>NC_139042.1:193955643-194374363 GCF_965140915.1 Aythya marila | reverse complement strand
GCTGGAAATACAAACTGTTTCCTCTGTAGCCCTTCATGTTGTGACATGGTTTTACACCTTAATGTTTCATGGAAATGTATTTCCTCCTGTGTCAATACGCCTCTAATCCACCAATACCCAAAACGTGGCACTAGGCCATTTTTGACAGACCATAAAAAACATAAACAATGCGCAGCGCTCAGCAAGAAGGAAAGCACGCAGGCGCTGAGCACACCACTTTCCTCCTGAAATCTAAAAGCATTTCTGTAACCAAACCCCCAAAAATTAATCAAATCTCGGAGGGTGCCCAAGCAGCTCGGTGCTCCCTTCCCCCCGAGCTGAGGGGGAAGCTCAGGATCCCGCTTTCCCCAGGGGACCGGCTCGGCCGCGGAGCTGAGGCGAGGCCGCCGCCATTACCCCGTCGGAGGCAGGCCCTGAGGTGCTGAGGGGCGCCATGGCCGCGGGCCCTGCGGGGCTGGGGGCGCCATGGCCGGGGCTGCCCCTGTCGCTGTCTGAAGTAAAAGGAGTAAAAGGAGTTAAAGGAGTAAAAGGAGTGCCGGCAGGGCGAGGGGGCGGCCAGCAGCACCCCCGGGGCGAATATTTTCAAACGCGTTTATTTCTAATGCGTTGGGTGTATTTTGCTAAGACTTTATTAGGTTTGTTTTTAGTGGTCTCTGTAAATAGACGAATAGTTAAAAATAAA
Organism: Aythya marila; assembly: GCF_965140915.1. Lineage (NCBI taxonomy): Eukaryota > Metazoa > Chordata > Aves > Anseriformes > Anatidae > Aythya > Aythya marila. The sequence goes on along the minus strand of NC_139042.1, from coordinate 194,373,681 downwards.
AATAATAGTAATGAAAAAGTGCGTTCTCCTTTTTCTCCCAAGTCTCTCGCAAAGGCTCTTCGCGGCTGCTGGGCGCCGCTAAAACCGAAGCTGCGGTGAGGTACAGCAATGCCCGGCTCCCCTCAGCTCCTTTATCTCCTCCACCTCCCTCAGCCCCCTCGGCTCTCCCCCGGCTGCGGGGCGGTGCCGGATGGGGCGGCTGCTTCCGCGGCCGGGGCGATGGGGGAGCGGCGGGGGGCGGCGGTGAGGGCGGCCGCGGCCGGGCTGGTGCTGGGGGCCGCCGCCTGCTACTGCCTGTGGCGGCGGGCGGCGGGCGGGGGCCGCCGGCCGGGGCCGCCCTCAGGTGAGGCGGGGAGGGGATGGCGGCAGCGCCGGGGGCTCGGCTGGGAGAGGTCCCGAGCCGCGGGGAGAAGCCGCCGTGTGTGGCGGGGGGTGGGCTCGTTATTTAAAAAAAAAGCACAACAGCCCTCAAATATATGCATTTTTAATTCCCCTAAAGCGTATATATCCAATCGGCGTATCAACTTAACAGGTTTATATGCTGTTCTGGTGTTGAAGCGGTGTGCCCCCATAACTCAAAGCCAAGCAAAAGTGGGCCTGAAGGAACTTGCAATGTGAAAATGCAGATAAGAACCAATTTAGTTGGTTTCCCAAGCTAGCTGTTGGGTTATCGTAATTTGCTTTGATTTTATTTATTTATTTTAAATCAAGGAATGTGATGGTGTTTGCCTGAGGAAGTGCTGGCAGCAAATATGAGAACCTGTGAAGGATTTCTTAGCTTCCAAAAGTCATTTCCAGCCATCCGTGACTAGTCCAATAGTCACAGATCGGGTCTTCAAGCAGTTCAGCTACCTAAATAGTTCTGCCTCCAACCTGGCTGAAAATGGTCCTTGTTGTCATTAGTGTCACAATTTTATGAAAGCCAGGTACTCCATAGCATCACTCAGACGGAGAAGTGGCCTTCCTTAGCCAAGCAACTGCACTCCGTGAACAGCAGCATTCTTAACATTTTGGCTGTTACTTTGTCAAAGAACCTCAGCTTACTGGCAAAATATCATCAGCATAATGTCTGGAAATAGTAGTCTTCAAATCAGATGTTTCATTCTCTTTTCCCACAGTGTTCAGACAGATCTCCACGTTTCATTTCAGGGAACATTAGAAAAAAATTAGCATGTTTGGTGAATATTCCTTATAATTTTGAATGGGAGGTTTGCTGTTGGTTAACCAAAGAGTAATGTACACCAAGCTTTGTTTACATATTCCTTTTTTTCTTTTTATCATTTCTACTTTGAAAAGAAGTAGCCATGGGATTCAGGAAAAAGGATGGGAGTCCTGCTGTGGTAAAACAGAATCTTTTTGCTATGATATGGTGGTTGGGTACAATCAAACTCAGAACAATATGTACTATAACTAAGAGCTAAGGCTCAGCTTGGTCAAAAAAGCATTCAGTGGTAACTGTGAAATGTCTGAAACTTGGTATTAAGTATTTCATTTAATTTTTAAACAGTGACAGACAAAAGCCCTCCAGAGTCACCCCATACCATGGATGCGGATGCTCTACAGAAACTTATTCATTTGCTCCAGGCCACAGATGATCCATTAATTCAAGAGCAAGCTTTAATCACTCTCAGCAATAGTGCCGCCTTCTCTGTAAATCAAGTAAGTATTGTTTTTTAGGAAACAATGGTGTTTCAATTCCAGTCAGTATGGAAAATGAAAGGTGTTGTTTTGCTCAAGAGTGACACAAGACTGAGAGCTAGGTTGTCCTGTGTTCTAAAATCCATTTTATGTCTATGCCTTTATTTCCTGCTAGTACAAAGAATGTAATTTACCAGCCTTAGAAGATTTATCTAAGTTTAATCTTTGTACAAATTACATTTATACAACTTTGTCTGTACAGCATTCCGTGTTTTCAAAGTACTGTAAATATCCTTATATCTTTTGTTGCTTACACTTTTGTAATGTTAATTAAAGGGTTGAATTTGAGACAAGGTAAATAATTTCAGGATCTGGTCTGAAATTCACTGAGATTAATTTGATGTAGTTTTTTATGTTTATGAAGTTGCATGCCATTTCCATCTTAGTAGCTTCCCAACTAAGTCTCTTCAATTCAATTGGGAATATGATGCAGAAAAGCTTTGAGATGGATGCACATTTTCATGCCTTTGTAAAGGCTTAACCTCCAGGGTGAATTTGTCTTTTGGTGATTTAATGACTTCTAAATGAGAACAAAAAAAAAAAAAAAGAAGTGTAAGGGAAAAGAAAGACAAAGTTTTATAATTTCTACTTCTAATATCATTGTCTCAACTATTCTATAAACTTGATATGCAATAATTACCTTTGATCGTCTATAATCTGAGATGCTTTAAGCATTCTTTGCACCAAGGTTTAGAAGTAAAGGCATTATGCCATTGCCAAATAACATCAAATAACACTTTGACCCTAAGCAGGACTATTGGTAATTTCAATGGAAGCAATATACTTAAAGGGCAGCTTGGTGATTGCACATTTTAGAATTAACAAGCTGTAACAAATCCTTCTCCAATTTAGCACAAGCAAAGCATAACAGATATTTTTCTAACAGCTTTAGGAGCTGTCTTATTTTTGCAAGCTCTTCAAAATTCTATTATTTTCTGAGCAGCTCTTCAGAAGGATGTATAGTATTGATGTCTGTGAAATGAAATTACTTTCCAACATGTTTTTGATACTGTAAGCTGGTAATAGTTTCAAAATAAATGCCATACATAGTTTGTTTTTGTATGGGATGATAACATAAAGAAATAACAAACTGCTAACACTCTTTTAAAAAAGTAGTCTGTCATGTGGAAGTCATTAACACATTCCATGTGGATTAAACAGAAACTTTGAGTAAAGCCTTCATCATTTAATTTAAAAATTGTAGTAATCTTATTATGTCTTTTATTTTTCAGGACATAATTCGAAATTTGGATGGCCTTTCTGTTATTGGAGGGATGCTCTCAGATTGTGTTCCCAAAGTTACAGAAAAAGCACTAAATGCACTTAATAATTTGAGTATGAATATTAAAAATCAGGAAGAGATACAGGTAAGTTTTTTTACAGGGAAAAAAAATAAGAGTAATTGAGTCACAGAAAATAGTACAGGGCTTTCAACATATTTATTAAATACAGGGAAGGATGCTAAAATCTTTTGAGGTTAGTCATATAAGACGTCATATCTGGATGATCTGTGTATCCTAAGGCCAAATGGATAACTTAAAAATGCATCGTAACACTGGCAATTACTTCTTTTGAAAAGAAAAAAAAAAAAGACACAAAACTAGACAGCCTGTGTTTAGCTTTCACCAAATGCCACTGAACAGAGATTGTGCTGTTAATTTATAGTGAAATTATGTGAGGCAAGATGATTTCCAAATACGTCTAGAACGTCAGTAACAGTTGTTTATTAAGATGGGTAGCAGGCTGAGCCTAGCATGACGTTTAGGCAAAGGAACTGGAGAAGAAAATGGGAATTGATCCTTTGGGTTTGTCTGCAACGCATTTTTCCGTGTGATATTTTAATCTTAAAAGAAGAGGCTGTAATAATGGCAACAAGTCCTGCTGGTAGATACAAAAGATGGTATGGATGGAACAGGACCAGACATAAAAAAGCAGCCACTTTTGACATTATCTGATTGAGAAGTGTCCAAGTTTACATGCAGGTTGGAAGACTTTGGGTATTTTCGTCATTAGCTTGATAAAAAGACATCTTGACTGTATGTGGTCATTTGCAGCACCTTTAGTGCTGAGTACCTTTTTTTTGAAGTGGTGCTTGCCAATTGAAAACATTAATGTAGGCATATAGGTAGAAAACAACTCCTTTTATAAAGTAAAAGTATTTTTTTTTCTTAGTGCTCCAAGATTCATTGTGTGCTGTCATCCAGAAGAATCTAGGTAAATAATAGTTGCAGGTGTCAGTTGTCATCGTTGTTCTTGAGGAGTATGCCAGTGAATGGGCCACATGGGTGGAAAAAGGGATGTCATTCCAAGACTTATCATTAGCTTGATCTCAATGTTTAAGAACCTTAGTTGCTTTAAGTCACTTTTGAAACAACTTCTTAAAGCAAATATGCCACTTCTAGAATGGAGTCAAAACAGTTTGGGTTTTCAGAGTAATTTATGCTTCAGGGAAGTTATTTAGCATGAGTCTGTACTGTCTGCTTCTATCAGGCCAACAGAGTATCTGTGTGTATTAAAAACAAACCAAAGCAAAGTCCTTGTTTCCAAGTGCCTTGATCAGATTCTGTATTGTGTTCACTTTAGGCTACTGTTGCTAGACCGATGATACTATTTGTGAATAGAAAATGTGCTTGTATTAAAAAGGAGTCTTCCCTTTTTCCCTAGGTATATATTGAACAAGTTTGTAAGAATGTTGAATCAGCCTCTCTGAATTCTGATCTGCAGCTCGCTGGGCTCAGGTTGTTGACAAATATGTCTGTTACCAGTGACTACCACCATAAGATGATAAACCAGATCCCATGCCTTCTTCGTGTGCTTTCGGAAGGATCTGAAAGGACACAGGTAATGAGTACTATATTGTTACAAACCAGTTATGAAGCTGTTTTACTAGCCTCCTTTCTACTATTTTTGTTATGTGGCTTAGACTGTGCTTAGAAAATCAAGTATTCCTTGATGATAGCAGTCCATAAAATCTGTAAAATGTGGATCAATATTACTTTCTCTATGTAGATTCAGGAATAGGGGTGAGAGGGAAGAGCATCTCGATAGTGCATTCACCGGGATAGAGCTGTAGCGAAGGGATAGAGCTGTAGCAAACCAGCACTGTGTGCACTGTGTTGTTGCTCTATGCCTTTGCTCCAGCAACTCTAGAATTCTTTTCTGCTTCTGAAACATTGCAATTGCATCACAGAGCAAGGAGGATCTATCTACATGTGAAAGGCTTCACTGATGCACAAATCACTGGGGAAACATGCCAAGCTGTGATAACCTAAGATCTCCATTTCCTTTCTTTACGGTTGTTACATCTCTTGCACCTGAGTGGCTGCAACGGGAAATTATTTGTGATTCTGTGCTGATTTGGGAATTATTGCGAGAAGTATTGAAAGAGAAAAGTTTCAAAGGAGGACTTCAAATGTTGAGCTTCTCATCCACCAACATCCCCAGGGCCTTCTCCTCAGAGCTGCTCTCAATCCATTCTCCACCCAGCCTGGGTTTGTGCTTGGGATTGCCCCGGCCCAGCTGCAGGACCTTGCCCTTGGCCTTGTTGAACCTCATGAGGTAGCACAGGCCCACCTCTCAGGCCTGACCAGTCCCTCTGGGTGGCATCCCTTCCCTGCTGCGTGTCGGCTGCACCACACAGCTTGGTGTCATGGGCAGACCTGGTGAGGGTACACTCGATCCCACTGTCCGTGTTGCTGACAAAGATGTTAAATGGTGCTGATCCTGATACTGACCACTGAGGAACTCCTTTTGTCACTGGTCTCCACCTGGACATTGAGCCACTGACTGCAACTGTTTGATTGCAGTCATCCAGCCAACTCCTTATGCACGGAGCAGTCCGTCCGTCAAATCCATGTCTCTCCAATTTAGAGACAAGGATTTCACACGTAATGATTTTTAGGAACAGTGTTTTAGTCCATCTTGTGAAAAAACACAGATGCATAAGTGAATGAGTAAGTCAGTACTTTTGGCTTGTTGAGAACACATTTCTTAGGAACAATCCCATCCCTCAGTACAATGGAAAAAATAAACTGGATTTGCTGGGTATTAGAATTTAGTAGCTTGCTTTTTTTTTCCTCTGCATCCTACTCTTTATCTGCTTATTCTTTAGATTTTATCTTTTTTCACTGTCATCTCCTGCTTTTAAAATACTAAGAAAGTACCAGACCTGTATTTAAGAATTGCATAAAATATTACAATTGAGTTGATTCATCTAATTTGCTGATGTAATCGTGTGAAAGCTAAAGTCCTGAGTAAAGGCAAATTCTATAGGCTCTCATCTTTTTTTTTTTTTTTTTAAAAAAAAAGGTAAAGGTAAGCTAGTAGAGAATATATTGGAGTCATTGCAGTCTGGTGACGATATTAAAAGCAGCAGCTTGATTGCATGAGTGTTTCCTTCCTTTAGTGAAAATTTGTGTTCAAAGACTCTAAGAAAAAAGGAATTATGAAAAATCAGAGGATAGTGGACTATAGTAAAATATAGCAGGGCAAATTAGGGGCAGTCAAAAGTGCTAAAGAAGATAAGGAAGCACTAATTTCTGCTCTCACCCATTCTGGTTTTAGAGCTTGCAATGAGTTTGTATGTTCCTCATTTCAGATCCAAGTTTTGAAAGTACTTGTGAACTTATCTGCAAACCCAGCCATGACAAGACATTTTCTCAGAGCTCAGGTAAGGTTCTTGTTATTTCACTTTTTTTTTTTTTTTAAACATTTACATATGTATATGTGTGTAGATCTGTAAATGAATTAGAAGAACTTAAATATTACAAGTACATATGCAATTCCAGAGCAAAATTTTAGCAAGTACCTCGTTAAAATTAATAGTTAGATGTATACAGTCTTTTACAGCTTAGCCTCCTAGATTGCAGTGTATTACAGATTATATTAATTGCAGACTGTATTTCTTGCAAATGGAGAGTCACAGAATGTAGACATTTTAAAGCATTTGGTCACATTTCATGTGCAACATTCCAAATCACAGAGTGGTTTGGGTTGGAAGGGACCTTAAAGATCACCCAGTTTCACCCCCCTGCCATGGGCAGGGACACCTCCCACCAGACCAGGTTGCCCAAAGCCCCATCCGGCCTGGCCTTGGACACCTCCACAGATGGGGCATCCACAGCTTCTCTGGGCAGCCTGGCCCAGTGCCTCACCACCCTCAGAGTAAAGAATTTCTTCCTGATACCAAACCTAAATCTACCCTCTTTTAGTTTAAAGCCAAATAATTAGTGACAACTTAGATACTGTTCTTACTTTTCACCAACGGGGTAGTACCATGAACTTTTTAAAGTAATATACAAAGTACTCTGATGAGTTTCAAAAACAAGCTCAAAATATCCTTTCCAGACATGCAGTCAGTATATAGATTTATGATAGGGTACGAAGTTCAAATACAAGCAGTACTGTAGATCATTGTTTTCAACCGCTGTTTCAATAGCTAACGGCCTGTACCAAATAAAATCAAATTCCACTGAAATCCCCACCTCCTTTCTCAAATGCATCCATAAATCTTTGTCTCTAAGCACTATAAATAAGCTTTCTTTGTGCATTACTTATGTCTCCATGGAGAACTTTTATCTGATACTTGCTACTTGGCATACAGGTTTATTTCAGTTACATCTTTTCCTCACAACAAAACAAAGATCCATGACTGGAACACTTACACATCCTCCTTCTCCTCTCCAAATAAGTTCCTTAAAATGTGCAATAGCTAATTCAAAAACCAAACTTTTGTTTTTGAGATATCTGCTGCCAGAAGCAGAGCTAATCTAGATATTACCGGATTTTCATGACTAAGACAAATTTAGGGTAGCTAAATGTTCAGTTCTCTGTTAAAAGTGTATCTTTTACTGTTCTATCAGATATATTAACATACAAACATTCAGATCACCACAGAGGGCAAACCCAGCACTATTTAGAAGAAAAGCAGACCCTCTTACAGATCGGAATTTTCTAGACCACTGTATTTTGGAGATTGAAAGTACAAAGCATTGATACACACACAAGCCAGTCTTTTCTAAAGAGCAAACATGCATGCTGTGCAGCATATGGAGTTCTGGTTTATGTAGCTTCTGTTTAGGTGCAGGTATTTTTTTCCCCAATGTTTTAAAGTTAATGTTAAGTACATGTAACTAAATCCCTGACTATTAAGTATGGATTCTTTATTTAATATCCTAGATGCCATCACTGCTGTTACTTTTTGACAACTGCATGAACAAAGATATTCTGCTTAGAGCCCTGGTGTTTGCAGCAAACTTGAAAAAGAATGCGAACAATGAAGGTGGCTCGATGATTCAGGACCAATACAGTGAAGATTCAGTTTTCTCCATACTCTGCAGGGATTCTACCCCATTTGCTCAGAAGCTGGCATCTTTATGGCATCACCCTGATCCAGAAGTGAAAGAGCAAGTTGTGAGAATATTAACGCAATAGTAATTTTAAGAAGTGACTGACAAAAATATCTAATCTTAAGATATAAAAGAGTACTGAATAGGCATAAATCAGTTATTACAAAAGAGATTGAAATATATTTAATAGAGAGAGCATAACAGATGTCTTATAAGAGATAAAGCAGTAAGTTATTGGCACTGAGAAACCACTATCCAGGTGGTACGTGTACACAGAGGGAGGCACAGTTTAAAGCAGGAAAGCTTTTATATAGAGAGTGAATATTTAAATGGATGAATAAAGTCAATCTAAATATTCTCAATGTCATATTTTATGCCTTAGATATTTACAGCTGTTGAATATCTATAGAATGATGCATCAAAGATTCAGGACTTCAGTTCAGGCATTTACATTTTACTATTCTGATATCTACTAAGAAGCTACAGGCAAATCTTAGAAAATCTTAAACAAAAACAGTGCCAAACTACCACTGACTTCCTGCAGAAATAGTATTTTCAATGAAAATTATAGATTAAAATTATCCAACGCTTTTTTTACCTTAACTGCAGAGAATGCTAAGCATATGAAAATGTAGTATGAAAATACATCCATTCCATTTAGCTAAACTGCAGTGCAGTTAACTGCAACATAGAATGTTTCCATACTTGAACAAAATCATAAGGATTTTTATCTCCCTTAAGCAATAACTCTAAAGGAAAGCATACATATTTTTCAAAATACTTTATTTTGAGCCAGGTTATCTACACCTCTGCTTTACTATCGTCATTAGAGAACTGTCATGCACATTTTTACAAAAGCTTCCTGTTCTGGAGAAGCCCTCATGCCTGCTTGGAGAGACTCAGTGAGAGCTCATGGAGAGCTCTATTCCTTTCATCAACATCACTGGAACATCAGTGGAATAGGTGCTTCTGTTGAGTTAGCCACCATAAATTTTCAGTCACCTCTGCAGCATGAATTCAAAACGAAATGTAATACATCTAAACATCGTAAAGGAAACTGAAGGAAGTTTCACTGATGAACACAGAACATGTAGTAAACACTTTACATTAAAACAAGACTACTGAAACTTCCAGAACACCAAACCATGGAGAAAATAGTGTCAGATGTATAGGCTGGAAAACTTAGAAGAACTGTGTTAACTAAATCATTACCAGATGCTTCATATTTTTAAGTTAATACATACACTCCACTGTTAATATTTTTTTTCTGTATATTCAGTAGATACTTTATTTTCAGTAGACAACTGTCTTCAAATAGAACGGCAAGAAAAATATGCCAAGATCAATAAACAGGTAAAGCTACATATATATATATATATGTATATGTATATAAAATCTACTTTGTTTATATGTAGTTTTTTAACTCAACAGGAATAACAGAAGTGGAAGTTGGCATGATTCCCACTCCAGAACTCTGACAATCACTGCATTTAGAGTGAACTTCCCTTTTTCCTTCCCACTGGTCCAAAAAAACACTGTTCATTTTGCAATATGCAAATTACAGTACAATCACATCATGTTTTGCCATATTTTGAAGATTTTTTTTCCTGCTTCTGTATTTAACAAAGTAGTAGGTCAGACACTGCGAATTTTATCTCACCTTTTTCTTCTGAGACAAGAAGAAATTAGTCTGTTCCAGGTGTATCTGATTTTATATACATATGTTTTCTTAACCTCACCAATGGAGATGTCTAGATGTCCCTCTCCATGTTCTTCAACCTAAAAATAAGTTTTTCATGCATCATCTTTTTGATAAAGTTGTTTGTCCACTACCAAAGGAAAAGAATTCAAATGGCCATTGTCCTCTCTATTTAAGATACATAAAAACTTTCTGCAGCATTGCCTCAATCTTTTTTTTTTCCCTGGCCTAGGAAGAGCTATTTTTAAACCTGTTCTTCACAGAACAATACTACTGAGATGTTTTGAAACAATGCAAGACTCTCCAATGTGTCTTCATAAAACTGTCTTAATTTTTCATCCCCTGCTCCATACCCCATATGGAATCTTAACAGCACCAAACAAAACATAGCAGTCACTGTTCTGCATACAAGTGCTGTGAACGAATGCATCTAAAACAAAACATATTCTATTACTGACATACAAGGCTCTGGTCCTTATAATTCAGTACTCCACATTATTCTATGATTCTATGATTTCTGCGTAGCTATAACAGGTACTGCCTATTTTAGTTTCATTTTCTCTTTCTAAAATGCAAAATTTTACAAAATACAGGCTATCGATTTTGAAAATTGAAAGAACAACTTGAGTTTTAACCATGTCCTACAAAATACTCTTAACATCCTGCAGCTTTGTCTCCTCCACAATATTATGTGTAATATACGTCACATTATCCTACCCATTACTGAAGCTGTTGTTTAAATGTAAGGCCCAACACAGATGCCATCTGAAATGTCCTCCCCTTAATCAACACTGAACTAACAGCAGTAGTTTTAAACTGGTTTTGAATCATCTAGATATTCTGGTGATAACATTCCTAGAAGAAATACCTTTTCAAATAAAGAAATACTGATTTTCGTTAGACATGAATTACACTAAAGGAATATGAGCTACTTTTTCTCACAAATATTTTAATCATCTGTTCCAGAACCCTTCCTCATAATGAACTTGAACTAATTGATCTTTGTCTCCTTCTGCTTTCTTTGTTGGTATTTTATTTATTTATTTATTTATTTATTTATTAAGACTTATAGGACTTCCCAGCACAGGTTTTAAAAAGGCTAACTGTTAACAATTAAAGATCATTTCAGTTTGCTCCTAGCAGGAAGTCTCATTGACTGGTTATAATTTACCAGTTTTAATTTTAATTTTAAAAACTGATCTTCATGGACTGGGAACGCAAAATGTAATGCACGAGAGCAAAAAAAAAAAAAAAAAAGACCCATATATTCCACAGATGAGAAAAATCATGAACAATCTATTTATTTTCCAATGAAATATGAAGGCGAGTAACAACCTTTTTATTTTTTGGCAACAATATGCTTTAATCCTGTAAATGAGCATGGCAATTTGATACAGATACATTTAGCCAAGTATTACAATAGTAAGTAATTTTGTAGTCTCTCATTCAACTTTAAAATTATAGGGAAGCTATAAGGAAAATTACCGCAGCCCTTGCTTCAGACTTCTCACTTTAAAAAAGTACTTAATAATAGGCTGAGTCAATGCAAAAACAAGCGCCATAAAGTGACTCTTTCATCTCATATACTGCATTTGACAAAAAAGTTATTATAGATGCATTCAGGCCTAACTTAAAGACACTGACAAAACAGTATTAGGGTGCAGATATTCTGGCCACCAGTAAGTATCTACACATTAATGTTGCATTATTAAGTGCTCTCTCACTCTCTCTCTTAAAGGCACAGTTCTTTAAATCATTTTAAAATTCAGCTTTTGTGGTTCCTCAGTAAATGAAAGTGTAGAAGCACTCAGTAAAATAATTATCTTACTGTGCTTGTGCTTTACCAACACAGCTGTACTGGGAGACTCCCCACATAACACAGAGTGAAGCTATCAAGAAACAGGGCGTAATTTTGAAATTAATGACTAACAAGTGGGAGATTACATTTTGACAATGAATAATTCAAGTCAGCCATTAATTATAAGATTACATCCTGCTCTGAGGCTATTATTGCTGTTATAGGTAAGATGAAGAGTTGAAAAAAAAAAAAACAAAAAAACACTGTACAGTGTACATCAGTGATGTATGTGAGCCTGAAACTCCAAGTTATACCCAGACAATACCTTGTATATTAACCAGATCACCACTCAACATTTGTAAACAATTTAACTAGTAAAATCAATTTAACAAAAAAAAAAAAAGTGTAATTGTAAAATTAACTTTATATGCAAGCTTTACTTAAGAAGCTGACAAACCTGAAACCTAGAACTCATATTCACTCAATCTGCTTTGTAAGTACATCAAATTAACATTTGTGATATTAATTTCTAGTTCAAATCAAACAAGGCTTACGAGGAACTGTTACTGGTTCATTATTCAGACCCATCATTTGTGCTCAAGTCCCGTGATTCTCCATGGCTTAAGACAAAGAAGTCTTCTTTTTTCAAGCCATATCTTTCAAGAGCTTCATTCAGTTTAACTGGAGGATCCAAATAATACTGGAAAAGAGCAATATGAGGAAAAAAAAAACAAAAAACAAAAAACAATTGAGGCATATGGTAGAAAAAAAGAAAAAGAAGTATCACCACTCTAGAACACTGGCTTACATTTTAAATACTACCCCCAAAAAATTGGGGAACATATTTGTCAAATTGAACAAAAATGTTTGGTGTAAATTTTAGTTTTTAAGCAGTAAGAATGCTGATTTACATTCTTAAGTAAGTAGTAAGATGCAACTTATCCAAAATTCAGTCTTCAGTGTAATTACAGAATCACAGAATTTCTAGGTTGGAAGAGACCTCAAGATCATCGAGTCCAACCTCTGACCTAACACTAACAGTCCCCACTAAACCATATCCATAAACTCTTATTAGATTAAATTAGATTTCTTAAAAGCAGAAACATGGTCATTAGTTATTCTTAGCACAGAGGAGGAAGTAGTAACAGGCAGTAGATGGCGCTTTCTTGTGTTAGTAAAACAAACTTGTCAGTTTTAGCATGCCATTTCAATATAGTTCCTCTTAAGTTACTTCATTGTATTTGTTGTATTTCAAAAAAGGCATCATAAGGGAGAATCGTCCTTTTTTTTTTTTTTTTTTTTTTTTTTTTTTTTTTTTTTTTTTGCTAAATAGCTAATTTGTATCTCAAGTGCTAGTGACACAGCTTGTTACAAGTATCATGGATAGAAAACATAACTACAAACATTTTGCCTCAGGTGAACATACTTAGCTTCAGAACACAGTTACCATGTTGCCTGGTGCAAATGTTGCAAAGAAAGTTGAAAAAGAGCTGCCAGACAAGGTGTAGAGTATATGTAGATGCTTCCCTTTCACCATACTTTTATTTTGTCACTCTTAAGGTAACTGCTTATTAGAAATGGGGAGACGGGGCAGGGGAAAATCAGCAACAATTCAGGATAACCTATTTTTTCCATATTTTTGCCAGTAAAAGAAGCTATTATTTAACTATGAATCAAAAATAGCATTCAATTTATTTACTAGACAGACATAATTACATAATTAATAAATACTGTATTGAACTAAGGGCACTCAGTGCTTATGTGATGCACTGCTGAGTTTGCTTCTATTATTGCACAGATGTCCCTACCTACAATGTTCCTTATTCACACTACAGGATGTGTTCTAGTTATTTAAACCTCCATACAATCATCCTATTTTTTCATAAATTATTTGCCTTTTTTTTTTTCTGCCTTCATATTCTAAAATTACCGGTAATGCACTATCACATCTACTTAATTTTCCATATGGAATGCTTAGACCCAGAAGATTGTATGAATCTATACTGAATTAATTTCTTTCTTGTTTTCAGATGAAAGGATAGAGGAGCTGTTGTAAGAATCAATCTATTGATTGATTAAAACCTAAAGGTTCAGACTTTAGGGCACACGTGAAGTTATTGAAATTCTTGACTAAAGTGTAATTTTCTTGGCTACTTCAGTCATTCTCTGCACCATATGTTTTGCATTTTAGTATTTACTTGCTAACCTTATACCATATACAAAGCAAGAAGGTGGGCAAATAAAAAAAGCGTGCAATTGTACTTCACTGGAGAGATCTATTACCTATATTTACTTTCTCTAAATCAGCAGGACTACAGTTGTAACTATTTCTGTGCATCTGGTTCCTTCACCAACAAAGAAGGGACTTTAAACGTGCTGCTTAGCAGCGTCCCCAACATGTTCCTCTGTCTCATGGACTTTTCCATCAAAAAGAAATTCAACCTTAAAAATATTTTTTTGCTAAAGTTACAAAATGCTAATGAATCTCCAGATGTTTCAATAACTCTGTTCTTTAAAATTAATCTTAACCATGGAAATATGATATTCAGTTACGAAAATGTTGGAATTGTTTTAACTGTAGTACCTATAGGAACAACTTTTCACTTCTGTAATGTCACATTTTAGGTATATACTACATATCTGTAAATGTAAACTGCATGAACAAAGTTTCATTAATGATCACATACTCAAGAAATCCAAAATCATATACAGTGCTCAAACGTACCTCATTTGCTAAAGCAAAGGTTCCCCAGTGAATTGCTACAGACTTCTTTGCTTGAACATCAATATGAATTCTTACAGCTTCTTCAGGATCCACATGCTGGTGTTTCATAAACCACCTACCAAAACACAAAGTGCATTTTTTGTGTCACATAATTAAGTGCCAGATTTCTTCTTAACTTGCATTAAGTTGCAAGGAGTCTTAAAAAAATATACCTGCCTAATCAAAAAGTTATAGAGTATACATGCCTGAAGAATATCCAGAGAACTCAAAATTGACAAGCTGGAATATACCAACATACCCACAGAACAACAGCTCACGTATTTTACTCCCTTTTACAAAAAGTTTTTCTTAACTATATTTTGAAAAGTATTAATACATATTATTGGTACCTGGAGGCAGTAAGACAATAGATTTAAATTCTATTTAATTTCATTCTAATATTCCTTATCAAAAAGTACATGCTTCAGAAGACAGATGAAGGGAATGGTAGTAAATCAGAGGAGAATCTGGCAATTTTTGGAAAAAAAAAAAAAAAAAAAAAAACAAACAAACAGATTTTTACACTTTGTTCTGACCCCTATCTTCCTTTCCCAGCCCATACATGCTTTGCCTCCAGCACTGTATGAACGTTATCACCTAAAAGTCCAGATACTCCATGATAAGTAGGATACGGATTCCTGAACAAATAGATCTTATACAACAGATTAATCTCTGTCTCCAGCTAAGTTGTAAAAGCAGCATAAGGACTGAAGCAAGGGAAAAATGCAGCAAGCTGCATGCATCTAAATGATGTGGGTTGTGTGATGCTATTTAACAGACAAAGCCACAAAGTAATTCCAGATTTTTACTCAACATTTTCATGGAAGAAAGTCAGCTGATTCACCCTTGCTGTACTTAGTACTGAAGAATAAAACCTCTGAGAACACCAGGTGTACACAGGCAAGCAAACTAGACATTTTAACTCCATCTTCTGATTGCCTGGCTGGTTTTGTTTGGTTGGTTTTAGAAGGGGAGGTCATTCAGCAATTTTTTTTTCCTTATTTTGATCGAACTTAAGATTTTCATACCTTGGCTCATAAGCTCCAATGGGGATGGCTGCGAGATCAAAAGGTCCAAACCTTTTACCTATCTGTTCAAAAGCAACACAGTAGCCGGTGTCTCCTGAAAAGAAAAACCTATTCCAAGGCCCCAAGACAGACCAGCTGCCCCACAGAACCTTGTTGTCATCTGTCACAGTCCTTTTGCACCAATGCTGCGAAGGGGTGAAGACAAAAGTTACGGCGTCGTGGCCAGGGACACAGTTCTCTTCCCACCAGTCCAGTTCAATCACGTTCTCACAGCCGCATCGCTGCATCCAGTCTAAGAGCCCCAGGGGCACAAACCAGCGCAGCTCGCTGCCGAAGCGTTCGTTTAAACTTTTTACACTGTTGTAATCCAAGTGATCGTAATGGTTGTGGCTGATCACCACCGCATCTATTTTGGGGAGCTGGTCAACTGTGCACGGAGGTCCTCGGAAGCGCTTGGGACCCATCAGCTGCACCGGGGAAGCCCTCTGGCTGAAGATGGGGTCAGTAAGAAATACGATTTCATCCATTTCCACCAGAACTGAGGCGTGTCCCAGCCACGTCACTCGCATGCCAGTTCCCGTCTTTCCAACAAGTTCCGGGTTTTGAACAAAGTACGGTTTTAAAACTGGAAGCTCTTTATCGAGTTCCTAGCAAAAAAGAATATAATATGCATGAGATATCTGAAAACGTAGTTGGCTGTAGAATAAAAGCTTCATATAAGGCACCAACCATTACAGTCAAGTCTCATTTTGTTTATATTTTAAGCAACCTCAGAACTGCCATACAGATGCTTTTTTAATGGCTGTTTTCCCAGCAACTTCCTCCTAAAATCACCTTTGATTTTGTCACGTTTTCGCTTCTCTCTCAAGAGAGAGGAGAGAGCTCAAGAGTATTCCATCAGGCCAAGAGACCTACCAAGAGAAAGCACGTTTGAAAGCATTACAGTGAAAGCCCTGCAAAGCTCAGCTTGTGCAACTAAGTGATGCCTCCCCAAGCCCTAGCACAAATAAGTCACACAACCAGGAATAAAAGAATACAATGTTCCCAAAAATATTTGCCAAAGCTCTGTTCTACCAGCCTGTAGCAGACCCTCTCCCCCCACTAAGTATGGAAGGACCACCTGGGGGTTATCCTCACTTCATATTGATAGTTTTTACAGTTCTGTCTTCATATCTGCCAGTAATTCACTGAATATTCACTGAGACTCAGATCTCATTTTTAAGATGGTCCTTTAGGCACTTAGCTATGCTTTTCAAGAAGTTTTACTGAAACTTTCTAAGTAATTAAAATTTAATTATTACTGAATAAATCACTGTACCGATCTGCCTGTAGGTTCGGGATGCAGCCCCGTGAATGACCTACATCAACCAAAATCCATACTCCTGTGTAACAAAGTTAACGAAACCTTCCCCCACCTGCCCTCTTGTTCCAGCAGGAATGCTTACGCAGTTCTCAGATCTGACACCTCAGACAACTGAATCAGCTGAATATTAATCCAGAGGAGGGAAAAAAAGCTTTCAGCTTGGTCAGCTTCCAAATTTGACACCACACAGCCTCAAAAGTGCTGCAGTCAGCACAAAGGAGGCCATGGCTGTATGTTATCTACTGAAACAGATCATCAAACCACCACTCCGTTCTCTCTTTTTGAACAAAAGTTATGTTCTTCACTGCAGTTTGGTTGAAACGCGAATGGAAAAAGCTTTATTCGTAGTAAATAGGGGGGTTTCTATTAAAAAAAGGTCCTCTCAGAGCTCCTGACCATCTCCATCTCTGTTGTATGGTAGCTACAGCTCCCCTCCCAGATCGCTGTGCTCTGCACTCCTCACATTACTTGAGTAGAATTTTCCTTTATTAGGTGACTTCTGACAACTCCTCTCCCCCTTCTAACCACTCATGTCCCAACACTTCTGGTTCCTACCCACATTCTCCCTGTCTTGGTTGTTGCTTTCATTCCCTGCCTCCAGCATAGCAGATAAACACTATCAGATAGCTCATACAGAGCCAGCCTCCTGCTCCCTTGAAAGCTCAGCTGATACTGTGACAGCTTAGGAGTCTAGGATTTCCTTTGCTAAAACAGTCCTGGTAGCTTCAGGGAAGTTACTTACCCTGCAATATTTTATTGATTTCGAGGGCATATGTCGGGGTGGATACTGAAATCTTACTTTAAGTAATGAAATATTCATGAAATTGCTTTTTCTGAGAGCTAATGGACAAGACGTGTGTCTCCTGGAAAAAGTTTCATTACTGGCTCAAAAAAAAAAAAAAAGAGGCATATACTTACTGTATAGAGAACCTCTAAAGCTGACTGGTTAGTGTAATACAATCATTTAATTCATAGAACAATGAACAAAGTATGATTAGTAGACTGAGAAAAGCTGTCACTTCTCTAGGAAAAAAATGAAGTGATGTTTCATTCTAAGTACACAACAGTGCCATACTACTCAAGAACGGAAATCAGGTCAACACATGAAATTATGTGGTTAAATCCATAAAACAGATTATATCAAGAAAATTAAACACAGATATGAAATTTAATAATTCTCACAATACATTTTATGTCAGTAAGGGCATTTTTTATGGCAAACATTCTTTTCACGTACTTGTTTTTAAAGTGGGACTACAAATCATTGTGCACTGAAAGTCAGGCAAGTTCACTGTGTCCTCACACTTTTGCATCACAACTATGCCCACAAAAGACAAACTCTTAGGAAAGAGCTAAATTTTGCTATTTCAGGTAAGACAGCTCAATCATTCTATGTCTCAAATAAGAAGGCAACTGCTTGGCTCTCCCACCAAATGAGTAAAAGAATTCATTCTACTTATTGGCTACGCTATTTTTGTCAAACAAAAGTTTCTGGCCAGTACTAGTAGTGCCTGACAGAGTGTTTACACTAAGCAAGGAGTTGCTTATGTACAATGATTTCTCACTCCTCCTGGAGAAAGGAAGGTGAGTCTCAGTTCCAAGACCCAACATGTCTCCTCATGGCCAGCTTCAGCTTCAACCAGTAGCAAAGGGGACAGGTAGTAAGATTAATTGCCACATGACAGTTCAGTCAATGAGATTACATGTTTAGTATGTGTTCACTGAGATGCAGCTTATGTTTCACTGAGAAATGGTGAACAACATGGACCACATCCTTAAGATCAGTCATAGGAAAAAAAAGAGGAGCATTTTCAGGGTTTGTTCCTAAGAAGAGGAAACAAAAACAAAGTTTCCTGATAACCGAAGACTTTCTTGGTTCAAAACCTAGATTGAAAGCCTACTTATAAAGCAGTGAGCACTAACAATTCAAATTAGAAGATCTCAAAACTAAACCACAAGTTCTACTGGCAGTATACTGTTCTACTCTAGTATACAAGTTCTACTGGCAGATAGTGAACAAAATACATAAACTTATAGAATCTTTGGCCTGCTATAGTACATTTTGTTCTCTGACAGACTGACCAGAAACATTAATACCACAGGAATTACAGTAGAATTTTGAAACACGACATCCATTTCAAGTCAGCTACCAACAGAAGGAAACGTGCCTAATGCTGTCTTGTCTTTATCACTGGTAGAATATGAAAACGTGCCCTACTGTGCCATGTTGTGTCTCCCACCCCCAGATCTTTCCTTCCTAATGCAAAGGAAGGAGAAACACATGACTGGCTTTGGTAAAACTTGCTAATTAGCTTAGGATTTTTGGCACTTAGTTCATGCTGGAATACCACTGGATTTTTACAGAAATAAGAACATTCTCCATTGTTGATCCAACAGCTAATACTTCAGAGGCACTTCAATAGCACTGGAAAAAAAAAGCTTTTAATAAAACCTGTATTAAAAGTACAAAAAGTTTATGTATTCCAGATAATGATAGAGGCTTGTTGTGAAGACATGATTATAATACATATAGCTTTTACCCACTGAACTACCTGGATAATTTTTATTTTTTTTTGAAAAAACATATGCAAAGCATTTGGCACAGATAAACTGAACCTGCCCAGTATAGCAGCACACTCAAAAGTGGAAACTAGAGCAGGAATCTCTTGTAAGGATACGTTATCTACCAGTGCTAAATAAAGTATGGAGCCCTTAGTTTGAATTTTAAACAAGCTCAGAAGTGCTTTACAGCTTGATTTAGGTGTGGAGCAAACGTAACTGGAACAAGCATCAAAATGGCTGAGGATCCAAGAAGTGCATTTCATTGATCCCTATCTAGGTTCTTCTCTTTCTGATTTACTTCACCGAGCTACTGAATAATTGCAGGCACTTAATTCAACAATTTCAGATGCAAAGCAATAAAATTAGTCCAAAATGAATTCCAGTTGGGTCAGAGAGAGAGCACTTTACAACTGGTAGAGTGCAGATTTCTTTGTAATCATTCTTTATTGCAGGGATAACCAGTAAATTAAAGAGGAGCGCTGCAGTTCTCCACTGCCATCAAAGCTGCATGTTCTGCAGTCTGCACTACACCTGAGCACTGCCTACTAGGTAGCTCAGTCACTAAACAGTTTCTGACCAGTGCTGACAAGATCTGCAGCGATGATTATAGGCACCGTACACACACAGAATAGGGCAGCAGTCAAAGGCAACTGGGAAGAATTTTATGTGAATTTTACATAAATGTGGCTGAAGTATCGTAATGCAACACGCTGTCTGGAAAGCTGTACACACTGCGATACAACTGCTGTTATTACAAGGTACAGATAATGTACAGAAGCACAATACCAAATTTAAACTGGTACATTGTTGGAATGGATCTCAAGACCGAAATAGGTTTGTTGGGCTTTTTTTCTGAAGTCAATTATTACTACAGAACAACTACAGCCAGGATTAATTCCCCCTTAAATATGCTGCGTCACACATCCTTAAAGAAATCCCCAAATTTTTCACCCTTGTGTTAGTAAATAACAATTTTCCTGCTAGTAAAGTTGATCAAATTACTTCCTTCACAGGTAATTCATATACAATAAAAATAAAAACGTAAACTCTTGCTAAATACTGCCTGGGAGATTATAGCTTACACTTGCCTTCTTGGATGCTTAAAAGCATTATTAACTCTTGTTGGTTCAAAAGTGTTTTCTCTGCTTGTGTACCCTTTAGCACAGCTCTTCTGCACTGCAAGACAACACATTAGAAAATAAACTGAGAAGTAATCCTGTCAAAACTGGAGCCATCCAACCAATGGTTTTCCAACATCCATTACTCTTCATGGAAAAGAAGCAGCTTTCAGAGGTTGCTTCTCCCACCTCCTCTTTTTTAGACCTTCTTTATATATACATTTGACAGAAGCAATATACAAAGAACAAAAAATGGTGTTTCCCAGTAGGCTGGCACTGTATCTTTAATATTTCAGTACAAATACTTGCTCAGATTAGTTTTAATATATACATTTTTTTCTCTTGATACACTGAAACAGAAAAACATCTCCATAAGTAAGACAGCTACTATTTAATATATATATAAATTTACAAAAAAAAAAAAAAAAAAAGATTATCTCAATGGCAGTATGAAAAGGATATTTAAAATCAAACATGTCACAGCTTTTGTCTGATATGTTTGTTATATGATTCAGAAGGCAATGCCTATTAAAAATTAAACAGTTTATCTGTTTAAGTAGTTTACGATTGAGCTAGGAGATCATTTTTGTTGTTTTTGTAAAAATAAACTGACCTGGATAAATCAAAGGTTGGGGAACTAACTGGAAGTCAGAAAAAATGAAAAGGCAGAAAGGATCATCCCGCTTTTGGAAAAGAATAAAGAAAGCAATTCCAAAAATCAGAAAAACAACACTGAGGAGAGTCTCCAAAAATTGTCTAAAAGGTATTAGTTAGGAATTATCATGTTTTATCGATTACAGAAGAGGTAAGAGCAATCTAGATCAAGACCAGAATAAATAAATACTTACCTGTTTTGAACTTGGCACGTTGCTGTTATCTTTTTCCATGAGGCACCATTTCAAAACATTTGGCAAGGTTGGTGACTTCCATGTTGGCCATGGGTTGACGAATCTCCCATCTTTGCCTCTCTTTGATTTAGTTACATCTTCTTCTAACCTGTAATCCAGCCTGAAGCTTTTCCTGGAGGCCCTGGAGGAATCGCTGCCCCTGGATCCTCGATCTGCATTCTGAGGTTTCCTCACTGCTTCCTTAGGGTACTGGCTGCCTGCAGACGGCTCTTCTATTTTCCTCTCCATATCTTTTTGAGGAGAACTAAAATACATTTTTAAATTAATCAATCTTTTCTTAGATTAATGTCAACATTCATAAGACTGAATCTTCTCACACATTAGAAACAAGCCTGCCCTACTCATTTTATGATCTACTGTATTTTTCTTATTTTTCTTTTAGAACAGTTGCTGTTACACAAAAGCCTTCAAAAACATGCTGTGGCAAGTAGACAGGAGATCTCTTTGTAGTGCAGGCAGAATTTTACTCCCTGGTATGCACAGCTTCAGATACTAACACTATTATCTACCAATTGCAAGACCGAAGGGGGAGGGGATCCTTACTATTCTTCCAAAATGTAAATTAAGTTCCTCCTGAAGCTTATGACATTCAGTGCCCGATGTAATACAATCCCACAAACATGTCCAAGAGACACTGAACTATATAGTGCCTTAGGACTTGCCCATACAGTGACTTTACTTTGCAGTAAGAGCAGCAGTCTCATGTAGCATTAACAACATGTTACTTCTGCCTACACAATGCATCATGATGTATACAGACATCCAAGAACACAGAACATAGAAGATGTTTGGTCCTATTTCCTATCTTGTCCAAAACCAAGGTAAAGCTTATTGGAGTAACAGTGAAATTAACTGCTTCAAAGACAAGTTTGATACAAGTTTCACTGAACTGATGAACGAAAGGCCACAACAGCTTGGAACATCTCAAAATCATGTCTGCGATGCCTGTTCTTAATTCCATTTTGAAATGAAAAAAATAGGAAAATAACTGAGAAAAGTTTATTTCTCTGAATTTCTCACAAATTTGGGGCATTTCATAGGACACTTTGAACTCAGTAGTCAGTCTCTTATTCCAAACCATACTTCAGTGTTGGACAGCTTGGGAATATGGAGTCCCATTGATCTCATTAGAACCAAGGTAAAGAAAACAAATATCCCTACTTTATTTAAAAAGTTGCTGAAGCAATTCAGTCAAAGCAAAATGCTTCTGTTTCTACATTTACGTTCATCATTTCAGTGTTCTGACAATATTTAAAAAAAACAGGTTGCTATTTTAAGAAGTGCCTACCTTTCAGGTACTTACATCTCTACCTGATAAAAACCAGAAGATGCCTAGTAACGAACAGACAGCACGATATGCTGCTTAGAGGCAGAAAGGTTTTTTTTTTTTTTTTTTTTTTTTAAATTAGAAATTGTGAACTTTGTCCTGTGGAAAGTTCTCTACCACACAGTTTAGACTAGCCACCATTTCATTAACTCAGCTATTCGAACTCTTGCTGGTATACTCACATATGAAGCACAGGTCTGATGTACCAAAGTCAGTCCACTCATACAACATTTTCAGGAAACAGAATTGAATGAAGCCCACAGTTTGCTTTGAAATTTCTTAAATGTGGTATTTTCTAAGTAGCTGGCTAGGCAGAACTCACTGTGCTGCTCCTAAGTTCATAATTACAGAAAAAAATAGATTGTTACTGCAGCATTACAGCTGGGCTTTAACAGGCAGAAAAGCTGTGTTACCAAGGCAAACCCAAATGCATTTACTGGTGATGCTCTGCCTCCAAATGCAGAGCTCTTCCCTGATATTTCTGCAGGGATCAGTTAATAAACAGCAAGTGGGAACACACGTCACTTGTGAATGCAGGACAATTGTTCAGTCAACACTGAGAAAGCATTCCTGGTAACACATTTGAGAAGTAATACTCTCGGTCATAATCTTGTTTTAACAAAATTGCTTTTTATCCCAGTTTCCCTGCAGTTTTACTGAAACGACTCCATTATCCATTTGCTACTTAGCTATAATATACAACATCTGCATCAGAACATGAACTGTACCTGTTGATACTCCTGAGCTGTTTTCTCTATTCCATAAAAGATTTACTGGAGCCAGCCTTCAATGGAACAGCCACCCAAGTTGCTCTATGCTGTTTTTCACACACATAAGGGGTAATTAAAAGAATCAGCAGCACAAAAAGGCAGATGGAATATGAAAAAAAAAAAAAAGAAAAAAAAAAGGAATACTAAATTTTAAGGGATATATTAACTGTTCCTTTAACTTAAAAATGTCTCATGTGGCATTCCTCAAAGAGCATCTTCAGTGCCAAGTCCTCTTATTAATTTAGCAAAGCACGCAGACACAGCATAGAACATCTACTCTTCTAGAAAGCATCATGAAAACAAATCACAAAAGTTTAACCAGATAGGTACTTAATTCCAGGAAATTCTTCTGTTAACATCTCAGATGTCTGATTTTTAAATATATATGACTACTGTAATTATTGTTCCTACAAGCCATTTTATATTAGAGAGCAAAGTGCCTAAGGTTTTATTTTTAAGCTTCTGTTTATCTATTCATTCATCTCTAAAATAGGTGAATTCTGCCTTTGCTTACATTTTTATAAAAACCTTTGATCTTATTCTGAAAGTATAAGCCTCTAGGGGAAGTAGGGATCAACTCCGCTGATTAAACAAAGACAATGCCAAAGCATTTAAGGCACTGCAGGTATCTGTCTGCCAACATTTTTTCCACATGATGCACATACATTACTTTCATTAGTATTCCATAAGCAACCGAAGGGAGAAAAGACCTCAGCACTCACAGAATACTTTAAACTCTTTTACATGCATAAGAAAAGGACAAATTTACAAACTAGCAACTGACAAAGTATTCCTGATGAACTGCAGGTTCCTTTGAAGTCTCACCGATTCACTTCTGTTTCATTTAAACTGGTAAAACGTATCCAAGACTATTCATGGAATACAGTAAAAGAAATCTGATTTTTCTTATTAAAAAGTGGTAGACTCATTTTGAGAAAGCCAAGATGTTTCAATCATTAGCTTAAAATAAAACTCAACCAGTTATTAGTTTAAAGAGATCCTTACCCTTTTTTTTTTTTTTTTTTTTTGGCAAAAGAAAGCCTCTTTCAAGGAGATTCAGCAGCTATATTTTAAATATTAAAAACTACCCAACAGGAATGAGCCTATATTTCATCCAGCTTTTCTGAGTTCCTCCCCAAGAAAAATAATAGTTTGTCAGAGAGCTTCCAATAATATTTAAAAAATACATTTAAGCACTGGATCGCCAGCCAAATTATGACCAGCAGAGGTACTAAAACCCAACTGGACAAGAATTGTGTTCGCTTGTGGGGGCAGAGGGAGGCAGCAGGAAGGGGCCACGTCCTCGGTGGATATTTGTTATCACAAGGCTCCACCAGACATCTTTATTTTCCACACTTTTAAATAAACGGGAGAAGTCCTACTCTACTCTGAGGCACTAAACTGATTTGTTAACATTGGAAAAGACCCTTTGGGATGAGGTGACGTACCCACAAAAAGGGCAAGTGGATCGCCACTGCTCCTAAGAGGGGCTCAGCCAGGAGGCAAGGCCACCATCCCCGTGCTGGGAGATGCTTTCCTGCTTCAGCTGCAGGCAGAGAAGGAAACGTACCAACGCAGAGGAACTGCTGAACGAGCCCATTAGTCATGCCAAACCTACTGTGCCAGAAGGTACACTAGACAGAAGGGAAGCACAGCCCTGTTTGATGAATAGGACGAAGCCTAACATGAATCAAAACACAGAGCTCACACAACTGGTTTTCCAGCACCAGGTGCTAAGGGGCCCCTGCGAATCCACAAAGCAAGAGCAAAGTTGTAGATCAGGCAGGACACGGCAAGGAAAACCCCTGCTTTATGTTCTGGCAAGCAGGTTCGTTCCTGGAAACAGGATGAAGTTTTTAGGACAGTAGGTTTGGGGTCGATTGTTTATTTTAGCATTGC
The DNA here is from genome assembly GCF_965140915.1 of Aythya marila. Classification (NCBI taxonomy): domain Eukaryota; kingdom Metazoa; phylum Chordata; class Aves; order Anseriformes; family Anatidae; genus Aythya; species Aythya marila. The sequence goes on along the minus strand of NC_139042.1, from coordinate 194,348,400 downwards.
TTATCTAACTGTGAACTCGGATACAAGTATTTTGGCTCTAAGTCTTTTCTTTACTTAGGAAAATCATTACAAGTTTATTTAAACATTTTAGTACTTCCTCCTATCTGTTCCAAAAGAAGGTTGAACACAGGATACATAAAATTTACAAGCACCACCATCATTAAAATTTCTGTTTCCAAGTACTCAATGCAGAGCTTCCAGCTCCACATTATTTTAACTTCATCAGTAGAAGAGCATCAACACAGAACCTGGTGTCCAAGTCCTCACCTTTTCCACTCAGTCTTTACCAGCCACTACTCAATACACAGAATGGATATAATTCTTCCTCCTAAGGATACAGCCATACATAATCACTAACTGTAAACCCTGCTGGAACAAATTTATCCTTTTCTACCTGGAAACATGGTTCTTATTGAACAAATTCATAACACAGAAAGTTTAAGAAAGGGTTACTATGAAACTATGGTTTACCTGAACCCACCAAGATCCACAAAATCTCATACCTACCTTGCAAACATCCCACATATTTCAGATACCCTTATTATTATTATTCAGATATCCTTATTACTCTGTTTTTGAAGCAATGAGTTTGGTTTATTTCTAATTGCTGCCTCTCTCTATAGACTACCTCCAGGATTTAGGTGATGCAGCGTGCAGCCCAAAGGGATACCTGAATACTGCTACCCAACTCACAGATTTTCTTACAATATGCATGTGTTTTATGGCTGCCAAAAGCACACTTCTGGCTTGAAACTAAAATAAATAAATAAAAGGGTTTCAGCTAAAAGGTAAGGTATTTGCAAACACTAGGGAGCACACAAGTAATTTTTTTTTGAAAAAAGCCCCCTGCACACTCAACTATCAAACCACTGCCAGTTAAATTTTGGCAGTACTTTTATTTTTCCTTCAGGTCAGAAATTGTCTGCATTAATTAGTGAACAGTTCGAGACCGGAAAATTCTAAATGCATTTAAACTTTTACTGTGAAGTACTTCAGGCTGTCCAAACCAGTTGCAACAGCAGTTATTCCTGATGCCCTCTCAGTCTTAGGATTTCACACAAAGGAGCTCTCAAGCCTGGAACTAGCTGATCTGCAAATACTTTTATTATTTGAGATTTCCAATTAAAAGCTACAAGCACGAACAAGTGCTACAGAAATTTTCATTCCAATTATTTGATATTTTAACAGCCAGCTACAGATTCCATAGGGCATCCTGTTTTCTATGATATTTTTCACAATCTCCCCAAATCCATGTTAGTACAGCCTTCTTCTATCCTTGGTTGCACCCATTTTGTAGCACAGCTATAGGCTGCCAGCTGCCCCCTCTTTGCTCCTACAGATCCCGACTCCACAGCAGCTCTGTGTGCTGTTAAAGATGAACAACTGAGTTGATAACAGAAGCAGAAGTAGCCCTCTCTATAAACCCCTTAGAATTAGGGCAAATCTTCAGCCAGTCCTATCTAGTTTCAAGAATCAACAGTCCAAAGGTTTATTTATTCATAACAGCAAGAGAAATTCTAGTTGCAAATAAAGCAAATATGAGGCTTTTTACAACAGCTGCAGCACTGAAGCCACCACCAGCAGCCAACCCACCTGTGCCCTTGCTGCTCCCCTAGGCTTGCCAGAACAAATGTGTGTCCACATGATGAACTCAGCCAAGAGACCGATCAAGCTGATAGTCCCTCCTTACCTGCCCATCCCCTGGAGAAGCGCTTATTTTCACCTGGATCACTGCGTAACCATGCAAGCATTTATACCAACAAGCTGGCTGGGACAGGGGAGGGTGCTAAACCACCAGGAAGTTATTCCCAGTGATTAGGAGTGCCTATCAGCTACACCCTGCTGTGCCCTTGGACACAAATGCAAACGTGCGTTAGTCGGGTCCACGGTAGCCCCTGGGGCCAGCTATTTCTCAGCCTGGTGGTCAGCTCGGACGTCAGACGGACTGTAGGAGGATGCCTCCTCCTGGAGCTGAGGCAATGCATACCGGCTCTCCCTGTGCTTCCAGCGCCCAGCTGGCTAACCAGCCCCATCCTCCACAGCTGCTTTACAGCCCCATCATGCTGGGGACTTGCATTTAGTAGTACAGAAGACTTGTGCTACGTGTATATTCTGCTTAGCTTGTGGCACTACACGACAGTCACTGTCTACACGGGCCACGCATACTAACAGAGCTGACAGACTCAGCATCCAGTGCCCGTACCTTTACATACCCGTTAAAGCAAGTCGTTTCCTTCTCTAGCCTCATCTTTCACTGCAGGCTTGCATCCAGGTTTCCAAAATCTGGCACACGGCCCTCACATTTAAAAGCGCAGCCTGGTCTATCATTATGGTTAAGCACAAGAGCGGTGGGTGTATCGCTGTGCTATTCCGGAGGCAGTCGCAGAAGGAAAGCAGGAGTCCACTTGCCCTACACCAGAACATAAGAGCGCTTTACTGTCCTCTCTCTACACAACCAATCTCATACAGCCACTTAATGCATAGGGAGGAACGCAGGAAACGCTTCTGGAGCTGGGATTTAAAGTTTTCTTACCTGCTCTGCTACCCAGGACTCCAGCTGACCACATACGGAAATGAGGTTTGTGCGTTGCAGCCGTGCTGTGGCACACGGGACAATTACTGCATCGTGACTCAAATGCAGACAATTTCTAAAGTCAACAAAAAAATACCAGAAACTAGCCCATGCACACAGCTGAGCACTGATAACCCTTTGATTCAGACAGCAAGGATAATCTCCATGGATGGCCCCTCGCACTCGCAAGGGATTCCAAAAAAGTTCCCCTAAAGGAGCAAGGACACAGCTGGAGCCATCCAGCTCCAGCACCAGGACCCCAGCAGCAGCGCCCTGGCACCAGCCCTGCTCTAATAGCTGCTCATGCAGATGAGCAGTTCATTAGTTTTAGTTGCTCTCCTGACGTGAATAGAGTTAATCATAGACACAAACCCTGCCAGGATGGGGCTTACTGTTAGAAGAAACAATCAAACGTTGAGGTTCAGCATTTATAAGCATGCTTCAGCCACCCTCACGTGTTAATAGGCTGAGCGTCTTGGTTTTAGCACTTCAAGCTATTTTCTGACGCTAAAGCTGTTAGCACAGGTTTTTCTTAACTAAAATGAAGTTTTAAAATACAACAAGCTTATACTCTGGCTTGAGGGTAGAGGTCTCCTGCCTAACATCTTCTGTCAATTAGACAGGACTAAGGATAAATGACACTCCCCTACCACGCTCACTGAGAGGAAGGCTGCACACGAACATGCAGTGGCAGAAATCTGACTTTTTTCATGGCACACGGCCACAGAGTAAGAGCTGTTCTTACAAAAGTGCCCAGAAGTCCCGTCAAAACCTTCACCCATTGGATCCACGTGGCAAAGCAGGATCCAAAGCAGTTCATATATATCCAGCTCTGGCATTTTTATGTCTGCAACTCCACAGTTGCTATCTCTAACCCATTTACTAAGGCTTTTAATTTTCCTTTTCTCTCCAAGCCAGAAAGGAACAAGCTGCAATGCAAACTTTCTCTAGACTCACACTACAAATAATCCTTTAAAATCCCGCAAAGCTTCAGTTATTCAGGAAGCGCAGCAACGCCCAACCATTAAACTAGTCTTTATTTTTAAGTTAATAGTCACACATTTTTTGTTTATATGCATATTTAAGTGCTCCTCTACTTAATTCCCTCTCTTCAGTTCAAAGTCCAAACACATGGGACCCAATGTGATTTCTTTGCAATATAAAAATATTTCCCTAAGTTATTTTTTTCCGTCTTTCACACTTAGTTTTCAACATGTGCTTAATTTTTGCTTGTCCAAATAACATTCTTTCTCTGTGTATATATACACACACATTCCCCCCAGACATACGGCTTTTTACAGAACTGTAACATCCGACCTCAAACGTATTGAAATCCAAATAAAACATTTCCACATCATTTAATATAAGGAAATTAAAGTTTTTCCTTACTGAAAAAAAATAGTTTTTCCTTGAATGTTCAAAGACCATCTTGCACATGAGTTAAGCTAAGAGGCGATCAGCCTTCCCAAATATGATGTTTGAATCCTCCAAACTTCACACTAGAAAGACAGAAAGCTGTCATACAGCACCCTGTAAGTTCTTCAACTAGAGCACAGCCAAAGGAAATTACAAGTGGTGGAACACCAAACACAGCAGAACACAAACACAGAAGGAAATTAGAACCATCACAACACATCAGCATTTTTCCTGACAACTCCTTTTCCTATCCATGACCAGCCTTTTACTCCATCCCCACAAGTACAGGTTATGATGCCTCTCCACGTACTCTCAATGAAATGCAAAGTGCTTTAGTTGTTAGTCAACAGCAAGAGAGTTGAAGTTGTTTGTTCATTTGTTTTCCCCTTATGAAGGAGTCAAGGCACCTTTCCAACATAAATGTGAGCCATCTACTAATTTTCAAGGCACCATCTTAAGTACGTAGGTGTTTCCAGGAGACAAAATGTTTAATTTAAAAACACCTAAATACATACACACAAACAACTTGTTATTGTGGCAATAACAAGTTATCAGGAACAGCTGAACCTCAATGAAACCTTCCCTCAAAAACCAGGCCACAGCATGGGAGACTTCATGCTAAACAACTGAAGTTATTTCCAAACATTGTAAGCAATAAAAAAATAAAATATTATGATAAAGCTTACTCAGCAGATAGCACCCCCAGCTACAACTGTGATAACAGATCCTACACAAAAATCTCTTGATACGCATCCACAGCCTTCTTCCTTACCAGCTGACTTTTCGCTTGCACACCACCACACAAACCTTATTTTTCACAATAGGGACACAACGGCAGCCAAGTGTTTTCATGGTGTCACTTGGTAACGTCCAATTCTCTTTGCTGAACAGCTTTGTAGGATGGATCTGTTTGGGTGCAGTCGCATGCTACTCAAACCTAAGTTATACCTTCTTTGCATAGCTGCCAATTACATGCAGACAGTAAATAACGTGATTGTTAATTCCAAACCAAGTACAACATCTGCTTTACAGAGAAATCCTTGTTATTCAAAGCCTCTAGCTGTGCTTAGAGGCAAGATGACCAAGTGATTTACCACGGCCCAGCTCTGAGCATATTGGAACGAGGACCCTGATTACATCCCTAGCCAACATGCTGCAAGCTACAAAGGTACAGCAGTTGAGTGAAAAATTAAATTGAAATCAGGAATGGATTTACAGATGTGACCAAAAGAAAAAAAAAACAACTCACAGCAGGTGTTATACATACAGGCACTAATTAATACAGCAGCATTAGCATTTTCATCACCACAGATAAAACAATCGCTTTCCTCTTTGCAGAATAGAATTTAAAAGCTATTTCTGGTTTGAGAATTAGCAGATCTAGTTCAACCTCGGGCTTGAAAGACCATAAAAATAGTATTTTTCTGCTGAGGTAATCCCTCCAATCTACTTAGTCTATACAAGGGAAGAAAACAATAATATTGGAACGCTTCCTTTTAAACAGGGCACAGGTCTCTTTTGATCTGGGCCAAGCTGAAGCCCAATTAGCTGGTACTCGTATTTCAGCAGTTTCCCTTCCATCCCTTCCTCCTCTCCTGAGCAATCCTCTCCATCACGCTGCAGAAATCAGACTGGGCTTCCCAGTCTTTAGGCATTCAAAGTTCCTATTACCTTTTTATAAGAGATATTTCAATTTCAGACCATTTCAGGCATTACTGCAGCAACCCTTGCAGTAATTTCTTAAATAGTAAGTAGGTTTTTTTTATATATTATTAATGCTTGTTTTTTTTTTCCTTGAGAATTTAATCAGCAAAATGAATCAGGCTTTATTTATTAACTGAGAGAACAGCTACTATGAATTAAAGAAAAATATACAACCATTTTCACGAGTCTTCTGCCAAAAATAGAAGCAATAGCTACTACTTATTTCCCTGTTATCTTAGATTTTTCATGTTGCTTTGGTCAGTGTAGCTTGAAAAATAAAACAGGAAGACACAAGTACAAACTACTTTCCTTTAGAAGAAAACCTGAAAACTTGCAAATGGAAAAAAAAAAAATCACGATCATCACTGGAAAAAACATTTCCACCGAGGCTTAATACGAACATTACTGCACGAAGTCAAGACGTGCAACAAATGCTTCCCCTAAATCCTTACTAGAGATAATTGCCGATGACTGAGATTATGGCTGAACTAATTACACCAAGTTACTTCGTTAATACCTTCCACTTCACATTTACATCGTGCAATAGAAGAAAAACCCTGGCCAGCACCACCTGCCCCTGCCTCCCGTATCGAGGACAGGGCTCCCGAGCCGCCCGCCCCGCGGAGCGCCCTGCTCCATTATATAACCCGCCGCTGCAGCATATCCCACCGGCCCCTTAGGGGAAACTACAGCACCACCGCTTTTATCCCAATAAAAGTGGGGTTTTCTCCTTCCAGCCTCCCTTTCCTCAGCGCCAGCGGAGGGCAGGCGCTGGGGGTGCCGCTGCCCTCAGCATCCCCTCAGGGATCTCCCGCGCCACCGAGCCGGGGCTGAGGCAGGCTCCGATGGCCGGGGACCCCTTAACTTTTCCCTCCCCCGGTACCGTAATTTCAGCCCTCCCGGGAGCAGGTGGGGTCGGGCAGGTGCTTCCCCCACACGACCACAGGAGTCCCGGCTCCCCCCCTGCCCTCAGGAGCGCGGCGCTCACCTCCCGTGCCGCTGCCCCTGAGGAGCCCCGTCCTCCTCCTCCTTCTCCTCCATGGTGCCGCTCCACCCCCTCGGCGGCGGCTCCGCGACTCTCCAAGAGGAGGAGGAGGAGGAGGAGAAGGAGAAGGGCTGCGGCTTCCCACCTGACCAGCACGCCGCCCAGGGCAGCGCGCCGAGCTGCAGGCAGCCGCTCCGCAGCGCCCGGCTCCTCGCCATGGCCCGGGCCGCTCCCCGCGGCGCTCACAAAATGGCGGCGGGGGGGGACCCGGGGCTGAGGGGGGTCGGCATGGCCGGGCAGGGGGCTGGGGTTGATCGGACACTGTTGTCCTGCGGTCCCGTCTGGGGGTGTGAGTGTGCTCTTAACCACCTGGTGCTGCGCTGAAAAGTTTCCTGAACTGGGTTTTGTGAAGAGCTAGGAGGGATGACACTGCTGCTGGAGGGAAGCAACCCTCACTAGGTCATGTACCGCCGGAGCAAAGCCACCCAGGCAGCCTGCCTGACTCTCCCAGAGCAGCTCTCAGGCCCTTGCATTGCCCTCGTTCTTTCCTTCACTGTTAGGAAGTTCAAACTCATGCCAGAGTTTCTTTGCACGGGGGATTAGGACGGTTTCCTCACCCCTGCCTACACCTATGAGCAGTTCACACCTGATTCCAGCTGGGGACTGAGGGATTTTGAGGAACCCAGTCCAGAGCAATGAGGGTCTCAGAGAAATAAATGTCTAATTTTAAAATCTCTCCTTATCTTCTTGAGCACGTGGAAGGTAAATGGAAGGTGAAGGATAAAGCTATGTGTGTGTGTTATAAAGAAGTGGTATACAGCAGCAATATGAACTCAAGGCCTCTCTGGAGTTCAGATAATACCTTTATTTGTGTGTTACCTTGAATCACAGGAATTGGTGGTGAGATTGTCAGGAAATCTTATGCAAGGCCAGAGGCTAAGGTCTAAAGGCCCTGGGAGGTGAGAAACAGGAGCCTTACTTTTCTTGTCATTAATCTGTCATTCCCTTAATGTCTGTGTGGTAGAGGGAGGATAATACTACCAAGTTAGAGGAAAAGAGGAAAACAAGTATGTAGTGTTTACCTATGGTCAAGCAGATTTGCTTCCTTTAGCAGTGGAAAAATCCCAATTCATGTATCTTCTGTATCTTCTCACCTGACTGTTCCTGATGGTTTCACCTACCTGTATGCCTAACACTAAGTAGGCTTTGTAGTAGTTATGAGCTGTAGTCATACTTCATTAAACAGAAAGCTATGTGTATTTAAGTTATTTGTACTGTTGCTTTATAGAATCTAAGGGCAGACTAAATGAGTTGGATGATAATCCTGCTCTCCATAGGTCGGATCAATCCTCATTAACAGGAACAATTAGTGCCTACACATAGAAACTTGAGTAAGTCACCAGGTAAGTGCCTTCGGACTGGTAGTAACTAATTACCAACAGCAGCGGATTTAGGATGCTTATTCTGCAGGTCAGCTGTGTATCTCCCTGTAGGCAGAGTTGCCTGCACATGTCATTTGGAAGTAGTTTATAAGCCACCAGTGCTACATAAGCCACACTTGAGGAGGCTTTGCTTTAGTAAATGCATTTTGTCTGTACTACAAATACAGCTGTCAGCATTTGGGGGCTGTAAGTAAAAACAACTGGTGTATGTGTAGCATGCAGTTTTTAATTTGAAAGGGAAATATCTTTTTTTATTTTCTGATATAATGACTGGTGTAGAATTATATGGTTGTTAAAGTAATTTCTGAAAGCTAGAAGTCTATATCCTGTATGAATTACCTAGTCTGCCACACCAGTCTGCACAACATGAGAAAATTCAAGTTCAGAGGTATTCCTCAGCAGACCTAGAGTTTTCAATTAGTTTCCTGTTTCAGTATTCCCATGAGCCAACTAAGATCTCAGTCTGGTCCTGCTGCTTTGGTAGGTTTTGATCTTTCACTGTCTCATGCGTGTACACACACACTTAAATACAGGAAAAGTCCCAATGGGATGTTTGTGCACAAAATGTTGTGTAAACTCAAACCCAGAACAGATCTCTGTCTGACTTGTAATATACCACAGACATGCTAATATGCTTAAAGGACTGACACTGCAGAAGTTGGAGGCCTTAAGTATCTAACAGATGGGAAGGTTCCATCCATCTGTGAATGAGGTAAGAATTTTTATTTGACACCTCGTCTGAAGGAACTTTCATAATTTTATTTTCTTGAGTGACATGCATTCCTGGTAATTTTACTGCTCGGACTGGCTCTATATATGTCCCCTATATGTGAAAATTAAAAAGGTTTGGGAGCCTCTTTGTACTGCAGAGAGGCACAGATAGTGAGGAATATCAATCAAACATTATTCTTGGGTCAGTGCATTTTATCTTCTCACAGGCAAATTCAACAGCTGAAACAGAATCCATTTTTATTGAGGAAGTTTTTAGGGAATATAATTTCTTTAGCCGTTTGGAAGGATATGTTCCTTAACGTAGCTTAATCAGCTTAATGCAACAACCTGTATCTTAATTAGAATCACACAGTCAGTATTTCATGAATTGTATCCGCAGTGGTGTATTTGCCTTGGAGATAATGTGTGCATTAATCGTGAGCAAGACAGCTCAACTAACTTGATTATAAAGCTTCTCTTGATTAGGTGTTTGACCTATACAACAGAAGTTTATCAATATTTTGTTTAGATCTCAAAAGTGTAGAATTAATATTTTATTCACAGAGTGCAATTTAGTTAGTTGACATAAGCTGTTCAGAGTAAGATACTTACTTTCTTGGGCAGTAACTGAAGCACAATCTGAAGTAGAAAAAACAAACAAAAAAAAAACTAAAATTCTAATAGTTAAATATTTTTATAACTTTACACCTGATCTGTCTTAGCTTAATTGTGAAAATCCTCCAAGATGATAAAATAAAAAATGTTCTGTCATCTCTTGCTCAACCTTAGAATACCAAGTCATCAAACCCCTTCAGACTTAGGCTTGCTATATACTATGCAATGTTTACCCTTACTGTGTGGATGTAGTTTATAGCAGCAAAAAAAGCACACTTGCTGGAACACTCTGTGCTGGGTCTCTGAGTGAAATAAACAAACCCAGAGAAGACATTTTTCACCACTCTGATAGTGCCTATACTAACGTTTTTATTGCATAGAAATGTTACACCAAAATAAAATCTGCTTGGTAGTGAAAGCCTCTGTAAAATTGGCCCATACTGGGACAAAATCAAAGATCTAACCTAGCCCTTCTAATTGTAGTGTGGAGAGGAAACCATTCTTATGGTATCCACACTGTTTAGAAGTCAAAGAAGAAAAGTTATTTGGCATCTGTTGCAGGCAGAGGCAAGCAGATTTTCAAAACATGTTGGATGCCAAATTCCCCTGTGAAAGAGGGTTGAAAAATAGTTAGGCTAATATTCTCACTGGACTTCAAGATGCATTACTGTTTTAGAATGTCATTCTAACTGCACACTACTCCCCATGCATCAGAAACCCCATGGCTGAAGCATGGTCCAGTAACTAGAACGAAAAATGGCTCAAGACTTGTCAGTGCACACAGGTTTGACAGAAGAGCCTATTTAAGTTTAAATTACAGCTTTAAATTGCCATAGATATAAAACTGATGTAGAATCAATATCTAGTTCTTAATGAAGTAACTGTAAAGGGCACATTTACCACCACAAATCCAAACTTCTTGCATGATAAAGAATTTGACAGTCTTTGGGACTACAGAGGAGGAACTTAGTGAACTCCAGTAGAAAACAATAATAATAATAACACTGTGCATCTAAACATTAAGTGAAATTCTGTCTAATGACAAGCAGGTATCTCTAACTTCTACTTAGGGGACATAACTGGGAGAAGACAACAACCAGAGCCATAACGGAGCCATTTAGGCTGTGTCTGTACTAGTAATGGGCCAGGAGCATTTTCCAGCCCTGAAGCCAAATTGTACAATGCATGCATTTTTATACCGGTAATCTTTCCTAGCCCTGGAGAGCAGGTGGCTTTATCAGAATTGCTGCTGAAAGTGTTCCCTGGCCCATACTAATCCCTGAGCCATGCTTGGGCACTATCTGGGAGAATAGCCAGATTAGCTGAAAGGAGCCAAAACACAGGTTGTTAAGCCTTGGTAGTGATTCAATAATTACTAGTGATAATGTAGTGGTGTTCAAGGTCTATGCCCTCATTTTACTGGAACACATCTGGCCTTAGACAATGCTTCCTTTTGCAATTTAACCATGTATCTCAGGGGAGCGATGTGACTGCTGCCAGAAGGAAGCAACCTTCACCGGGTCAGGTACCGCTGGAGCAAAGCCACCCAGGCAGCCTGCCTGACTCTCCCAGAGCAGCTCTCAAGTTCCTGCATTGCCCTCATTCTTTCCTTCACCGTTAGGAAGTTCAAACTCATGCCAGAGTTTCTTTGCACGGGGGATTAGGACGGTTTCCTCACCCCTGCCTACACCTATGAGTAGTTCACACCTGATTCCAGCTGCGGACTGAGGGATTTTGAGGAACCCAGTCCAGAGCAATGAGGGTCTCAGAGAAATAAATGTCTAATTTTAAAATCTTTCCTTATCTCCTTGAGCACGTGGAAGGTAAATGGAAGGTGAAGGATAAAGCTATGTGTGTGTGTTATAAAGAAGTGGTATACAGCAGCAATATGAACTCAAGGCCTCTCTGGAGTTTAGATAATACCTTTATATGTGTGTTACCTTGAATCGCAGGAATTGGTGGTGAGATTGTCAGGAAATCTTATGCAAGGCCAGAGGCTAAGGTCTAAGGGCCCTGGGAGGTGAGAAACAGGAGCCTTACTTTTCTTGTCATTAATCTGTCATTCTCTTAACCTCTGTGTGGTAGAGGGAGGATAATGCCACCAAGTTATCTTGTTCTGAAGGAGGAAAACAAGTAAGTGATGGTCAAGCAGATTTGCTTCCTTTAGCAGTGGAAAAACCCCAATTAATTTCTCCTGTATCTTCTCACCTGACTTTTCCTGATGGTTTCACCTCCTGCAAGGCCTCCTTCGCGTTAGACGTACTGGCAGTAGTTATGACCTGTAGTCATACTTTAATAAACACAAATCTGTATGGATTGAAGTTTTGCCCTCTTTGACCAGAACATATCTGGCCTTAGACAACACCTGATTTTGCAATTGAACCATGTATCCCAGGGGAAATTAAAACAAGTTACATTTGTTTCCAAAATCAGCGAAGCTTGGCAACCTCATTGTGAACACACATTACCATGAGATGATGCTGTTACATTCAGTACCTCGTAATGAGTTGTAATATTGCATCACGTTTTGCAGAATGACTCTGATTAAAATTTATTTAGGAAATTCAATTACAGGGTCTAAAAGGCCCGATCAGATTCAGTTTCCTCTGTGAGGGGCACTCGGCAGAAAGAGCAATCCTTGTCCTTTTGTGATTGAATTTTAAACTGGGTCAAGATGCAGTAACAAGTTTAATAAACAGGAAGAAAGCATTCAGCATGTACCAGGGAGGGAAATGAAAAGAACAATAAGAATATATAGGGTAGCTCCTAACAGGGTTAAGTTAGGAGCGTCTGGACATGAATTAGAAATTGTAAAGCATTGTGCTGTTTTCACAGTAGGCAAGATGATGACAAACTGATTTGTGTCTACATGCACTACTGAAAGGGGTCCCTGTAATATTCATTTTAGACTCACACTATAATGGATTGAGCCTGCAACTGTCTTTTATTTAAGGGAATATTTCTTACGTATAGTGCCATGGCTTGAATGTGAATGTTGGCAGTTGCTAAACTCATAACCATACCCTCTAGTTTCATTCCTTAAGTGACCAGATCACTGTCTGTACATATAATGAACCTTATTGTCGTTGCACTTATGTCTTCGCAGGTCCTTCCTTTCCTTCTTCTCTCCACATGACTGTAAGAAATATTTGCCCCTAAGTCTGTGCTTTGTTCACCAGAGGGCAAGCGGGTTAATATGAGGTAGATATTTGTCATCTGACAACCCTCATCAGCAGAGAAGCAAAGGGTCTGGGTCCTTAAGATGGTCTGGCTGCCTTTATGGCTGTGAATGTGGGAGAAAAATCCATCCTGCTCGGTTAGCATATGGCCAGCCTGCAAATTAGGAGGGCTAGCTGCACAGGGAGAGCTACAAAGCACTTGGAGAGGGACAAGATAAGGTGTGTGGAAAGGGAAGGAGGCGTGGTATAAGAATGTGGGAGAATACTTACATACTTCATGGTGGAAATACACTGGAAGGGGTGTTCCAGGCTGCATACATCTGCAGAAGGAATATGTATACTGCAGAAGGAATATCTAGACTGCCTGAAGAGGATGCTAAAAGGGTGCATAGGTTGGGTTTTCAGCAACAGTGTCCTAAATAGATTGCTCTCCTAGTGATTTCGGGGGTTCACCAAGACAGTGATGAGCTGATCTTGGGAGTATGACCGGTCAGTTCATTTCTTTATTCTACGTGATTTACAAGAGCTGCCTATAAAGCTACAGAGCATTAAAAGTCTTCTTTCTTGTGTTTGAACTTAACACCTTTCAAGCCTTACAGACAGGCTATGTTGGAGGCTTGTAGACATTTATTTTCTACTAGTGACATATTTCTAGGAGCCTGGGATTGGAGCAACTTTGAAATCATTGTCTGTCTTGTTTTTGAGTACAGAGTTGGTGTAATGCCTCTGACAACAATGCAGAATAAAACCAGTGATGGTCATAGAAGAGCTGGAGCCTTTCTTACAGACTTTTACAGCACTTACAGAAAGACAACAGAAACATGGAGTTGCATAGAAGCAGGCTCTTTCAGAAAGAATGAAACTTGTGAAGCTGGGTTTTCTGTTTGATTTTAGACTTTGTTCTGTAGTTTCACCCTCCCAATGCAATAACCTGAGCCCACCTCTCTCCATGCCTTCCATCTGCTTGGGCAAGACACAGAGGAGCTGTGGCTAATCCAGTTAGCCGTATGCACAAGCTGGTTGGCCAGCATGTGCGCCCACTGTCATCTGGCTCATGCTAAGCACAATACACTGCTGTTTTCCACCTACTTTTTCCATACTCAGGGATTAGTTTGTGTCTCGTTCCACTGTCCAGCTACCGACACTGGAGAAAATAATAGGAATTTAAATAGCTGTGGCTGTATTAGACCTACTTTTGAGGTGCCTTGTTGCATGTTTTGAAGCCTTGGTCACTTGACTGAGCAGAACAGATGCCTTTGGATCATTGTTTAGATCCCATCAAACACAATTTTTTTAATGCTTGCTTTCTGTGAAAAGTGGGCTGCATGGAAAAAGACAGATATGAAGAAATCCCAGGTTTCTTCACAGTAAGAATTGGAATGTAGCTGAGTTGTCTGCCTTTACTAGGAGACAAGGGAATGCTCTGATTTCCTAATCCACAGAAAGCCCTTCAAATTGCTGTCCTTTCAAGGATTAAAATCAGCTAATGCTGGCAGTAGTATAACTGAGAACTTCTGTGTAATTCAAAATACGTTAGTTTTTAAATAACAATGAAAAAAAAAATAATGACTTTTTAGGTTTGGTAAGTTTAATGTAGGGGAAACAGTCATGAATTAGAAAGAAGGTGTGTAACAGTGAGAAAAGTCAAAGCTTCCTTGAGATTGCTTGTGAAGGACCATCCTTTTTCTTGCCTGTTCAAACTGTTTTTGCAGCTTTTTTATAGATGCATCATAGAAATAAGGGCTAGAAGAGGCTTCAAGAAATCCTGTAGTCCAAACCACTACATTCAGCAAGGCTTTTTCGGATAACTGGAGCGTTATAATTGTCAGCACCCCACACGGGCATGCTATGTGCTACAGGAAGATGCTTTCAGCTGCTGCTGTGGCACTGATGGAAGCTGCTGGGCTCCCAAGGCTTACCCCAGTACCGACACCTCCCTACTGAAATGAGGCTGAATCCTTGTCTTCACGTCTTCATCCACTGCTCCCGTGGGGAGAGGGAAAGAAAATCTGCATTGATTTTAACAGCTGGCTCTGAACAGAGGAGAGGGTTATAAATAAATGTAAATGAAGAATGAGGGCATGCGACTAGAGCCAGGAAGGTCGCGTTTCGGTGTGCCAACAGATGAGCAATGCTGAGTGGCATTTGAGAAAATGTCACTCTGAATGTGTAGACACGATGATGATGTCAAAAGCAGTTCATTTGAATTGGGATTCGGGAGGATCCTCTATTTAAATCCTGTCTGAGCTACTGACAGGCTGCATGACCTTCCAGAGCTCCGTGGGTCAAATGGGTCCTCGCTGCAACTAAATCGACTACAAAGGATTTATTCTGGGACTGAACTTGATTTCTCAGACATCAGTCAACACAGCTGGTTCACTGGGTGGCAGAAAGAAAAAACCCATAGATGTCACTGGAAAACATGCATCTGAATGGAACCTTTTAGTGCTTGCAAAACTAGAAAAGAACCACACAATTGTTTCCTAAAATGCATAAATAATTGTTGATGGTACTTTATTGGCAATAAACTCTGTGAAGGTAACTTAAGGCTTTTTTTCCAAGGTAATTAGTAGTGAAATTTTCTTTTCCAAAAGGGTTGTGATTATTATGTATGTTGCTTATAACTTTAAAGATGATTGATGCTTCTTTACATATTCTGGCATATTATTTTTTTTTTCTTAAAAAATAAATAAATTACAATTGACTCAGGAATACAGCACAGGGCTGCACAAAGGTAAGCTTCTTCCATTGAAAATACTTTTGGAATCAGATTAAAAAATAATGGTGGTAATTAATGAAGGAATTTTTATTAAAAATAGTTAAACCACATAAGCAGAGGATAAAACTATCTGTAAAATGGAAGCAAAGATTGCTTCTAAATTGGAAGCTTTCTGCTTCTTCACATGGAAGCTTTTAGAAACCACAAATTTATGGATTTGGGGGTAGAAATATCAAGTGATTTGCTTCTTTGTGGCAAATGGAGTGAGGGAGTGGTGTTCTCTTACTGGTGTTTAACTCCACTATTTATGTTTAATCATAAAAGTAGTGGAAATTTCAAGTGCTATTCCCCCTAGTTTCACCAAGTTGGGTTCTGAACATGTTTTCAAGACTAGCCAAAAGGAAACTAAATGCTAATGTCAGAGCACCTGTGTCACTGGGAGAACTTGGGGAGTTTAGAGTGTGTAAACTGACAGAGACAAAAGTGGTTTACAGAGCAACAGTAAGAGATGCTCTCCAACAAAAGAAAAAAATACATAAAGGGTTCTTGTCCCTGCCATTCCTGTCTTCTAAGCAAAATGAGTAGTTATAAACAAAGTTTTTGTTTGTTTGTTTAATCCCAACTGCTCATGTGATTTAAGTTAGGTATTTACAAAACATAAAATCAAATGACCTCAATAAATATAATTTTCCAGCTCCATGTACATTTCACTGTTCTTCCACCAGAAATGTCCTAGTTCTAGATAAAGCAATACTGAGATTTAACAGGTAGGAGAAAAAATGTTTAATTTAAAAAAAAAAAACTTGGAGAGGTGACACTGGTACATTTTTTTACCTCTTTTTCATGCCAATTAAATAGTGGGGACAATGGAGTTGCAGACTCCAGACATGATTTCATGATTTTAAAAAAGATTCAAAGGGTTTTCCAGTTCATCCTCTTGCTTCAGAGTAGAATCAACTCTATCTAATCAGCTCCTGGCAGATATTTGTTTAACCTGACCTTGAAAATTTGCAGTGATGATGATTCTTCAGACCTCCCCTCAGCAAGCTGCCGCATAACATTCCTTTCAGTTCAAAAGCATTATGTAAAAAAACAACCTAAGTCTTCAAGCAGCAATTTAAGGCTGTCACTTCTTGCTGGATCTGTAGGCATGAAGAACAGTTTATATCTCCTTTGCAACTAGTTTATGTGTATGAGAACTGCTATCATATCTTCCCTCAGTCATTCACTGCTAGACTAAACAAATGAATTCTTCCAATCTTACCTCATGGGTCCCATTT
This sequence comes from Aythya marila, assembly GCF_965140915.1. Classification (NCBI taxonomy): domain Eukaryota; kingdom Metazoa; phylum Chordata; class Aves; order Anseriformes; family Anatidae; genus Aythya; species Aythya marila. The sequence goes on along the minus strand of NC_139042.1, from coordinate 194,331,777 downwards.
TGTATAGCTCTGAAAATTACATGGCTCAATTACATGGCTCTACCCTGGTTTGTTATTGGTCTTTCTTTGAGTGAGGTGCCCTAAAGTGCATGTTGTACTCCAGCCAAGGTCTTATCAGCGCTGATTAAAACTTCATGTGTCTTTTATACTAGCTGTTTCCACACCCCATTGTGATGGCTGCAATGGTACCTGATGTGACACAAAGCTGTGACAGTGCTGGATTTTCAGTTTATGGTGCAGTGCCACACCTAGACACTTATCTGAGGGGCATACTGCCTGCCAGTAACACTTCATTATCTTACTTCATCTTCTTTCTCTGCAGCTAATTATTCTTAAAAACAATATCTCACATCCTTCCATTGTGAGCAGCTTCCTATTCCTTCCAGACTATTTCTCTGGTTTGTTACTTTTTTTTTTCTTTGATTTTCCTGATCCTAGTCTTCACAGTTCCTGCAATTTCTGTTCAAGGGTCGTTAAAATTTAGTGAATATCCTTTCTGCTTTGTAACCAAAGCCCCAAATTCAAGCAGTGAACGGTGCCAGGTGCAGGCCAGGCTTTTTCAGAGCCCTGTTTGCCAGGTTCTCCCAGCTGCCAGAGGGTGCTGGGTGATGCCTTTTTCAGGACTGTCTGCCACCTACCTTACAGCACAACCACCTTACAGCAACTTGGGCTGGAGCAGCAGCAGCAAGACAAGAATACAGGACTCTGAATAAGTTGAAACTCTTCGCAATGCTTTGACTTCCCTCCCCTGTGTAACTGGCAGGGGACCAATATTTGGTTGCTTTCAGCACAAGTACCTTTGTTATATGACTAAAATCCTGCTACCCCCCAAACGTGGCAGGGCACACGTTCATCCTACAATGTGCACAGAATCACATATATATAATCACAGATAAAATAATGGCCAAGGTTGGCAGGGACCTCTGAAGATCACCCAGTCCAACCCCACTGCCAAGCAGGATCACCTAGAGCACATTGCACAGGATGGCATCCAGGAGGATTTTGAATATCTCCAGAGAAGGAGACTCCACAACCTCTCTGGGGAACCTGTCCCAGTGCTCTGTCACCCTCACAGTGAAGAAGTGCCCCCTCATATTCAGCTGGAACCTCCTGTGCTTCAGTCTGTGCCCATTGCCTCTTCTCCTTTCACTAGGCACAACTGAAAAGAGGCTGGTTCCATTTTCTTGACACCCCACTTTTTTGGATTCTCCTTTTTTCCCATTTGTCTGTTTGGTCATTTTCTTTCTTACTACGCTTAAACACTCCTTAGAGATGGAATGAAGCAGATATTTCAGAGAACTAGTAGAGAATGGTTAAGTGGGTTACATCAGGCTGACACAGTTTAGAGCATTTAATTTTTCTCTCATCTTTACCTGTTCTTTCCATTTTCTACCTGCCGGTCTCATTCCCCTCTTCTCTAACTTCCAAACCAAAGCAATGTGTAACACACAAGCATTTACTGAAGTCAAAGCAAGGAAGTAAATAAAGGTGTAAAAAAACAACCAAACAAAAAAAGTAAAAGAAATTACAATAAGTAATAGGAGAGATGATTGTGGACGAGGGTTTCAGTCAAAGATTTAGTTGGACCGGTGGTAGAGATGAAGACTGGCATTTTTCAGATGCACGTTAGAAGAGGATAAAAAGATGATATGGGCTTCACACTAAGACATGAATCACCGTCTTAGACATGATTCACTGTAGTTTTTCATGATGCTTCCTATATCTTAAACAGATATTTTGACCTGGATATTTTGGCCTGGAATGCTAAAACACCCATATAAGGGGCAACACAGACAGTACCTTCCGCATAGTCCTTAAGGAAAGAAACAGCTGAGCCTCAAATATAAACTGTACTGAGGTCCATGCTATGCAGGTCCTCTGCCTTTTACAGGACAATAATTCATTCTCTGCTGGCAGATTCAGGTCTCTGGGACTTCACAACATGATGACAGAATCATAATGGCATTTCTTCCAGAATTATATCTTCTGTTTTGCATAGATTAGAATTGTTAATGGAGGGATGAAACAGAGAATTCCTTTTGTCTGCAATGACCGTGGAAGAATGGCTACACAAAGCTATGTCTCACCTAACCAAAGGCAGGGAAAATAAATCCAGACCCAACATTTTCCCTAGATTAAAACACCTTGTTAGTATGTATAGTCTGACATGGAGTAACTAGGAGTCTGTGGTAGGATGTACTGGATGAAAATCTGTGACTGTTTTGATACAAGGCACAGACCTCATGGTTAGAATTGTCTTTTCTCTATTTAAAATCTGTAAAAGTTTGTAATGGAAGAAGTCAGCATGGGTTTCAGACACTGATGGGTATATGGCAGCAGGAGCCCAATAAAGATGTGACACTAGCCAAAGCTGAAGTATTCTAAACTAGCTAAAAGGCAACTGCACATATTAAAATAAAATAAAATATTAAAATAAAATAAAGTCAATTGAATTTACATTACATTACATTGGGGTTTAATAGAAAGTGAATCAATACTTTGGGAACTGGGAAAATTATGCTCTGCTTGTGTCAGCCACCACCTTGTGCAAGTTGTCTGCTTAAAGGCAGGTACTTTGAATTAAATTGGAGCATCTCATTGACCGTGCTGAACTTTGATTCAGGGCTTTACAATCTTTGCTTGTAGAGACCAGACAGTGAATCTTAACTATGCACATAGCTCCTGGTGCCTTGTTGCAAACTGGGTAGATGAGTTTTACTTATTCAAATATAAATGATTTGGGGCAGATTTTATGTAGGAAATGAGAGCCAGTCCATACATCTCTGAGAAATTTGTGAGGACATTATATGGATTAAATAAAAATTGAACCTAAATGCTGCATATGCTTCCTTTTATTCATCCAGAGGCTGCTGAAAACCTTGAAAAATAATGAAAACGAATAGTTTCAAGAAGCTTTGGGGGAGTTTAGAGTTTCTTAATGAATTACTTGTTATCATGCTGTATCTATAATTATACTAAAAAGTACTCCTAATGCTTAACTTGTAATTCAGAAAGAAAAGATAAGATGTAAATAATTCCACTGTTAAAAAGCCAAGACTGGAAAATGCAGAATACCATTTGAAAAAAAAAGAAAAAAAAAAAAAAAGTGGACAGTCAAAAGGAAAAGCTGTGAGATTTGTGCACTGTGCAGCTGGCAGCACATTTCTGAAGCTTTCTGATTTTATTTTATTTTTTATACAACAAGTATTCTGAACAAGTGTTTCAGAATACAGTGAATATGTTGCATAGTACAGAAAGAAGAACCTGCGTTATCAAACTAGCAGGATGACTGAAAGCCATAGTCAGAAACACATGATATTACGACTAATGCTTAAAATAGTGCAACCACCATGCAATGTCATCAGTGACTAAACCAGCTAGAGACCAACAGCCCAGCCCTTGGTTCTGTTGAATCTACTTAGCAGTTGTTACTTGGATTCCTGCTCCAAATCTCCTCTTGTTTGGCATACTGCAGCTTATCTGCCACGAAGACCATGCCGTGTTTGAAAATCCTTCCTAGGTAGATCTCTTAAGCCTCTCGTGTTAACCCAGTTCTTCCTTACCTACATAGTTAATTGGGATTTTTCAAAGCAAGAAACATGTTTCAGAGGTACACAGGTACTCTCATACCTCCCAGTCACCATCTCAAGTTCCAAAGGTAGAAGGAAACAGGTGCTTAAGGCATGCTGGATCTTTACATGCGTATGTCAATTCAGATATGTCCTGGACACTTTAAACTTTCTGCTTGTCTACAGACCAACTCAGTAACATGTATGCTATAAAATTCTTGCATTGCAAACCTGACAAATTTCTGAGCATATCTGGCTAAACTGCATGGCTTTTGTGAAGAAGATGGAAGGCATTCTGAAGAATCACAGTGCCCATAAAATACAGAGCAAACCTGTGCATACACAATGTCTGGGATTAGTAGATGTTTGGCAGCCTGCTCAGAGTTCTTGTTCTGCCATGGCTGCCAAACATCTGGAAGTTAGTAGAAAAATTCTAGGGAAGAAAATGACCAGCAAAAGCAGCCATCTCCCACAAGACGTGGTAGGCCTGGCACTGTGGGCTATAATAGGGCTGGAGAAAGGCATCTATCTGGGACAAGGGAGCATGGTAGGTTAGAGAAGCTCCAGAATGTATTTATTTTTTGGAGAATCATAAAAAAGGACAGTAAATCTGGAGTCAGTCTTCAAAAAGAACCTCAGTGACATGTACCAATAAACTCAGTGTGATTGTTAACTTGAAATTTAAAAGTTCAAATAACTTCAGTGAGTTAGCTGCTTGATTGTGTGAGCAGAAATACCCACCCAATATTATCCCACATTCCCAAACTCCTTCTGCTGGCTTCTCAGGTTATAACGCCCCCAAGTATCTCTTTACCAGGTATCTATCAACACTTCTAGCTTTTCTATTGGTAACTTCTACAGCGTAGCTAAATGGTTCACTAAACAAATAAATAAATATATAAATGATACAGTTGCTACTCAGTCTTTAGTCACCCTAAGTAACACAGAGAATACTCAAGTGATTGTTTTATTTTTATTTTACTAATGACAAGAACTCAGTATTTAAATTTAAGTAAAGATGCTGCAGAATTTCCAGGTCATTGCATGTTGCTGGAGGCCCTTGCAGAATATAAGTTCAACTTGCTGTGCCCTAGAGTGAATGCATTTATAATCTGTATAACATCCTCTAAAAATTCCATAAAATATATGGATCTGATCTTTAGATGAGCGAAGCCTGGGATGCGCTACTAGCCTGAGGCTCAGGATAAGATTTGTTTTGCCCAAAGGCAGCTGCCTTGAAGTTGGGTATCTTCATCTGCTGAGCTATTCATTAGTTTCTCCACATTCGTTGGGAGAGGTAAGTGCCACCAGAAGATATTTTTGCGTAACCGTCCTAAGAGAGGTGTCCAGAATACAACAGATAACCACATTTTGGAGGTGCCTTGCTTCTGCCCACTGGCTATTGAGAGAGCGTGAAGAACCAGGTTTTCAGAGCTGAAGTTAGGTGTGATGAATGATACCACCTAGTCGGTGCAGGGCAGCCCTACAGTGCAGAACGATGAATGGGAATTCAAATTCAGCTAGCCCATGATGGCATCACGGACCTCAGAGGGTCATCATGGAAATCAGCCCAGGTGATAAAACTGGCAAAGAAGCTGGATAGAGCTGTAAAGCTGTATACTTGTATACATTGCTTGTGCTGTTAAACTGCAACAGGGAACAGGTAGCTAACCAAAACCTGCCTTGGATCAATTACTGTTTGGGTAAGTCTCTAGCTGTGTTTGCTAATGCTTTCTTAACATTACTGAGATTACAGAGATTAGAGATTGAGAAAAGAGTATAAGAGAGGGGATAAAAGAGAAAATTCAGTTATCTGGATATTAAATAGCATGTGACTGTACATTTGTTATGCTATAAGCTGTGAAGAGTAGCATTAACAGCATTTTTATTAAAAAATGTAGATTTTGAAAAGCTACTTTCCTTCTGCAGTTCCTTAAGATTCTCACAGCATTGTTACCTGGATGATGCCTGGGCAGAGAAGGAATGAATGGCAGAAACATAGAATGGTGGCTATACTGGCTGCTTGGCCAGGTGCCGAATTCAAATATTATCAGTAGTTGCATTAATTTCAGTTTCACTAAGTGCATTAATTTCTAGTGAATTATACTAAGGATTTGGGTTTCCTTTTAATTACTTTCTGGAGAAAACATTTTATTAAAGTGACCTTTTCTTAAAATGAGCAAAAAGTTGAAATAAATTATGGAGTTTTGGGAAGCTGAAATTTAATTAACTGGAGGATAGTCTATAGGTAATAATGACAAAAATGATCAGCTAGATGCCAGTGAGCAGCTGGCATGAAAACCATATAACACAGTGTCCACAAAGCTTGATTTATATTCTCAAACCAGCTTTAGTCACACACACAAAAATGTCTCTCCAAGAAAGTATCATTTCTTCAGCCTATGTTTTCAGGCTTGTTTGAATTCTGCTGGCTTGGCTAAGCTAAAGGCAATTCCTGGCAGCAGTATTTCAGCATATTCATTAAGTGCAATACTATATCATTGCTTTAAAAACATAGTGGATTGTAAATAAACAGTGAACATGATGACTCCACAAAAGCAAACACGGCACTAAACAGTCGTTTAGCTGCAGGCAATTTCAATCGTTAATGCTTTTACTGGGTGCTGGTTTCAGCAGTTTTGAAGGTCTTTCTCCTAGCAGTGCTGTTCTGACGTCGGGTTGCTGTTGCCTGGTGCCTGGGGTTGAATCAATCTGTATGTAAGTCGGGAGAGTGCTTCCAGACTACTCCATAGTAACCCAGTCGTGGCAGTGGGTCTTGCTGACAGGAACTTTCACTTAATTTTGGAATAAATATTTTATCTATTCAGTTGAAATAAAATCCCTTTGATGTGATCATGCTTTGCTCATATCAAGACTGTCATTCTAGTGCACTGTTAGAGCAGTGCTGGTTTCAAAGGATGGGGTTCAGCCCCTGTAGGTAGGAATATGCAGATTTCTGATTTACATCACTTTCACTGCTACTACATTTTTATTTATTTTTTAAATATAAAGTGGAAATATTATTCTGTGAGCAACCAGACAGATATAGGGGCTCTGGAAGCAGCTGAATCTTTTTTTTTTTTTTTTTTTTTTTTTTTCATATTGGGTATTTGTAACAATCTCCCCAATGTGGGTTCTAAAATTCTGTGTGAGCTCATACCACAGCCTTCTCTTCAGCTGCAGCTTGCTGGCCACTCCTTTTCATGAAACATAGGAATGGCATTATCTTTGAGTACTCTGTGTTGAGTTTGGTTGCTATTGTACAGTAAAGAGCACGGAAACTTCATTTCCTCAGAAAACAAGTTGAAATTGTATAATTCAGACTGTGTTTTACTACAGGCTTTGGTGCAGTTCCTGACCAGTTTGGAGGGTAAAGCCTACTTAAAAAACAAAAGTGCCGTACTGTTTATGAGGAATGCTAATCCGAAATAGCTACTTAGTGTAAAATGCAAAGCTCCTCATACTCAGGGTGAAATCTGTAGTCCGGATTTGAAGGAACCAGATTGTCACCCTGAGAATCTCACCTATATCTTCTACCCATTTCATAAAGCTACATGGCATCCTGAACTGCTCGTGTGTTATGTTGATGAGTGCAGGATAAATTACAAGGACATTGTTTATACAGAACTCCCCTCTGCTAATCCCGGCCCTTCTACTTCATTGTTGCCGGAGACTGGATGCATAAGCACTATGAAGAAAGGTCTCATTTTCTCCATCTCATAGTGGCAGAAAATACTGTTTACCTAAACCAGAGGGATATTGTGAGCATTCTTTGTTATAATAACCTGCTTTTAAATAATCTACTTCTAAAAAGAGATTGTTAAAACCAGTTAAAAATAGTGTTTTGGAGGAGTTTAGCAGATAATATTTATATATTCATCTCATACTGCTAGAGCAATGGTATTTGTTTTATTTTGTTGCATTTTCATCTGAATAACAACGTTTCTTGATTTGAAGTTGCATCGCTGTAATGACCTTTGCTGAATGCTAAATTTTAGATTGCATTTACATATGAGACACTGCTATTTTGTTAAGTAGGAGACATATTATGAGGATAATATGTTTATCTTAAGCTGTAATTCTATGTCTAGCAAGGATTCAAATTTCTAGGATGGCTAATGGCTTAGTGAAGTCTGGTAAAATGTCTTTGAGATAAATCCCAGCATAATGAGATCAGTTAGATCTAACTGTAAAATGGAAGGGAAGATTAATTTTAACTTTCAAACACACAGTTTGGTGCTTTGCTTTTTTATTTTACAGCTTGACAGAGATATATTTGAATTGAGGAATCCTGGAACTGGATGGATCTTTTGAATATGCATAACCTAAAAAGGGAGAAACTAATCTTAAGAAGAAAAAAAAAAAAAAAAAAAAAAAAAGCAACTAGCTTCACATAGGGATAGATTTTCTATTCCCCAGAAACTAATTTGCCTCCAATGTAAATTCTCTGGTAAAAGGCTGTGCCTACACTGCAGATACAAAATGCTTGTGACATAGGTTATGTGGGTACTAAAATAGTATGGGCAGCAAAACAACAGTAAAAACAAAACAAGTTTCCACTTTTATTTTTAAATATATTCACTATGTTGCGCTTTTGTTTTTAGTATTTTCATGCAGTTCCAGTCCTAGAGATAGAAACTGGATGGGCCCTTCTGCAGAATCAAAGCTTCTGTTTAAGCACACAGAATATGCTGTGGCAGTGAAAACTTTTTGGTCAGTCAGAATATTTTCATTCTCAATTGCTAAGGGAATAAGAACTTGCCCACCCAAAAAAAAAATATTCCAGAAAACAACAACAACAAAAACTAATATATTTTAATATGGTGACTTTTCTGAAATTGTCCCATGTTTTGGAGTCTGACGATGTACGTACTTGTGAATAACCTCCTCAAACTTTTGCTTCTGAGACAACTCTGGAGCTACTAGCAATCATCACTTTTTTTTTTTTTTTTTTTTTTTTTTTTTTTTTTTTTCAATTCCTAGTACTTTTGTCACCTAAAATCTACATTAAAATTAACATTTCGGGGGGAGAAAACACCATTTCTGACAGCTCTTGTGAACTGACTCTGAATAATGGGATCTTGCCAGTTATAGAAGGTAACTCACACTGAGCAGAAAGATCCTCAGTTCTCACTTTATTTGAAGCTGAACATGCAAACAGAGCCCTGGCCAAGAGACAGAGTGACTGATAACACTTGTCAACCCCAAGCACCGAGCTCTTTCAGAATCTGGCTGCACATATTAAAAAGCAAAACACAGGAGGCACAAAAGGTAGACACTGAAGGAATTGGGGAGAAGTTCATACTACATCTAGAGTCCAAGATTCAGGTGCATTTCTGTTTCTTCAGGTCATCTGCCCACAGCTCAGCTTTCTCTCTCTTTCCGGAGCAGAGCAAGACAGCAGTAGAAAAGCTCTGTAGTGTCTATACTGAAGCAGAGGTTGTCACAACTACTGAGCTGCTATCTGAGGCAAAGGGGAGATCCTGAGTTTGGAAAATAGTACCAAAAACTAGTGCTTCCCTCATTGAATGTTGTACAGATTTTATTTAATTATTTATTTATTTAGAAATAGCGTTTTGTTTTCATTTGTGTTGCATTTAACACAGAGGGACTCAGACGCTCTGTGGTATTTCACCTCTCTTCTCACCTCATTTTTGAGGGAGTATTTGATTAGCCATTAAAAATCACTCAACTCCAGCAGAAGAAAAAAAAAAAATGAACAGGAAGTGGAGACTGACAGCGCAGCGCTGCTTTCTGCATGACTCTGCATGTTTATCTAATTCACACACTCAAAGCATGCCCAGGAATGATCTTTGGCACTGCAGTGAGATTCCCTGTACCAGTACAAGGCTAAAACACTTCCCAGACCTTTTTTGGCTCTGGTACCACTCCTGCAAGCCATGCCTGGCACTGAGCAGCCGGAGCACACGGGACTGCTCCCTGCCAGCTGGCCTTGGTGGAGCATCACGTTTACTGGTGCAGATGAATCTGTCTTATTCCTAGCAGTCCGATCTTTTGGGTACATTCCATACATCCAGAATACTTCATAACACAAGACTTTAGATTATTATCTAAACAACTGGATTTCCCTTTTGAGCTTCATTCTGTCTAATGGAAAATGATGGGAAATGCTGAAGTGGCCTATCCTAACTGAATCCCACATGGCAAGAGAAGGCTCAGCAAACCTCAGCAGGTGGAAAGCTCTACCCACAGCAGAGCACAGACTGACTATTAAAACACACAGCTTTGTATGTAGTGAAGCTGACAGCGGTCTTCTAGGAAGAAAACTGACTTTCCTCAACTGTGTTGTTCTGGGAGTAGCATTAGAAGAGCAGAGTGTTTGTCACGTAGGCCTATTTTGTAGCAGTTTACAATTAACCAGCTCTGGAGTTATTAGTTTGAAGGCTGTTTGTTGGCACTTCCCACCGAAAACACGAATCGCAGTGCGAGCAGCACTCCTGAGGAGAGCACCAACTCGCCCACTCCCCAAGGCTGCCCCCCTCAGCCGCCGGGACCCCCGCGCGGGCTAGGAAAAGGGCAGACAGAGACGAGGAGACAGCTTTTAATTGTTTTCATCTCTTAATTTATTGAGGACAAGGCAAGGGACAGCGATAGGGTGGACACATGGTCAGTGACAGCTCCGAGAACACCGGCGCTGCCTGAGGGGAGCGCTGAGGGAGCCTGCGCAGCTCCCGCCGGAAGCGCCCGGCCGCCCCACAAAATGGCGGCGCCTACAGCTCGCTTAGCGGCACGGCGCCTCTTCCTGCCCTGGCGTCCTCGCCTTTTGCCATCGCCCGGCCCGGGGAACCGGGTAGGCGGCGGGGCGGGGACGGGGGGGATCCGCGGAGGGCCCCAGCGCCTCGGTAGCTCCCCGCGCTGCCGCTCGGGAGGCCGCGATGGGGGCGGCGGGGGGGTGGTGGTCGTGTTGGAGGCGGCGCGGTGCACGCTGGGAGTTGTAGTCCTAGCGGGGGGGGCTGTACGTGTGGCTGCCGCTGAGCATGGCGGGAGCTGTAGTCCCGACCTGGCTGAGGGGAGACGGGAGGGGGGCGGCTGCCCCCACATGGGGACCGGGCAGCGCCGGGCTGAGGGGTGCCGAGCCCCAGGGCTTGCTGCAGACTCCAATAAATAAATAAATAAACAACCCCAAAAACCACCCTTCCCTGAGCAAACGGGTCTGACTCCATAGCTGCCACTGTTTTGAATCACAGAACCATTAAGGTTGGAGAAGGCCCCCGAGATCACCTGGCCCAACCACCCCCTGCCACCAGTGCCACCACTAACCCGTGTCCCCAAGCACCACGTCCAACTTCTCCTTGAACACCCCCAGGGACGGTGACTCCACCACCTCCCTGGGCAACCCGTCCCAGTGCCTGACTGCTCTTTCTGAGCAGAAATGGCTCCTCATTGCCAGCCTGAACCTCCCCTGGCACAACTCGAGACCATTCCCTCTGGTCCTGTCACCAGTTCCCTGTGAGAAGAGGCCGACCCCCAGCTCCCCACACCTTCCTTTCAGGTAGTTGTAGAGAGCAGTGAGGTCTGCCCTGAGCCTCCTCTTCCCCAGACACAACAACCCCAGTTTGCAGTCTTTGACATAATTCCTTGCATTGGATTCACATTAGAAAACAGGTACCCAAAAAGATTTCAGATGCTAAAGGACATATTCGAGTTCCTACAGGTTTTCTGTCAGGACAGTTGGTTGTAGGGAAGGAGATGCAGTCTACTCCATTTTCATTGTTTTCATTTTTTTTTTCCCTGAAGTCAGTTAACGTATTCCCAAATGAAGTATTGGCAAATAACTCTGTGTAAAAATTATTTTTGAAAATGCATGCTTTAAAATAGATTTCTGAACTTACATTTAAGTTCAGGTATGCATTTCTGGAAGTGCATACTAGGATATAACTTACAGTGTATACATGACTGATGTTTTTTTCTTACAGTCTGTACATGTGGGAACAGGCAGGTTCAGAGTTTCCAAGGCAGCAACAGAAGTAGTCTTAAATGTTCCTGAGACTAGGGTGAGTCCTCTGGAAAATGGCTTGCAAGTAGCTTCTGAAGACTCTGGACTTTCAACATGCACAGTAGGTAACTTGTAAAGGGAATGTTTTTTCATAATTTTATGTATGTTTGTTTCCTTGTGGAGCTAAGTTGGATTCTATCAATGTTTATTTGCAATTATTGTTAAGTTATAAGATGGGAAATGAAGGTCTTCCTAAGTGATTTGTGATTCAATTTTTTTGTGAAGATCATTTTTTTTTCCTTGAAAACCTGGTTTAACCTAAGGAAAAAGTCATTTAAAAGTAGGTCTTGAAAATCTAAGTTTGTTTTGTACAGGAAAAACAGCAAAGCTGCATGATTGGCTGATAAAATGATTTCTTTTTTTCCCTAATGAGGTTGGACTTTGGATTGATGCTGGAAGCAGGTATGAAAATGAGAAGAACAATGGAACTGCTCACTTTCTTGAGCATATGGCTTTCAAGGTGAGTATGAGTATTGGCTTACAAATTTATGATGAATTTCTAAGCTAGTTATCGCTAGAGATCAGTGATGGAACTTTGTCAGAATTGTCTAAATACAGTTTACAAAATGAGGAGAGAGGGGAAACCAACTCAGACTTGGTTTCAGATAGAAAATGAAGCGAAATTCCTAGTCCCTTGCAGATGGTACACAACTATACATTAGTAACACACCTCTATTTTTAACTTGCTTTTAACTTGTGGTATTCTTAAGACACACAGTCTACCTTTTGCCAGCTTTTCATTTTCATTTGGGAGCATAGTAGGATTTATATTTGACTTTCAACATGGAGAGATCAGCATGCCAGTTTCCATTTCAGAAGACTTTCTTCCTTTTGTCTTCGACTTTTGCAGACAAGCGGTATTAATGATGAGTAGGTGAATTCAAGGATTTAGTCTGACTTTTTTATTGTTTTGTTTCAGGGAACAAAAAAGAGATCTCAGTTAGACCTTGAACTGGAAATTGAGAACATGGGAGCTCATCTGAATGCCTATACATCCAGGGAACAAACAGTGTATTACGCAAAGGCTTTTTCAAAAGATTTACCAAGAGGTAACTGCTTTCGTTCGTTAGAGAAGTGGCAAAGACCAAAAATGCTTATCCACCTCCTGACAACGCATATGAGTGATGCTTTTGCAGCCTAACAGTCCCGTCTTTCCTGGACAATAAGTGCTTTCTTCAGCTTCATAGGAGTGTGAGGATGCAGATTTTGAAAGGATTGTGCTAACAGTGAAGTTGATACTTGAAACATTTTTGTCAGCTAGATTTTTTTCCCTTACCCAGAAATGCCTTTTGGACTTCTCCCTTCCTGCAGAGCAAGTGTCTTTTAAAGTAAAGTTGTAGCATTTTGGCATCCTTAAAAAAATAAAATAAAATAAAATCAGAAGTTTTTAAAATTCCAAGCTGCAAATCTTACTAGTACATTTTGGGTCACTTGAGCTTTGGGGTGAGTTTTACTTTTATAACCAGATTTTTCTGGTAATCTGAAAATAATTTCTATTCCTATCTTTATTTTCAATTAGCTGTGGAAATTCTTGCTGACATAATTCAGAACAGCACCCTGGGAGAAGCGGAGATTGAGCGTGAGCGAGGAGTTATACTTCGAGAGATGCAAGAGGTTGAAACCAATTTACAGGAAGTTGTCTTTGATTACCTTCATGCTACAGCCTATCAGAACACAGCCCTAGGAAGGACGATTTTAGGACCCACGGAAAACATCAAGTATGTGCAAGTTTGTGGTTGTCTTTAATTGTTGGCAACTTCTCTATATTTAAAAGATCCCTCTGAAAATGTGAGGAACAACTTCAGTTGTAATTTTTACTCTGAAAGGTAGGTGAAGTTGTGCTGGATGTAACTAAGAATTTCCATATTGCTTTAGTTCTACTTTATGCAGGCGTTAAGATGAAGTTCATGTATTTACTGCACATCTTCATTATTTGACATTATTTTCTCCTGTTTATTAAAAATGCACTGACACGAAATTGCAAGCGCTTCTTTTTCCTATCAGTCAGGTGTTAGGATTTACCATAAATAAAACTGCATTCACACTGCTCTTTCAGCCCTTGTTTATACTGATTCAGACCAGGAGATTACTAAGCGTACTGGTTTAAAATTGGCATGGGATCATTAGTGGATCTTATCGCTCACCTGAGTGAGATCAACAGGGAGCAGAGTTGTAATTCCTGTTCTTTATCAGGAAGCTGTAACAGCTTTGAAAGGAAAAATGTATAAAGGTCCAGTTTCCTGTTCAGGAAGCTGTCCTTATTTTAGCTTTTTGCATCTGTGCGCTGGCAGAACTTATAATTATTCTGATACTATATTATTCTGTATTTCTATTTCTTCTTGTAAAAAAACTTTACTGACATGGCAGTGATGTTTCCTTGACTGTTTCCAGATCCATAAACCGCAATGACTTGGTGGAGTACATAACAACACATTACAAAGGACCCAGAATAGTCCTGGCTGCTGCTGGAGGTCAGTATGAGATATTCACCCGTGGTCATGTGAAACTGTGCTTAAAACCACAGACCTTTAACTTTCAGGGAGCAACGTGCTGAATTGCCCATTGTTCAGTATGTCCTGGATGTTCATTGTTAGCCCTGCATGTTTAGTTTGTGCCTTCATAGCCTTTGAACTTCTGTTCCCTTTTTCCCTCAGTAAAATTTCAGAAACATCCTTAAAACAATAACTTGAAGTGGGTAAGGTCATTGTTCCATCTGGGCATGCAAAGAAGGGCCTAGAAGGAATTCAGTATGGAAAGGGGAGAAGCAAGAAAAGCAGAGAGAGGGAGAAATAATTTTGAGGCTTGAAATTGATAGCAAACAGCTTGATTTGGAGTATGATTGTGATCTTACTCTGCATAATGGAGTGCTGGGAGAAATCTGAAAGCGTGGCATTAAAAGGGGGGACCCAGAAGTTGCTGGTTGGTTGAGCCTTTAAACTGCATAGCAAGCTAAGTGAACTGTTCACAGAGTAACATGACAAAGTGTCTGAAACGTCTTTGTTCAGGGGTCTGTCACGATGAGCTACTTGACCTTGCCAAATGCCACTTCGGTAACTTGCCGTCTGCTCCGGAAGGAGGGCTGCCACCCCTGCCACCTTGCAGCTTCACGGGCAGCGAGGTAAGCAGCTCAACGACTTTTTGAGCCGGCCCTTTATCCCCTGCGAGCACGCTGCCTGCTGAGGAGAGCTTCTCAGCTGCACACTTAGCAGATTACAAGGCTTCTTGCCCACACTGAGGGCAACTGGAGTAGCTGCTTTCCAAGCAGGAATTTCCAACTTTTCTTGGGCAAGCCTCACTGCCACCACTTTCTCTGTCTTACCAGTTTCTGAGGGAATACCTCCCTTACCCCTGCTGCTGCTTTCCTTTTAGTGCTTGCCCTGCACTGTGAGAGCATTTTCTCTTACTGGGAATCACTGATTTAAAGAGTATGGCAGAGAGCCAAGGCATCTGTGTTCCATTCCCAGCAGTATTCAGATTTTGAAAAGCCCTCAACTTTCCTTGCTACTGTTTGTCATCAATTTCTCTTTATGTTTGTGGCGTTGGGCTGGAAGTGTCTGTCTCCTGACATTTAGCTGCCGTGTACGTTACCGCGTGCAGGTCGCACTACAGCCGCTTTCGTGTGCTCCCACAGATCCGTATAAGAGACGACAAGATGCCCTTGGCGCACCTGGCGATAGCCGTGGAAGCAGCTGGCTGGGCTGAGCCGGACACGATCCCCCTCATGGTAGCAAACACCCTGATAGGTAACTGGGACCGCTCCTTCGGAGGAGGCGTGGTGAGTGAACCTGCAAGCTCCTTCCTGCTGTTCACGAGGTTGTCTGCATGGGGTGCTGCCAATACTGACCCCCTCAGTCATATCTGAGGGCGTTGATGTGACATCGGAACATGGGGGTATCAGTAACCTTCCCTTTCCTGAAACTTAGTGGCTTTATGACCTGGGCTGTTATTTGGAAGCTGTTTGGACTACGTGCAAGGGAAGAAATTGTTGAGAAGAAGAACTGATGCTTGACTACGTAGCTTCTGCTGGAGCCTGTGATACCACTGCATGTTCTGTCACATTGAAATGAAAATGGGAGACTAGCAAGCTTTCAGAAAATGAATGAAATATGTTTTCTCTTGCTTCAGCAGAACTTATCCAGTAAGCTTGCTCAGATTGCCTGCCATGGGAACTTGTGTCATAGTTTCCAGTCCTTCAACACCTGCTACACTGATACGGGGCTGTGGGGCCTCTACATGGTCTGTGAGCCATCAACTATCCAGGACATGGTGCACTTTGTTCAGAGAGAATGGTAAGCAAACAATGGTTTCTCTAAAAAGACTATTTTCTGTGGACAAATAAACTTTTAAAAATATTAATTACTTAAAGAGACTATTTCTCTGCTTAGGCTTGCCTGGGAAAAATAAATCCATCTAGTTTTAAACTTTGGCACTTGAGATGCACAGTCCCAGCAGCCAGTTTCTGGCACCCTTACTTAGAATGAACAGTTTAGGGTTTAGGCTTGTTTTTTGCCCTAGAATAAGTGCTACTACTGCTAACTACAGCTCACATTGCTCTTATAAGGTAAATAGGCAGTGATTTTCTTTTTGTCTCACAAGTGTCAGGAGTTATAAAAATGTGTTAAACCCGTTAGAATGCGATTAAGTCAGCATGCAGTACCCAAGAACTGCATGTTTGACAACTGAAAGTAGTAATTCAGAATAATGAATGAGCATAATGAGAATGCAATTAGCTTTAAATACCATTACTTAGTTAACCGTTCTACAGTTACTGGCCCACGTGGCACACCAGGTGGTGGTGTTATACAGAGCTCTAGTGAGTACCTGGGAAAATGAAATTATGTCAAGTAAAGGAGCTGTTATATGGAATCTTGAAACCTGTGACTAGAGATATTTTCAAATTAGATTTAAGGCCTTAGATGAATGAAATCATGTCCATAGGTGCACTTCTAAGACTTGAACAGCAGATGTGATTAGAAACAGACGTGTTATTTAAGGCCATTGACTTGAAGCGGCTGCAGTTAAAACTTGGAACTGAGGAGTTTCTTTAATCACACAGAGCACTTCTCATGTACCTCATTCTCATTCTGAGACCTCTGTAAACAACTCTTAGGTAAAAATATCATTTTAGCTGACTGTTTGCTGCAGTTCAGCACCAGGGAAGATGTGAACCATTCTTGTGCTATAATGTGTTAAACTATCTACTGCATCCCTCTGTCCTCCTAGCAGAGTCTTCTCTCTGAGGTGTGATGTTATTTATACAGTTCCCATCTCTTCCCAAGAGCCAGGCAGTAACGGCTTGCCTTCTGGGCTAATTACCTCTAATTGCTTGGCTCCCAGTATCTTACCAACAGCCATGCTCAAGCTAGCAAGCATGGACTGCACGTGGCTCAAAACATTAAAATGAAATGCAGCTCTTCTAAGAGGAAAAACTTGCTTTTAGACTGAATATTGGTATGCTTCCAGAAAAACCCTATCCTTATGCTGCTTCTAGGAGTCCTAGGGCTTATTTTCATACCAAGAACTCTTACCAGCTCTGGCTGTAGAAAAAATGCGCGTGGGTAGATGTACTCAGTGCTTGTGGTAAAGAGGTACACAACCATTTTGTGCTACAGGTTAGCATTATTTAATGCTTTTGGATTTAAACTGTTTTTCAGGATGAGACTTTGCACAAGTGTTACAGAAAATGAAGTAGCTCGAGCAAAAAATCTTCTAAAGACAAATATGCTGCTACAACTTGATGGTGAGACCCAGATCATTTTTTATTCTTACTTCCTGCTACTCTGTGCAGATAACTGAAGTGAGTTTTCCCGTTTTAGGCTCTACCCCAATCTGTGAAGACATCGGAAGACAAATGCTCTGTTATAAGCGCAGAATCCCAATTCCAGAACTTGAAGCAAGGATTGAAGTAAGTGGCACTCCTGGTGGAATTCTTTGATTAGGCCCTTACTGTAGTAATTTAATGTCATTGTTACAGGAAGAAACAGTAGAGTTTAGACCGTCTCCAAGGGAAAAACCTTCTAACTGTTCTGTCACCTGTTCCTCTGGATTATGCAGAAGAAATGAAGATCACTGACTTAATACTTATTTTAAGACAGGTTTAGTAACAAAATATGTCTGTCTCTAACCCTTTCAGACTATTGATGCCCAGACTATTAGAGAAGTTTGCAAGAAGTACATCTATGATAAGCATCCTGCAGTTGCTGCTGTGGGTATGTTGTCTAAGTTCACCTCCTGTAACTCCTCCACCCTCTTTCTTTTCAGTCTAGCATGTGTCATAGTCAACTTTCTTTAAATTCCAGGTCCAATTGAACAACTTCCAGAGTATAACAAAATCTGCAGTGGCATGTGTTGACGTCGTGAGTAATGAACAAGAACTTCCAGTATGTTTCAGCTTTAAGAGAAAAAAACCACACTGCTTTTGACTTCAAAAAAATGCATTTGAGATTAAAACTCAAACACCAACCATAGTCCTGTGTATCTGTACAATTAAGGAGAGAATGAAAACGTGTATAGTATTTGCATTTTTATTATAAAACAAAGATTGTCAGTAAAAGTCATTTCTTGACTTTAGTAGCATTCATCACTTGTTCTTGAGCAGCTTTCTTTGCCTTGACCATTTCAACGAGTTCCTAGAGATGGAGGGAAAAAAAAAAATTATTTAAAATGCATACCTTAGGAATGCCATGGTTTTGAGCATTTGTAATCAGCCTGATGAACTAGTGTACTAGCTCTCAACACTGTGAGGAATCCAGACAGCTTAATATCATAAAAAAAAAATTCTCCTAGAAACAAAGTAATACCAACATGGTGTCGAAGATCAGTGCTCATCTACTTCCACAGTAGTACAAAAGGGAACATAAAGGGGGCCAGGGATAGGGCTTCACACCATCTCCAAGAAGGTGCTGTCAAATTTTAAGACAAATTTCAAGGGACAGACTTCCTCCCAGCTTCCAGTTTTAGTACTTACACTGAAGAAAACCTAATCCCTACTGCTTTTCTGGGTTAACAACAACAAAATTCTCCATAAAGTGCCATCTTCTATTAATTTGTGCTTGTCAGAATACTGTCTTGGGGGAGGGATGGCAAAAGTAAAAGCAATGGACTCGAACAAAACCTGAGCTAATTACAATCCTAGAAGGAGGTAAAAAAGCCTTACCTTATATCGCTTCATGCAGTCCTTTTTTGAGCGGCCTGGGACAGCTGCTGCTATTTTCTCCCATCTTTCAGCAGTATTTACTGGATAAGTCTTCAGTGCTTGTTCTAAAAGCTTTTGTTCTTCTGTAGTCCAAGGGGATGAATCTAAAGATGATCCTGTTTTCAAAATCAAAAGTGACAGTAAAAATACGTTTAGTAATGACTCCTTGAGGTAAGCGTAAGAAAATACTGTGAAATTATAATTGATTTTAAGTCCTTGCAGCTCTGTGATACCACTGATTTGATTTAAGGGATATCCATTACTAAAGCCTAGAAAAAAAACCAACAACACTGAAACAGACTGGCCAAAGTGGCACCTGGGATATTTAAATACAGCAGGGAAGACAGGAAGGTAACAACTTGTTGTCAGCCAGGTGTTAGATAATCATTGCTGTCCTGTGAAACCAGTGATGTTGTTCTTCCTGTAGTATTTCAGTAAGGAACCAGCCTGCTGCAAGGCTCTGGAAAGTTTGATGGGGGGTGTCTGGGGTTTAACAGGAGACCAACACTTAGCTGTAGGATGATCCTATATCTCAAGTGCAGCCCCTCAGGCCTGCCCTTGCCTAAAAACATAGCACCTTCTGAGGAACAAATGATCTCAGCATCTGACTTAAACCTGTTGGCTCCCCAGGAAGCACTCCAAATTGTCACTGACTGCCTTGGTTTGCACTAAATGTACCAGAAACCATCAAATAAATCCAGTAACTGAGCTTGCATCACCTGTTTACTTGCTAGTAGTTTGTAGGCAAGGCTTAGAGTTCTAGATTACTTTCTTACTAAGGTGCACAGCAGAGACAAGTGCAAGAGCTTCCTTTTCACTTTTACCTTCAAATCGTTCCGAGGGCGCAGCACTGTCCATCTGAGGCACCACACCGTGTTCCTTTTTAAATTTGTCAAACGCTTTCTTGTTGATATCATCTTTTTGATGAGGGTCTATTAAGAACAGACATTGAACGGAATAGTTACTGCAACAAAATTAAAGCCAGATGTAGTAATAAAAACATTGGCAGATTTTAAGTTAATAAACACAATAAAAAAAATGGTAAAGAGGTTGGTAGATAAAAATCTCTCAGGGTCCAATGTATTTTGCTCAAAGTGCCTGGTTTTCCAACTCCTAAGTTGCTTTATACTGCTCAAGTGACTACATCCTCCACACAAACTTAAGCCTGAATCTGCTGCTTCAGTGAGATCAGGAGGGATTACTCCCACAGAAGGGCTGTGGCACAGATCTGTGTTACTCAGGCTACCAGTGTGTCAGGCAGGCAGGAATGCAGGGGAGAGTCTGGATCCTCCTCATACAGGTATGTGGTTTCGTATGGAGAAACAACTTCAAAACTTTTTTCTATAGCGGTGTGTTTTGATTTTCCTTGAGAACAGCCTCCAGAGTCTTTTCTCAGTATCCCAGCTCTCTAGCCTACGTTTACTGTGCAAGGAGGTAAGCCACGTTAATTTAGCTGTCTGACTGGTGCTGAATCTCCTTTGTCTTTTTAAAGCGTCTCTATAGACTCATCAATTCTCTTTATTCCAGATGCCTTCAGAGAACAGTTCCACCCGCTCCAGGTATAAAGGAGCCTAGGTAATGAACAGGGCCTAGAATTCTGCATGTGCATGAAGTTAAAAGAATTTCTGAGATTCACTCATGAGGTAGGGACTTATGCGATAGCTATGGGGCTGGAAATACTGAGTCACAGAAATGCTCCTCCCAATTTTCCACCAGTACGTTTCTTTTTGGGATATATAGGGCATTTTCTCACAACAGAAACAATGCTGCTCAAAGAAAATTGAGCTGTAGAGAAGCATGCAGACTGTCTTAACACAAAAATAAGCTAAGAAAGATACCAAGCTTCTGGAGGCTCTTTGCTTTATTGATGACATCTTTTGCTGTTCGTTTTATTCCAGTAGTAGAGTGCAAGTTCATGTAATTGGCAATAACTTCCCACCTGAAGCAAGGATAGAAAGGGGAAAAAACAGCACATTATGTAAAGCTGATCTTCATCCAAATAGAACCAGGCTACTGTACACAGCTGAACACATTTATACCAACCCCTGAGCAAGTTTCAACAGGCTGAGCTGTTACTAGCCCTGTTTTTCCACTGCCCCTCAAAAGTGCCTAAACACCAGATAAAGGGGATTCAGCAGGAGAGAACGGGGTCACACCTAGCCCCTGAATTATTCTTAGTGTGTTCTTGCAGAACAGAGGGGAAGCTCTGCACCTGATCAGCCTAGAGGATCAGGTATCTAGGCCCAGGTTCTTGATGAGGACTCTTGACTGCTGTCCAGTCAAGGAAAAGAAGGAAATGTAAGGAGTCCTTATACTGACATCATACTTAAGGTGGTCTGAAAATAAGCTGTATTACACTTGTTATTTAATTAAAAATTGCTAATAGGGCTTTTAACACCAACACCAACAAGTACCTTGAATTAGTCCCTGCTGGGAAGAGGTTCACAGCTTTAATTAACAACTGTAGATCATCTTCTGGCCAGTTTTTGCTCCCCCCTCCACCACCAGTGGTTGACTTCTCTGAACTCTTTGTCGCCTGGCGCATACGAGCCTCTGCCTCTTCTTTCTCTCGCCTTATTTGTTCATTTATTTCTTCTATCTGAAGGGTTGTAAATGAGCATTTTTATTTAGGGAAAAAGAACCACGTGATGACAAAAACCCCACTCTCTGCAATTGCTTTGAGCCTTGAATTTTGCTTAGTTTCTGTTCTTCATGTTATACGTAAGGAAATGGAGCTCATCTGCTCCAGTATAATCTCCCTCCATCCTCTGTGTAGATTTGGCCATCCCAGATTTCCACTGTAGTGGATAATCTGTCATAAATTCACTAGGAAATTATACAAATGCTCCCAGGATTAAGGCAAGACTTCTGCATATTACTGGAATGTCCAGGCCAACATCTGACACCAAGGGGCAGATCCACAAAAGGATTAAGAGCTTAAACTGGTGACTGGGGGCAGCCCAACATCCCTGTTGAGTACCGTAATTCTGAAACCTTCCAGCATAATTGCTACCTAAACCTGGTTAGGGCAGAAATTCTCTTCAATAGGTTAGCTAAACTAGCACTAATAGCTAAAATTTGGGTTGTTGCAGTTAAGTGCTTACTCAGGCTTAGATGGCTATGTGTAGTTTGTTAGCAAGCAATTCAGCAGAAGTTATCTACCATAAGTCGTTGTGAACTGTAATCGCTTCTTGAGATTGTAGTGTGACATTCACGTATCTACTTCTGAGTATGCTAAATCCAGTCTTGGTGACAGCAGAAAGCTATGCTCTTACAACCTGCTGGAAGGATGGATGCCCAAAGTAGGTTTCTCCCTATCTTACAATAAAATCTTCCTGGCAAAAGGGAAATTATATCAAAAGAGTTTTTATTAATGCAAAAGTAGAACAGCTTGAACAGAGAGATTAACGTCCTGTGTTTGGAACACTCTTCTGGAAACTGGGAGATTGGATTCAGTCACTTGTGGAACAGAAGCATTTGAAACTTAAGCCTTCGGTTGCCTGATGAGTAAACCTGCCCCTGGGATGGGTACAGATCATCTTCTCCATCAGGAAATAACACTCACACATCTGACTCCAAAGTGGATGAAAGAAAGCATCTCACTCTCTCTGCAAGACGTGTTCAGCCTTTTTACTCCAAAAGGCTTTTGCCTGCTGGCAAATTTAGGCACATCCTTGTGGAGTTTCGTGAATCTTGGTCACTAATGTCTTGCTTTTCCTCTACTTTGGCATCCAACCCACTGGCCCTTCCAGCGCCTATAGCCTGCAGCATGTAGGTCCTTTTGTGGATCCAGCCCCAGGTCAGGCAGAGTAGAGGCAGGGTTTTTTTCACATTTGTAACAGAACAGGGTAAGATGATACCCATTGTTGGGCAAAACTAAATTCCTCTGCTGTTTCTGTGTACCATACAAACAGTGGGATTTGAGTCTTTTACTAATTAAAAATGCATAAACTTCTCTCAGCTGGCACTGGTTATTTCACCAGCCATTAACTGCACTATGCGTAATGTAGTGGAAACCAAATCTGCCCAGAGACCCTAAAACTCAGAGTCCACAGCAGCAATGTTCTATCTTACTTGGATTCAGTCATATAAAATGTCACAAACAAATTATTGTTAATTTGATTTGACACTCAGCATAATTACCTGTTTTACTACAGCCGCCTTTCCTCCTTCCCTTGTTGTGGATGTAAGTGCTTCATTCAAGCATTGCAGACTAAAAATAAATTATTAAGTTACAATGCAGAGCTAGTAGAAAGATGGGTATCAAAACGCGAAGGAATCAGGAGCAAGAAAACTTACCTTGCTAGCTCAAGACGATCACAAAGCTTTTCCACCTCCTCCATCATTTTAACACAATCTGCCTCATTATCAGAAAAGTAATTCCAGTTCTGGAAGCAGAAATACATGTTCTACAAAGTTCCTGAACTTTACTGTCCTTCAGACAAAAGCTTAACAGACAGCATTCTTTAGCCACTGCTGTGCTGGGGCCTATTTGGTCAGCTTGTTTTAGCATTTAGCAAACCCACTTTCCATACCCATCTCTGACCATAAAAATAAGCATGAGATAAGGTCTGATCTAAGGAAGCATAACAATTTCACTGATGTAACCTGTATTTCACTATAGTAACATTTAAATACCTTGCACGTTGTTCTCAGTTTTTGCCTTTCTTTCTTGATTGCTTTTTTCTGTATCTCTTTTTCCTTTTTTGCTACTAATGCTTGTTGCCTAACTTCTTCTTCCTCTTTTTCTTTTGCTAACCGTGCTGCTTCTAATTCTGCTTGTCTTTGCTGCAGTCAAAAGAAAAAAAAACACACAAAAAGTCCAAAGACACGTTGTTATAAAGTCATTGAGTCATTCAATATTAAGATATGCTGTTTCCAGTTTCTGAAGTATAGCAATACACCAATGTTCATTTTCACAAGAACTTTGAGGGAAGGGGTGACTCATGCCAGTTGGCATCACTTCAGATATTCACTATGAGGACCTAGTCTGTAAATCCTGGCCTCCTCTACAGTGAAGATTATAAAAGATTATGAAATCTCCTGTGCCTACCTCTTGGGGGTGTACAAGCTTAGAAAAATGCAGTTGTCCAGCATTTCTCTTGCACCACTGTTACCATGATACCATACAGTGCTCTGGTGTTGTCTTTGAAGATACTTTTTAGCACCCTACAGTTCCCAGACCTTTCACTACTCATACTGTTTCCAGAAACATATTTTCCAAACTGTTTGATATTAATCAGGTATGTAATAGTACCTCAAAATGTCTCAGACCAATCAAACATTCAGAGACCATACCCACACAACAAGCAGCTGTATCCATTTTATGAAGGAGGGAAGTAGGCCACAGGAGCTAATGACGGCCTTTCAACCACAGAAAGTTTATGCAACAAAAAACTCAGTTTTCAAAGTTTTTGACTCAGATCTGTGCTCTTTATTTTCACAATTCTCAAAAGGCTGTTACCCTTGCACTGCCTGTCACACACGGATCAAAGACAACACATCTATAAACCCCAACATAACTTCTAACAGTAGTTTTCAGACACATCTAGAAGCTGAGGCAGTGGATCAGGTGTGAGTGAACCAGAAATTTCCAGCCCAAATAAACCAAGTAGTTAACTTACCTTTTCTTTTGCCTCTTGTTCTTTTCGTTTTGCTTCTACCTTTGCTTTTTTCTCTGCTTCTTTCTTTGCCTTTTCTTCCTCCTTGAATTTCTTTATCCTGGGATCACAGCTGTATGCGTTGTCTGGCACAGGAAAGGACACATCACGTACAAAAGAAAAACAAGTGTCTTCCCCTGTTAGTTAACAAATCTTTTTACAAGAACAGTTTGTATGCTCACCGACAAGTGTCCTAATTCTGTTCATTTCCTCTTTTTTCCTCAGTGCTCTGGCAGCCCTGTTCTGCTTTTCAATCCATCTCCTTTCATCTCGACTAAAAAGGGAGAGCGTAGTTAGTTCAGCATTAATACCCTACAGCATCAGTAACTTAGGAATTCAGCAACAAACACTTAAAAAGAGTTTCCCCATACAGATGTCTTCCCTGAATACTTCAAAAATAAACTTCAAAAAGTGAAGTTCCAAGCCCCAAGCTTATGTCCAAAATGCTAAGCATTTAAACAATCAAACAAATCTTCAAAACACCTGACAAAACAAGCATCTCATCTGTCATTACAGGCCCACATCATGGACTCTGTTTCCAAAATGCAATCCATTTGCTGATGTAATGTTAAGCTCAAGCAAAACAACTGAAATGCTGGTATATAGTTTAATTAAAGGGCATCAGTATAATTAATGCCAATTATCACGATTTCACAGCAAATAGGTCACATCAAGTGAATGTGCATGGAATTAACACTTTCCATGAAGTACGGTGACTCTGGTAAAATCAAGCCACAATACAGCTCATGTTAAATAGATCAAACTTAGATAACGAAATCTGGAAATACTTGTTAGTGCTGTCAATAAAAAGGCAAAGTTTTAGTGGCATCTGTATCCTCATCCACACAACCAACTGCAGAACAGTGTGCTTCAAAACAAAGGAAACAATTCCCATAGCAGAGGAGGGGACTCAGTAACAGACTGAAGGGTCAGAACAGAACACCATAACCTTTGGCAAGAAGGGATGACAAGAACTATGGCCATCTGAACAGAAGAGCAGGAAGCGGACAAATAGCTTTCCTAAGTACAGCATGCTTTGTACTATTTGTCTAAACATGTTTAAGGAGGACAGGAGCAAGCACAAAAGGGGTATGCAAATAATTCTAGAGCCTTCCAATTAGAAGCCTAGAAATTAATCTCTAATTTATCAAAAATACAACTCATAAGGAATTGATTACAGTGCCTTCACAGAACTTTCATAAGAGAAGAGAATACTGGGTCCAGAGAGGCTCAAATACTTAAGAGCAGAAAAAGGCGTAAGAGAAACATATGCCTAGCTAGAGCCTAAAGATGGCACAATTCTTAGACACAAAGCTGGCTAACCACTGAACCTCACTGCAAAATTGGTCTCTATTAGAACTTGGAAGAGGTTTATATAATGCAAGCTATGGTGATACCAGGATGAGTGAGTGAAAGGCTGCATCCTGTGAAAGACAGGTTAGAGTAAATGATACAGTGCTTTATTTTAATTTAAATGTTCTGTGTTTACACAGAAAAAAATAGAATGTATTTTCCAACAGCAGTGTGGTCCAAGTAATTCAGCTATTATCACTACATCAAGAAATATGCAATTTTTATTATCAAGCCATCAGAACTACTCCTTCTATATTCCAGATAGCATCACTTGTCTCAGCATAGCTTAATACAGAGTCGGAGAAGGAAATGATAGTTGTTTACTCATCTGCTCTGTTCTGGGTCTAGGTTCAACCTGCATCTGTGGCTTGCTGGAATTACAAGCCTGAACTTAAGTGAACACACAGGAGACGCTTTATAACGTATATTGTTTTTACAATTTCAAAGCACCTTAGAAATGCCTCTTGAACTACTTCAATTACACAGTTAAGAGGGGGGGAAAAAGGCCAGAAGCCCACAGTCCAGTACAAGTCTGTAACTAACAACAAATTGGAGAGTGGAATTCCATCTCTTGGTTAGCCACCTGCCTTCTTCCTCTGCCTTACAGTCTGATATAGCAAGATTTAGCAACTTGACACTAGTCTTTCAGTCTCACATCAAATTTCTTTTTATTTACATACCATTCAGCTTTTTCTTTTTCTTCTTCATCTAAATAGGAAAATTCTCTCCATGAATCAAAATTATACCTAAATTAAATATAAAAATAACAAGAATGAATGAAAAAATAAAACAGCAAAACTATTACAAATAATCTACCTTAAATATTTTTCTAGGCAATTACACCGTTATTTACAATTTATAATACAATTTACATATACCTGCACCTACAATGATTCTACTGTGTTAATATCACTGCAACTAATAATTCACATCTCTGTAGGACCACCAGCTTTACAGTCTAGTTGTCTAATCTCCCCTTATAGGCAGTGGCAATACAATGCAGCCTGCAGAGTTTAGAAATTCATTTAATCTTTATATACACAGCCATATTTAGTGGATGCGAGAAATAATGGAGACAAACTCCATTCTAAACTCCGGAGTTTATTGGACTAGACCTCCCTTAACTAGGGGAGCTTAAATATAGTAGACACCTCCCCTGAAAACACAATTTAAGTGAAATGAACTCCACTCCTAGCCTGTGGGGCAGCTCAGTTCTCAGTTCCCAGCTATTCTGGCCAAGCACTGCCCAAAACTCTAGCCTTAACTGTGAATTTACAGTGTGGATGTATTTCCTAGAAGAAATCCAGCACAGCTTGTGGAAGGGACTTAACAGCCGTGAGGCAATTCCGTGACATTACGCAGTCAGAACAGACCACAGCCAACAATCTACCTAGTAAAGGGTCTGCAAACCCTTCACACCACACACCTTGCACACTGTGAATAGTGACTGAGGTCATCATCTAACTTACCAAAATGAATAGAATGCATCTACCTCTTCAAACGAAGAGTTCATGTCCCCAAGTTTAGGAACGTTTTTCTTATTCGACCACCTGAAAAATAAATCGATATATTCAAGAAATAATATATATGAAATCTTACTTCATAAAACAGCAGGTGTTAAGTACAGAATCCAAATACTAAATCAGTTTCCCTCCCAACAAAACAAAAGGGCACCAGGAAAGAGGAAGAAAAGGGATCATTTGCTCTAAATATCCTCCCATTTGTGTCTTTCTGGAGGAGCTCCTCTAGAAAAGCAAAATCCTCCTACCCAAGTTTGGTGTGCATAAAAGTATCTTGTGCATACATAACACAAGATATCTGTAAACACTGTTAACAGGGCCTCATTTCTCCACGCACACTCTGTTGGTAGTGGCACTTATAAAAAGTGAACAAAATGTGCTCTGTGGTAGGCTATATTAAGTTTCCCCCATATTCTAACAGAGAACGAGAGAACAACGCATGCTTTGCCTCCATTCCATTTCTTTCCTACAAAGAGGGAATTATTCCAGAGGCTCTAGAATTTCATACTTCATGACATGACATCCCTTTCCGAGCAGAGGTGGGAACAACCCACCTGACAACCACAGAACCAGGTCTGAATCTCTAGAATACATACTACGAGATTTTAAAAAATCTACTTAAAATATGCAATGGATTGTTCAGAATGTGTTGGAAAGTGTGACACGCAATAAAACACTTTTTCATATAGGTAAAAAGTGAAATAAGCTGAATGTAGACTTATATGTGACAGCCTTAATACCAAGTTAATTGACAAGCATGAATCATGCACAAAAAAGTCACACACCATACAAGAGAGAACCACCAAATACTGACAGTTACATATACCTTGTATTTTAACCACAGAATGGCTCAGGTTGGAAGGGACCTTAAGGACCACCCAGTTCCAACCCTACTGCCATGGGCAGGGACACCTCCCACCAGCCCAGGTTGCCCAAAGCCCCATCCAGCCTGGCCTTGGACACTGCCAGGGATGGTTAAGTCTCTGGGCAGAGAAGTTGTGGATGCCCCACCTAATTGTGAACATAACTACTGTCATGTGTTAATGTCTCACCCTCATAAGAAAATCCTAGAAAAGGAATTTTTAGTCAGTAACATACACACGCTGGGTATAGTAAATAATTTTAAGATGAAACCATGTGTTGTATAAAAAGCACAATATGTACTATGGAGCAGAGATTTTTTAAATCTCATGGGTCAAACTCACTGCCTCCAGTGTGACAGTTCAGATTATTTTAAAAATAAATTGAGAATGTTCTATTTTAATTGCATTAAACTTCCATCAATTAATGCATTTCCCAACAGCCCTTAAAAGTCCCACATGTTACACACAAAACTGGCTTGTAAATGCTGATTCTCCAGCATGGCAAAGGCAGTCTGACATGGCTTACCTTGCATTTCTATCAAAAACTGGTGAAAAGACTTCAAAGAAGTTTTCTTTTGCTTCACTTTTGGAAGGAACAGAGTTATCAAAAGTAGGATCTATGCTGTTAAATGCTCGTCGTTTCACAGGGTCAGACAGTATTTCATAAGCTGTAAAAAGTTACCAGACATCAAACATGAGATTAAAATGAGTCTTCCCTGCAAAGTGGGAATGTTAACAGAAAAGGCTCTGAATGTTTGAAGAGGTGCTCTCAGATCTGCGTTTGATTTATCACTTCTGTACAGCTTTGTATTTTATTCTTTTGATCAAATCTCAACTAGCATTGCTGGCAATTCCTGTTCAACAAATTAGGAAGAAAACGTCTATGAAAAACAACACATTTTGCTATTAGAATGTAACAAATCATATTATATTTAAAATAAAACTATAGCAGTGAACTCAGTTCAGTCACTGGTAGCTGGGGCCTGACACCTTCAGGCTTTTATCTTGCACCAAATCCTTGCAGATAAATTGACAGAACAGTCTACTAGGACAGGCATGGAGTAAAAACAGTCCCTGAGTTAATATGAAGGCAGGACTGGCATGAACAGGGTCCATTCATAATAATTTTTGCAGCTCATGAAGAAGTTGTACTGAGACTTTGAAAGAGCATAAAACACCACATAGCTCTCAGCCAGAGCACACACACTGTCCTACTTCTCCTTGTACAGTCCTGTAGATGGTGAACATGATATTACCGAAATCTTATAACCTGGAAATCACACTCTGTAGCTTCAGTAAACTTTTTTTTTTTCCCCTCAAGGAAGCGTGAAATTACTGACTTTGTCAGATCTACATTACTTACTATTTTTCAGTAAGAATAAGAATTCAAAGAAATCAAATTCTTGTTGCAGTCATTTATGGACTGCCTCCCTGGACAGAGAACTGCACTGTGAAGGTCACACCTAGAAGGTGGTAAGGTGGAGACCTTGGAGCTTTGTGGTTCTGTAAACTGATCTCACTGCACATTAGTAGAGAAAGGAACAAAAGTAAAAAAATAATAAGCTGCTGCGTGCCAATCTTCTCTTCCCCTCTGGGTAAGGGACTTCCTTCAATTCCCTCTGCCAATATTCTACATGACCCCAGTTATCCTCTACGTTGCAAGCTAGGAGCTTCAATAGTACTCCTACCATTTCCCTAACACAAGAAATTCTGTGCATATCTGCAGGCTCCTCCTCCACTTTCAGAGACACCACTTCTATACTGATCTCCAATTCCACTCCCACACACTCCGTTCCTCCAGCACTGCATCTCCCACTCCTTCCTTTGCCATATCCAGCTCTGAATCCCACCTATCCACTCCCGCCTTTCCAAGTTTCTTCTCTCCATTCTGTTAACACTCTCTCCTGCTCCAGATTCCCCTTTGCATTTCCTTCCTCCAAGGCACTGCTTGGAAGCATTACTCATCTTCCATGCCACTTCATGCTTTCCTTTTTGTTTGTTCTTACACTTAAGACTGTAAGCTGTTATTGCGCAACATATTTTCCTCCTTGCATGTAGATCACACAGCACACTCCTGAATTCAGCTACAAGTGCTATTATAAACATCTGCCAGTTTCCAACAGGACTGAAACTGCGGAAAAAAGTCTTCATTGAGCTAACTAGGCAGCAGCAGAACTTTATTTCCCTGCAATTCTAAGTTGCAGGAAGATCTTAATTTCCTTTTGAAGCTAGCTTTCTAATAAAGGTTGGTAAATAATTAGAACAGGTGGGAAACAGGTTTCCCCACTAATTTTAACATGTTAGGATTTTTTTTTTGCTGTTTCATATTGAAATAGAAATCAAAGTTCCTTTGGTCTCTGTGGATATGATCTCAAAAAAGTATGACTTCAATCAACTGCTGCGCTTGTTTTTGAAAAGTTTTAGTACAACTCTAAGGAAGGCTGAAAACATCATTGGCTTGTCTAACATAAGATTTTCTAACATTTTAACTAGCACCAAAAGAAGTCACTCAGAATTAGAAAGTTTAGAACACAAATTTCGAGATTTTTCCTCCTACCTCCACAGACCTTATTGATTCAAAAAATCTGCTTAAAAATACCTGTTTTTAGATGTATAAGCATGGTTACACCTAGAATACCCCCCTCAAGTGTCTGCAATTACGCAGCAGCAGTGTTCTAGGTCACTAGAATCAAGAACGATATGTTATTTAATCGAGTTCACTAGGCCATCTGTGGGCAAAAGTGAGCAGCTGAGAAAACTGATATCCTGGATCAAATCAACAGATGCTCTACTGGCAGAGCAAGTGCATTAGTATTCAGATTTTCCAATTGCTGTTGGTGTCTTAAAGGAATTATTTTACAGCATATCAGTTTATTGCATGTATGTGGCAACCTCTAGTGGTTCATCCTTGCATTCACTGCTACAAGAGTTTGCATTTTGTGAACATAAAGTATTTTGCTTTATCACCAAGTGGTATGGCAGACAAATGGCAATGAACTGCGATGCCATACTGCTTGCACCCAAAGAGAGTGGAACATTTATGGGATCTCTGTTTATTGAAGCAGTTTGCAAAAATGGAAGAGAACTTCTTTGGCTTTGCACAGTTCTTTAAAAGTAGTGACAATGGCAAACCTAATAAAGCACTACAAATACGTTTCAGGTTATCAAGCAGATTGAGACAGCATATAATAAAAGAAGTCAATTACTTACCTTTAGTTATGCACGTAAAATAATCATTATCACCTTCTCCAATTTGCTCCCCTGCAGCTTTTCGCTTGTCTGGATGATGTTTCAAAACCATAGATTTATCTATCAAACAGAAGCATAACATTTAGAAAAACTTCATCACTAACACTGTGTAGTTTGCTAAAAATAATATGGTAATTCCAGTTGTCAGCCCTCTGCTTAGGTACTTTTTTATTTTTTAAACCATCAGTAAGAAAATAGATATGAGTAAGTGAACTTTCTTTGATTTAACACTCTTGCCAGAATTAAAACTATTTTGTCTTTGCTAGGACACCAGACAATCTCAACTCAGAAACTTTCACTTTTATCAGCTGAAGCAGCACTGATTTTCCAGGACTTAGTCTAACATTATGCATAGCAAAGTACTTCAGTGACTACAGATGCACAGTTAGCTTCAAAAAGCACAATGTGTTTTCAGGACTGTAACTGTGCAAGACTGCACAATTCCATATGCAATCAAGCTAGAAAATAAAGAAAAAAACATAAATTTAGTGATTTCTAATCAAAGTCGTCCAGATAAAATACAAACTGTATTCATTTCCTTCTGAATACAGTCCAAGATGAAATTTTGCAAGTAAACTACGGCCTGTAAAGACTACTGCACATACCCATGGATACAACTAAGCATGCACACAAGACTTTGTGGTCAAATTCTCTCTCTACATAAGCCGTAAATCCTAAGAGACAACTAACACCTAGTGAGTATCTACTGAAGCTGCTATCAGAGTTGACTCAGCACTCTTAAATTGCAGAGAGAAAGAAAGACAGAAAGAGACATAGATGCCCCAGATCTTGCTCAACAAGATTAGGGAGGCCACTAATAGACAGAATAGCTGCTGCTCTCTGGGTTATTAACACAGGATCCTCAGTGGCACTGCTAAGTACTCCAGCATATGATCACATACCAGAGACAACACAATTTCCTGTGCAACTCAGTAATTTGCTTAGTGTGCCATCTTAGCCAGCTCCAAACACAAGGTAATACAACCAAGCTATAAGCAAAAAACATTTTTATTTTTTGCTCAGTAACCACACACAGTAATTTGCCATGACTGCTAGAGGGTGACAGGCTGGTCCAGTGTCCTAACTCAGGCAAGCGACTCCAAAGGAACCATTCTTCTAACCATTTGCAAGTAACTTAATCTTTATCTGTGGTTTATCTAGTAACAGTGATTCTACTCATACAAGTGCAGTTTCTTTATGTAACTGTTCTCAATTATCAGCTCACAAAACCATTAGCTTATTTTATAAAGCCTATTTATGAATCTTCAACTTAAATCTTCTTGCAAAGTCAACTCTAGGTCACATTGCTTCATATAAATGAAAGTTGTGAAGCCTGACATGATGTTTCTTGGTATGCAAGTACCATAAAATGCAGAAAAACACAGTTATGGCCTGTGGGTCTTTTTGTTTGTTTTAACAAAAACCTCACGATGAGAAAGCTGAGATATGAACTTAGTGAAATTTTTGAGTTCACTAGCTCTAGGCCAGTGGATTTCAGAACTGTGATTTGAGTTTAAAGGCTGGTAAACAACACAAGTCAAAAAGCTGGCATTTTTAGGCCTGTAAAAATAGTAAAAAGCTTGTTTGAGATATGTTTGCATTTAAATGTGGAAAACAGTCCTATACATCTAAAAGAAAGGTAGTGTTATTAGGGAAAGGTACTTACGAGCTGCTTTGATTTGTTTTTGAGTAGCCCTGTATCGTATATTTCCCAACCCAAGAACTGCATAATGGTCTTGATTCTGAGGAAAAAAAGAAAAAAGCCCTAATAAACACTGATGTACATTACCTAAAATGCCACAACACATGTAGAACAACACTTTTTGTCCCCATTTCTTAAAAGCAAGAGGCAGAATTCTATTACCTCTCAATAAACATTAGAAAAAACCCATAGGACCAATTATTTTAAAAGCTGTTACAGTAAATTCCAGTACCTCAGTCCATGTTGGATTTAAGCATCAAATCCTAAAAAGCTCAACTAATGGAAAACTGAATTGCTGTCTTAATAGCAAGGCACTAATGTAACTCCAGAATACAGGTTAAGATCCTTCTGAGTGCTCCTGATATGCTCTTGAGTTTGCCCGTATCAAGTAATTATGTGTGGAAAACACAAAAATAGGTATAGTGCTAATGGACACACAGTGGTTTGGATAGGATGAGAAAGGAGCTCATCATCAGCTGGGAATGGCTGGTAACTTGGCCAGATTTCCATTGAAAATACAATTAACGCTGTCTGTATCAACAGAATACCTTCCAGTCCTTTGGATCAAGGGTTTTTAACATAGGAAATTCTTCAAGCTGCAATTCTTCATCCCCTGACTCTTCAGAAAGTTCCTTCTCATCTTCTAGCTCCTGGAAAGAGGCAGAAACATTTATGTTTCTCCTCTTGATAAACGCCTCAAACCATCTTCCCACAGGTTCCACTTGACAGAGCACCGATGCTACAAGCAAAAAACAGAAAAGTAAGCCACAGAAGGTGAAGTTGCTTTGGTTTTAACATTAAGAAGTGAACGTAGGTATTTTATTTTATATAGTATATGTATGAATTTTCGTTTATAGTGTAATGTTGCACGATGCTATAGGATATAGGATCAGCAGATAACCTAGTTTGCTCTGAAAAGAACAGATGATGTTGAAGATTAGAGGAAGCTGAACGCAGGTGCCTCGGGTGGTTCCTCCCTGAGCCCTTACCGCACTCAGAGTGCCTTTGGGGTCGGGGAGCACACTTTGAGCCGCACTTAAATCCCGTCCCGCCCTGCTGGGGCAGCAGACCCGCACCCAGCGCCTCCAGGACGACAAACCCTGCCTGTCCGCAGGCCGCTGCCCCTCAGCAGCCGGCACTCGCTGCTCAGGCACTGCCCCGGGGCCAGCACCCGGCCGTTCCCCCCCCGCCAGCCCCCTTGGCTGCCCGCCTCCCTCACGCAGCCCCCCCGGAGCGCTCCCTAACCCCCCTCCGCGCACACGGCCGGCGGGCAGGAGCCAGCCGCCGCTACCTACCGGCCGTCAGCGGCCTGCTGAGCGCCGTGAGGTGCCCGGCCGGGGCCGCCTGCAGCATTGCTGCCCCAGTACGGCGGCACCCAGGGGCTGCGAGCGGGGCTGGGCGCTGCGGGCCGGGCCTCGCCGCCTGCCGGCAGCCGGCGCATGGAGGCGCCCGCCCGGGAACGCTTCCGGGTCGGCGGGGAGGGAGCGGGAGGGGTTGGGGAATATAAGAGGGGAACCCCCTAAATATTGGTGGTGTGGGGAGGCAGGGGGACGGTAGGGATGGAGAAGCCTTCCAAAATCATCTGGTTCAACCACCGCCTGCCGCTAATGTCAGCCACTGAAGCGTGTCCCCAAGCACCACGTCCAACCTCTCCTTGAGCACCCCCAGGGACGGTGACTCCACCACCTCCCTGGGCAACCCGTCCCAGTGCCTGACTGCTCTTTCTGAGCAGAAATGGC
Source organism: Aythya marila (assembly GCF_965140915.1). Lineage (NCBI taxonomy): Eukaryota > Metazoa > Chordata > Aves > Anseriformes > Anatidae > Aythya > Aythya marila. The sequence continues at coordinate 194,296,910 of NC_139042.1, read as the reverse complement.
TCCTCATTGCCAGCCTGAACCTCCCCTGGCACAACTCGAGACCATTCCCTCTGGTCCTGTCACTAGTTATATGCAAGATGAGGCCGACCCCCGGCTCCTGACACCTTCCTTTGCAGAGATCAGTAAGGTCTGCCCTGAGCCTCCTTTTCTCCAGCCTAAACACCCCCAGCTCCCTCAGCCTCTCCTCACAGGACTTGTGCTCCAGCCCCTGCAGCAGCCTCACAGCCCTGCTCTAGGCACGCTCCGGGACCTCCATGCCCCATCACACCCCTAAACCATCACACGGGGGGGTGGGGGGCACCCCCTAAACCATTACACCGGGGGGACACGGGGGGACCACTCTCCTCGGAAACACAGCGGGAGGGCAGGGAGCAGCCCGGGTGAGGGGCTGAAGGAGGAAAAAGAGGAGGAGGAAGGGGAGGAGGAGGAGGAGGAGGAGGAGGCAGCGGAGCCCCGGAAGCGTTACACAGCAGCGCCGGGCCTTCCGCAGGAGAAAAGGAGGAAGAGAAGCGAGGGAAGCCGCGATGCCGGACTACCTGGGCGCCGACCAGCGGAAAACGAAGGAGGAGGAGAAGGAGGAGAAGCCCATCCGCGGTGAGGGACCGCCGCCGGCCGGGGGAGAGGCCGCCGGGCCCCCCGCCCAGCTCCCGCGGGGCGCACCGAGGGGCCGGGCCCCGGGGGGGGAGCGGCTGAAAGGGGGGAAAAATGGGTTAAAACCATGGAAAAACGCGTTAGATCTGGGCGTTGCGGCCTGGTTCTATGAGGAGAGGGTCTTGGAAAGCCTGATTCGCTACTAAGCGGCGTAATTAAAAGATCAGCATGAGTAAACATGATATTTATCTTTTTTTTCGTGAGTGGAGTCCTCCACAGCTCACTGCCAAATTCCCTGTGATCCCATCCCTTCAGTAAGGACTTCAGTGAAAGCAGAGCAGCAGTTCCCTCTGGTGACACTGACACAGCCTGAAAGCCACCAGTTCTGCCTCACACCAGGTGGATTTCACCTGCCTGTTTAGTTCACGCCGTTAGTTGCAAAATAATAACATCTGGAGGAAAAAAGTACACCTATATGGCATCAGTGGTGGACTTTGAACTGCTCCCCCTCGAGAATGATTTCTGAATTATAGCAGGGTAGTGTTTAGTAGATACCAGAAAGTCAATGGGGTAGTGCAAATAATCGGGGGAGAAATACGGATCAATACAGAAAATGCCTCCTCGAAACTCTGTGTAATGCACAGCATGCCCAGATTTTCATGCTGTGTGTTTTTGGCTCCCTCTGTCATAAAAAGGCTACAGGGAAATTAGAGGAGAGAGAACAACAAAATGCTAGGGGTGCTTAAGGTGAAGACCAGGATTTAGTCTAAAAAGGTAGAGCTTTGGGGAGACAGGAGAGGGAATGGTGCAGGTCTGTTAAACTTCAAGTGATGTGGAAGTAAGTAGGGACCAACAGTAATTGTCACATTTTTCTTAACAGAGGGAGTTCACTGGGACAACCCTGTGGGACAGGACTCAGTGTGAAAGCTTAGACGTTTAAAAGCTGATGGTGCTTGATCTGATGCACGGATTTAGAGGCCCAAGTAAAATGTTTAAATTCCAAGTCTAAGTCAGGTAAAAGGAAGCACAATGTGAGTTAAACCAGGGGATTTCTTCCTGTATATTCCGCCAAAAGTTGCTGAAAGTTGACAGGGGCTCAAAGAGTTGTTAGGAAATGCTCACGTAAAGAAAATCTTTTAAGGACTTTTAATAACAATGTAGGACCCAAAAGTGGGAGGTCACTAAGTATTTGCTATGATCGTAGACCTTCTTGTTGGAGAAGGGGTATATATAGGACCAAACTGTTGATCTTGCCTAGTGCGACCATTCCCATGTGTACATTTTATACTATTAAAAATCGGCTTTATGGTAGTTATTGATTCCTGGCTGCTTTATTAGTTCACAGGAGTTTTTTGTTATTGCGATGAGCTTAGTTATGGTTGTTCTCTGCTCACGCTGCACAACTCGAGAGAGACAGCACTGCTAGAAGGTGGTGATTGAAGTGGTTATACAAAAGTTATTTGGATTTTAATTGATGTATTCTTAAACATAAACCAAAAGGTTGAAAAGGTGAAGTTTTGATTTGTTCTGTTCATTTTCTGTACAGTCACTGATGACAAGTTACCCTGAGCAAGTCAGAGTTTAAGTAGTTTGCTTACTGTGAGCTCTGGATGGTACAGATACTTAAGAGCGTAGCTGGAGACAGTTTTGTTTTTCTTGAACATCTGACACTTTATTTATTTTCACTAAATCAAAAGAAAACAAAAGACTCAAAAGGATCCATTTTGAGGGATTTGTACATAACAAGAAGGCAAGCATTCATAAAAATGTGTATTTGCATGTTTTAGAAGCAGGTTTGATACTGTTTTTGTTTTATAATCGGAATCTAAGTCTTTCCTGTCTTGTTTCAGCACTGGATGAAGGAGATATTGCCTTGCTTAAAACCTATGTAAGTAACATTTGTATGCAAGAGTGTTAAATTAAAAAGAGAGTCTAGTTATGAATTGAATACACAAGTGGTGGGACATGTATTTAGTGAATAGTCAGGAGAAGCAGATCTGCTATTGATTTTTTTCTCCTGCCAAAATCTTTTCTCCCTTTTCCCTTGTAACAAGAAAGCCCCAAACTCAACTCACAACCCTAAAAATAATCTAGTTATCTTGGAGCTAATGAAGTATTTTTAAACTTTTGCTCTGTATCTTGTAGCTGATTGTCATGGGGTTCTAATGGCTAGGGTTTAGTAGGGCTTTTTCACCAAGTAGCCAATTTTCCTTGCATTATAAAGAACTATCTTTAAGACTCTATCCAATTTGCTTGTATCCAGTTAGAAAAATCACAGAGTTTATCAGGGATAGCATAATCCTGGGAGGTGTGTTCCATGGACAATAAGGCTTGAAATGCAAACTACCCCTCTCTGCCAGAAAGTGCAGTGGGTCTGTTTAAGGACCCTTCAGAAGAAAGAAACTTTCAGCTTAGCGTATGTGTAGATTTGAATATGTTTGCCAGTAGTCTAAATTGCACTGACAGTACAACTCTGCAACTGTGGAAGGACTCTGAAATAGGGGTTGAGCACACTGTGGCATCTTTTTTGTTGCCAGATTGGTAGGAGGGAGATCTTGTAAAGGAAATGCAGATCTGCTGGCATTAGGCCAGGCAAGATAGCAAAGCATTTTATCACCATTGAGAATCTCATATGCCCCTTGATCTTTCTGCTGTATCCTGTGGGTGATAGAGAGGTTGGATAAGGTAAAAAAAAAAGCACTCGTACAAATGTTTTTTCATTTGGTGCTATTCAGCTACTGCATGCAGAACTTCTGTATATAATTTTTACAAAGTCCTTTTTAGAGCTTAGGAAAAGAACAGTTACAAAATAAAGCTGCACAGGTTTAAAAGGAAAAACAAATCCTTGAATCTGACAGATAGGAGAAATTTCCACTTGCACGTTGCTCAGAACTGTGAAACTGCAATCTATTTTTGGTGGACGGAGTTATTATTATTACTGGAACTTAATAGAATCTTTTTTGCTTGTGATCAATTGTTTTTTATTATACCAAGACAGTGTTGAACATTGTGATGCTCAGCATCTATTGGCACTTTTTCCTAGATAAAAAATTATCTGAGTTGAAAAATCAACACAATATTTCTTTTCCAGGGCCAGAGCACATACTCAAGGCAGATCAAGCAAGTAGAAGATGATATCCAACAACTACTTAAGAAAATCAATGAGCTCACAGGTATCTTTCCTTCTTAACATAACTTGCAGTAGAAGAGAGGCATACACCAAAATGGGTGTTTTAAGAAGTTGATTTTAAATAACTTTTGCATTGATTTTATTAATGTTATTTTTCCCTAAAGGATGCATTTCTTTATCTGGTAATGTGGGATTTTTACTTTGTAGGTGGCAGTCTCATTTTTGATTAGGCAGGTCTAATAAAACAAAATCCTTGATTTTTTTATTTTTATTTTTTCAAATATATGATGGAGATGGTATTTTTTTTATCCATGTTTTGGGAGATCTACAAGGTCTTCCATCTGTATGAATCCCTTAGCTTCTAATATCTTGCACTAAAGCTTTCCCTCGGTGAAAACACTTGCAGGCTTTCACTCCTTTTCTGAAACTGTTTTGAAATGTGCTTATGTTATCTTTCTCAAGTTTGAGTGTTGTTATTCATACTGCAAAATTGTATTAGAGTATGGATAGACTGGCGTTTGTGTATTCAACTGGCACAATAGTCCTTGTTTCTTCAGGGAGCTCATTAAAGAGATTTGCATGTGTTTTTCACTAGAGGTGTGTGTACGTGTTTGTTTAGAGATCTTAAAAAGCTTCCAGCAGACTTATGTGTAGGGTTCTCAGTATGTGAAAGGTTGCTGACATACCACTTAGCTTCTTCCTCCTCAGCCTGTCTGTGTTTTACCTAGGAATTAAGGAATCTGACACCGGCCTGGCTCCTCCTGCCCTTTGGGATTTGGCTGCAGATAAGCAAACTCTCCAAAGTGAGCAGCCATTACAGGTCGCCAGGTGGGTGCACTCTTTCTTCAGTTTTGGAGTGGAGCTGCATAATGTTAAAAATGTGATTTATAACTTAGGTAGACTTTTTTTTTTTTTTTTTTTTTTTTTAAAAGAAGCTTCACATTTTGTGCATATTGAGAATACTTCTAACCATCACATCAAAAAGCAAGTGTATTATGCTTGATGGTATATTACATATTTCACACTTGCATTTACTTTTATAATTATTGCATGTTGCTATAATAATAAAATCACAAGTACAATAGCTCTTCCAATATGTTTGGAGGATACAATCACTCTGTTTCATGGTGCTTACAGAAATAGCAGGGCAGTTAATTGTTTACCCGGTGGCATTAATTGTATGTTCTGTATTAGGTGTACAAAGATCATCAATGCAGACTCCGAGGATCCCAAGTACATTATCAATGTCAAACAGTTTGCCAAATTTGTGGTGGATCTCAGTGACCAGGTGGCACCTACTGACATAGAAGAAGGCATGAGAGTTGGGTAAGCAAAATCCTTGTGTTCTTAGAGTTTTACTGAAGATTGAAGCTTTCTCATCTGGTCCATTGGGTTGACATCAACAAGAGACATTTGATATTTTCACAGTAGTTGAAATCATAACAATGTCTTTCTGTTAGAAGACAATAACTTATCTGCCTGCTTATAACTTACCCTGCTCTGCTGGAAATGTTTTTGATCTCATTCTACTGAAAACAAGTTCAGTGCACTATGGACTGAAACCTTTCACTGTGGGCCCCAATAGTCCCAGCTTTCAGGGAGCCTGAGCAGTGTGCTTTCTCTTTGACTGTCTACACAAATACACACAGAGCAGCTCCAGGAAATGTTTGCTTAAGAGATGAAGCCAGTTAACTGTAGAATCAATATTTTACCAGTTTGCTCTCCTGGAGATTTTGAAGTTTAGTTTTTAAAATATTTTGGAATTAATATTTTTGGAAACCTTAAGCTTCTCTGCAGAAGAAATTCCAGTTTCTAGCCCATCTGGCTGTTAGCTTTGAGGGCTGGGTTATCTCGATTCCAGAGAAAAGACTAGTTCGAAAATTCAGCTTCATCTTTTACAGAGTTATTTCTACATAGCAGTTTAATTAACTCTTGTTAAAATAAATATTCTTTATTTCTTCTCAACAGGGTGGACAGGAACAAGTATCAAATCCACATCCCTTTGCCTCCAAAGATTGATCCCACAGTCACCATGATGCAAGTGAGAACTGCCTTTACTTATTATGATATTGTTTGATCTTGTAATTTTAGTTTCTTTGGCCAGATTTTGTTCTGGGCTGTTGAAGGCCTGGAGTGATGAAGCATCAGGTTGTTAACTTCTAATTTACCTTTTTGTTATGCAGGTGGAAGAAAAACCAGATGTCACTTACAGTGATGTTGGTGGTTGTAAAGAGCAGATTGAAAAGCTCAGAGAGGTGGTTGAAACCCCTCTGCTTCATGTAAGTTACCTCCAGATTGAAACTCCTATTATTTCAAAACTATCCTGGTTATCTATTAGCATTTGAAAAAAAAAAAAAAAAAAAAGTTAATGTAGCTGAATGTAAATAACTAAGTTAAAAGAGGTCTAGTTTTAACAAATGAAATCCGGTCTAGTTTCGTATTTATTGCTTGTCATTAATGATTTTCTTACTTGGCACATAATCTTTGATGCCCTCTGTTTCCCACCATCTCAGCCTGAAAGATTTGTGAACCTTGGAATCGAGCCTCCCAAAGGAGTACTTTTGTTTGGGCCACCTGGTACGGGCAAAACACTTTGTGCCCGTGCTGTTGCTAACAGGACTGATGCCTGCTTCATCAGAGTAATTGGATCTGAGTTGGTGCAGAAGTACGTGGGAGAGGTAAGAGCAAATACTTAATGGAGTGTGGAGTGAATTGCAGAGCTGCGGTTGTGGGGACCAGACACCCTAGTGGATATGATGGATTGATGATCTAGCATGCTGGAGGCAGAAGGGGGTAGAAGAATTGTCAGGCAATCAGTTATAACACCTGAGCTATACTGTCACCGATGAAATGGATTTTGCAGTGCAGTGTTTAATCTGTGGTTTGGGGGACTCTAGAATGAGGATTTTGGTCCCAACAGTGCCACTTCAGTTGGCCCTGAGGTAGATGACTTCATCTGGACTACTTCTGAATTTTAGTAGTGATTTGCCTCTTCTCTCCTTTATGAATTGCTTTAAGATCTATGAATTTCTGGTTATACATATATTTGTACAAATAAGAAGAGTTTTATCATTGGAAACTTAGAATTGTTTGGAGGCATGAATAGTGTGATAGTTTTCCTTTAATGTATCTTGAATCTGTAACAAAAATTTGAGGTGTGGGTGTGGTTGTTTTTTTCCTTTCAGGGAGCTCGAATGGTTCGTGAACTCTTTGAAATGGCCAGAACTAAAAAAGCTTGTCTCATATTCTTTGATGAAATTGATGCCATTGGAGGTATGTTTGTAGTAGATATCTCTACTTTCATACGAGAACTTTCAGATTTTCTTTTTGTGTTGAAATGCAGCAACAAGGATAAAGAATTACAAGAAGCTTACTTGTAAATACCTAAATACTACCAGCACATACTGTGTCTGGGAAGCTATCAAGAGGTGGTTTACATAGCCTGAACATATTTAGCTCAGATGTGAAGTCACTTCTGCATGTTTGTAACACCTGGATTATTTAAACTTTAGTAAAAACTTCTCTGTTGTATTTGGAAAAAGTCCTGTTAACTTAAACCCTCTTCAGGTTCTAGGCTACATACTAAATCTTTATCACTGCCTAAAAATTATGTTGTATTTTTTTTTCTTTTCTCACAAAGGAAGTACCTCAGTCTTTTCAAAGTAAAACAATTTTTACACAGGCAAGTGGGGAGGATTTTGGTTGAGGGGATGTAAATAAAAAAAATACTAAAAAGCAAACAAACAAAAAACACCAAGATGCATTTATACATCAGCATTTTGGTCAGTTACTAGGCAAGGAGATAGGCCCTGTAATATCAAGGATGAAGATACAGTGTTTATTGTAACTGACAGATAGCACCGATCACTTTTTGTTTGAAATGTGTCGTTTTCAACTAATCCCCTCACACCTTGTTATGAACTCATCACAAATATTTGTATGTAATTTAAATATATTTCTCCTGTTGTTTTACATACAACAGCTGTGACGTCTGCCTGCTCTGAAGGTCCCTCTCTTACTTTGTGTTTTCTCTCCCGTTTTCTCTCTTCAGGTGCTCGTTTCGATGATGGGGCTGGGGGTGACAACGAAGTGCAGCGCACCATGCTGGAGCTGATCAACCAGTTGGATGGTTTTGACCCACGAGGCAACATCAAAGTGCTGATGGCTACAAACAGACCTGATACTCTGGATCCAGCACTGATGAGGCCTGGGAGGTTGGATAGGAAGATAGAGTTTAGCTTGCCTGATCTTGAGGTCAGAATGCTTTCTTTCACTGTCAAATATATTTTGAGTGTTCTGATTTTGAGTGTTTCTTCAGTTAAGGCATTACTGTCTGGAAGCAGTTTACGAGAATTAACAAAAGCAGCACTCTTAGGTGAAGCCACATAGAAACCTGGGAGATTAAAGATGTGCAAAAGGTTTTCCCCCACTGCACAAATTCCATCCCTGGCAGGGAAGCTGTAGCTATGCATACTGTATATTTCTGACTGAATAGATAAAGAAGTCTTTAACTGGTTCCGTGATTTAGTAGTTTAGTTGGAATGTGCTTTATTTAGGTCTTTTGAGGTACTTCTGCCATTAAAGCTCTTTCAGTTACTTTCTTAATTCAGTTTCATGGACAGGTAGTTTTCCATTGCTTAAGTATTCTAGTCCAGACATAGCAAATAAAACTCTAATTTCCTACCTACCTATCATTTTCCATCTGCCCTTGCTGTGGAAGGGGACAGCTACATGCTGAGAGCAAGTCAAGTCACCACCTTTTTTGCACCATGAACACTTCTATCCACTCTTTTTCAGGGGCGAACTCACATATTCAAGATACACGCTCGTTCAATGAGTGTTGAAAGGGACATAAGATTTGAGCTGTTGGCTCGACTGTGTCCTAATAGCACAGGTGAGTTTTTTAAAAATATTTTGCATATGCTTCCTCTCTGTTGGTGGTCAGTGTTGAATTCATTTACCCCTTTCTTTTAAAGGAGCTGAGATTCGCAGCGTCTGCACGGAGGCAGGCATGTTTGCGATCCGAGCACGTCGAAAAATTGCAACTGAGAAAGACTTCTTAGAAGCAGTGAACAAAGTCATTAAATCCTACGCAAAGTTCAGTGCTACTCCCCGCTACATGACCTACAACTAATACCTTGGAAAATTTTTCCTTTTTCTGTAGTTTAACTTTGTGAAACCAAAATCCACATGTAGTCATTCGTGTCTTGTTCTTGGAAGCAAGAAATAAATGAAATATTCCAAATAACAGATGGGATTTCTTTATGAATATGTTCCACGCTTAGTGGAGTATTGCTGCTGTAGAAAAGTCTTAACACCACAGCCTAAACCAGCAATGTATTTTTAAATGGATACCTGAGCAGTGTTAGAGATCTTGAGTTCAGATTCCCAGCCACCATTTACACCCCAAAACTTAGAGTCTAAGCTGGGGAAGCACTGAAAGATCCCAAAGAGACTGCAGTGCTTCTGGGTGTACTCGGAAATGCTTGATGCTAAGCAGCAAGGTGTAGGTGTGTCCCAAGAAAAGGAGAAAAGAAAATGCAAATGTTGAGCTAAGGAGAAAGCACAAACAGCTCAGCTCACGGTCTTAGTGGTCAGTCACTGCCAAGCTTGGGGAAGATGTGAAGGGCTCTGTTTTCTCCATGGGTGAACGCTGGTGCTATCATACTATCATAACCACTCTACAGGGGGGGAAATTTTTTTCTTCATCCCTTTTTCAGAGGGGACACTTTCATCCCTTTTTTCTGTTTCTTACTAAATAGTAAGTGTTGCATAAAGAGGGAGGAAGAAGTGAGTGTAATTTCAGAGCACTAAGGAAATGAAGATTGTTTCCTCACGTTCCTGCTCTAAAAAAAACCTTGAAGTTTGACATCAGTCTAAATCTACTAGTGAGTACTTTGATATGTCAGATTACTTGTATAGGATGCTACTAAACACAGAGGTCACCCTGGTAGGGTCCTGATGCTTCAGTATCTGGAAAATTGCTTGTAGTCGGTGGCTGCAGATAAAAGGTTGATATTTATCTGGCATGTTCCGGTAGAGCTGCACTGGTAGGTCGCTGAAAAGCAGCATACTTTCATTTGACCTTTTTCAGGCATTGCATCAAACTGTGAAAAGTGAGTTAGAAAAAAGAGCCTGAAGAAACACCTGAGAATGTAAAGCTGTTTGGGAACAGTTTTGTCTTGAAAGTGAGAGAAATTTTATCAGGTTTAATTTCAACAATTTTTTTTTGGGGGGGGGAGGGGGTTTGGGTAGGGTGCAGGTTTAGTGGTAGGACAGAATATTTTCATTCTGAGCCAGAGAGGAAAGTGGGTCAGAAAGCAGCAGCGACTGAATATGGCTCAAAGTGCAGTGCTTGAAATGAAATGTACCTTTTATTTAAGAAGGGTGAGTAAAGTATGTAGGAAGGAGCTGGTGATCGCACCCTGAATTACCATCAGTGCTCTTGCGAAAAAGTAAGGGGAAAGGAATATTGTTCTCAGCGTGAAGTGGCATTTCAACATCCAGCAGGACCTCGGCTACTCAGTGCTGTTTGCTGTGGTGAGGCTTCAGCACTGAGCGTCTGAATGTAGGCAAAGGGGAGAGGAAAAAGGATGTGGGTTTGTTTAACCCAACACTGACAAGCTTAAGGTGGGATTTAAACTTCTTGCTCTCTAAAGAGCAGCTTGTCCCTCAGCAGAAGGGCAATCCATTTACTTTTCAGTAGGTGACAGGCTGGAGAGCACTGTCTCAGCTGGTGGCAGCAAAGCACAGTAAGACCAATCAAAAGCTTCCAGATTTTACTTTACTAGATGAATTACCAGCAATGCTGCTAGTAATTAGGAGTGGGGTGCACAGCACCAGCCCCACACAGGCTGATCCCAGCAGCTCACCAGGAGAGCCACAAGGGGAAATGCAGCATCAGTTGCGTTGCAGTGGCACCTGGACAGGGTCTTATGCTGGAGCCAGGAGGGTGAGGAGCAGTAGAGACACATTCACATGGCTCGTGGCAGCACTTGAGTGCTGCTGAAATGAAGAACGCAAGCAGGCTGATAACCCCAACATGGGGAACACTTCCTTAGCTCTAAACGGTGGGTAACAAAGGCCAAAACTGCATGAAGAAGACACCTTCTACTCTATAATTTTTTCTTCCCATCACCTCTTTTTTGAACTATGCATATGTTGTGGTTCCGCTCGAGTGGGCAGCCGAGCTCCACCACAGCCGCTCTCTCACTCCCCCTCCTCAAAGAGGAATGGGGAGAAAATATGTGAAAAGGGCTCAAGGATTGAGATAAGGACGAGAAAATCACGCAATAATTATTGTAACGGGCAAAACAGACTCGGCATAAGGAGATAGTAAGATTTATTGCCTACAACTAACAAGCGAGAGAAGTGAGAAAACAAAGGAAAAAAAAAAACAAAAGCACCTTCCCCCCCCATCCACCCTCTTCCACCTCCTCCCCCCGAGCGGCGCAGGGGAACGGGGAATGGGGGTTATGGTCAGTCTACAGCACTTCTTCTCTGCCGCTCCTTCTCGGTCACTCTCGTCCCCTGTGCTGTGGGGTCCCACCCACGGAATGCAGTCCTTGATGAACTGATCCGGCGTGGGCTTCCCACAGGCAGCAGCTCTTCCAGAACTGCTCCAGATATGGGTCCGTACCACGGGGTCCATCCCTCAGGAGAAAACTGCTCCAACCTGGCTCCCCTACGGGCAGCAGCTCCTGCCAGGTCACCTGCTCCTGCGTGGGCTCCTCTCCACAGGCTACAGGTCCGGCCCGGAATCTGCTCCGGCAGGGGTCTTCCACAGGCGGCAGCCTCCGTCGGTGCAGGGCCACCTGCTCCACCGTGGTCTCCTCCACGGGCTGCAGCATGGAACCCTGCTCCACCGTGGTACTCCATGGGCTGCAGGGGGACATCCTGCTTCACCATGGTCCTCACCACAGGCCGCAGGGGACTTCTGCTCCGGCGCCTGGAGCACCTCTCCCCCTCCTTCTACACTGACCTTGGTGCAAGGCTGTTCTCCCACTCCCTTGACTCTCCCGGCTGCTGTGTGGCGCAGCGTTTTTTCCCTGTCTTAAATATGCTCTCACAGAGGCGCAAAACAACATCGCTTATTGGCTCGGATCTGGAAAACAATGGGGCCCTTCCCAAACATGGGGCAGCTTCTAGATCTTTCTCACAGAAACCACCCCTATGGCTCCCTGCTACCAAAACCTTGCCACGTAAACCCACTACAGCATACAGGAAATCTTGAAACTCTCTGGACTGACCTTAAGATTGTCTCTTCCCTCAGCAGGGCTGCAAGAAATCTGGTTGAGAGACCAACCTGTAGTACTGTTCTAGCCCAAGCATACGCATTTGCTCATTTGGTGTCACACAGCCACAAGGTAAGTGTTTGTCTTGGGAGATGCATCAGTCAACCACGAGCTGCAGCTGCCCTGGCAGCCAAAAGGGCAAACCAGTTTGGGGTGCATTACACAGCCCAGCCAGCCAGTCAAAAGAGGTGAGTCTTTCACTGCATGTAGTTGGTGTGACCTCACCTTGAATATTGTGTGCAGTTCTGGCCTCCATGTTATAAAAAGGACGTTAAAGTCCTCAAAAGCCTCTAGAGGAGGGCAGCAAAGCTTGTACAAGGGCAGGAAGGCACGGCCTGTGAGGAGGGGCTGAGGGCACTCAGAACAGGAGGCTGAGGGGCGGCCTCATTGCTCTCTGCAGCCTCCTGAGGAGGGGACGTGCAGAGGGAGGTGCCAGTCCCTGCTCCCAGTAACTGATGACAGAATGTGGGGGAATGGCACAGAGCTGCACCAGGGGAGGTTCAGCCTGGACATCACAAAAAATTTCTTTGGTTTTAGGGTGTTCAAATGCTGGAATGGGCTTCCTAGAGAGGAATAACATGCATTAACTTTTGGTTAGCCCTGAAGAGGTCCAGCAGTTGGACTGGATGATCGTTGAAGGCCCTTCCAGCTGAACTCTTCTACACTAGTCTAGTCTATTCTTCCTAGCCCACACCTTAAGAACAGGCAATTGCACCCTGGGACGTTGGCTTTTCCCACGTACGGTGTCTTGCTGAGACAAAGTAGGTAATTTTGGTATGTTATGACAATCACTTTATTTTAGAAGTTGACAAGATTTTGATGTGAACTGAAGAGACTACATAGTTAAAAACTGAAGCTGCAACAAGCTGAAAGTAGAAAAATATACTGTATGTAGATACAAAGGCTTGTTAAACTAGTTAACATTATAAAATGTACCAAAAAGTTTTTTTTTTTTTTAAATAAACACACACACTGTGTTAACGTGCATTCAATTCATACTTTGAACTCCAGCTAAGCAGTAACTTCTGATGCAGAAAGCTTCCTATCCCTAGTGGCAGGGGAGTCCAAGGAAAGGAAACACCTTCCCCCACTGCCCCCAGTTCTTGGAAAACTCAGTTTACTTGAAGCAAACCCTAAGCGCAACAGTTTGAACCAAAATAAAAGTAGCAGATTCTGCACTGAGAAAAGAGGAAATAGTCTGAATTTCCGTATGCACAGGACCTTTGCTTTGAGGGTGCTAAACAAAGTGTTACTTAACCCTCCTCTGCTGCCCCTGTGCTATTGAAATAACTTACAGAGGAACACTTTCACGTTCCTACCTTTGATCAGATTCATATTGGTTGTTGTTAGGGGAATACAGGCATTGAAGATCTATTTTGCCTGAATTATATTTCCATATTTTGCGACTCACACACAAAGTCAAAGAGTACCATAGTGGCCAGGTTGTAAGGCCAAAAGAAAAAAAAACAAGCTACCGATTCATTAAAAATACCCAAACACATTTTGGAGTTCTACTGAAATCTATTTCACAAAGCACTTAAAAGCTGAGGCAGAAGCAGCAGTGCTGGTAGAAAGACATCTCAGGCAATGGGAAAGTATTTCTCCTTTTTGGACCACTGAGACTTTAGACCTTGTCTACCGTTTTATTCCAACTGCATTGAGGGCATCCATTCTTAAGGTAATTTTAATAGGCCTCATTCCTGCCTTAAGCCAGTTTTGTCTACAAACCTGAAGCTAAATTAATTTTAGCTTAAAACCAGCTGTATTATTTTTTTTAGAAAGTATAACCAGGTTTTGGCAGTGGAAGTACCATATTGATAACAATTAAACAGTAGGTTTTTAACATGAAATTCACTTAAGAGTGAAAATATTCAGGGAACAAAAGGATAAACACAGTTGAGACAGGTTAGGTAATTAAAAAAACAACTGTACCATCAAGATTTAAAAACAGGAGCAGCTAATGCCACCAGTGTGAATTCATGAATCCAGCTGGCAGATCATTACAGTTTATACAAATCTGTGGTATGCAGATGTTGACATCAGGCTTTAAAAGTAATCTACAAAAAAACTGTAAAGACACTGGTACAGTGCATTGGAATTGCAGAACAGTTTTCTTCTGCAAGATCCCAGCTTGCAGTGAGTTAAAGTGCCCATTTTCTCAACAGGAATAGGAATGTCACCTTGTCTATCAGATTCAGACTGTAGCTTACTACAACGAGTTTTCTCACCTTGCATAATTTCATGCTTATGTCATTGGAAGGCTGTACCCTGATGGAAGGAAAAAATTCAAGAGCATGAAGGCTTCCAAATTCCTTGTCCACTCTTCCTACCGAAAGCCCCACCCTATACCCGTAGATACAAATAGCCTTAGCCTGTCTTTAAACTGTGCAAATTAAATATTTGAAAAGAGTCTCTATCAGCATAAATCCGACTTCCATTCTGCTAGATGTCAATCCTCAGAGGTCTGAGGCAGTCTGTGAAGCAGACCTGTGTTTCACTTGGCAAGCAAGGACAGCATCGTGAATACTGTGAAAGAGCAGCTCTCTTGTTACATTGTTGTCAAAAAAATTCAGTCTCGTCAGCTCATTCATAACAGGACCTACAAATTAAAACAAACAATTATGGAATCAGTACATAAACAAAAGTAAAAGGTGGAAGACAAAAGCATCTCAAGAAAATGATGACAAATTGTTCTCTTGTCATTACTTTAAACATTTAAAATATCCGGATGAATTGCATTATACTTCTACTCCAAAAAAGTAATTCTCTTTTCCAGCCACACAGAGAGGCCTGTTCTTGGCTGAAGATGCTACAATTCCAAATATCACCAACTTGGAACACTGCAGGCTTTTCTTCTAACTACATCTTTACAACTTCAAGGTACAACATTAGGTGCACCACTCACAATTTGCCAGCTGGAAGAAATGGGAGCAAGATCAGAAAACTCATTACATTAGGACTCCACTTACACTGAAGTGAAGGCTCTAATCCATACAGGTTTGCTCTTCCTCAAATTGAATTTTAGTTCAATGTTACTCAAAATAAGCACTGATACTACTGAGGCAATTGGCAGGAGAAAACTCAGAAACAGAGGGTAAGAGACACAATCTCTCCCACAAATTCACAAAAAAACTCAACTCACCGCTACAGCTGGCAATACAGACGTGGACTGAAACTTCTTTGTATTCTTTTATAATCTGCAATAGAGTTAAACTGAAGTTAAACACATTATCATTATGCACATCGTTCTTCTGGAAGATGTAAACTAGTTACTGTGAGAGCTGCACATTCTCCAGTAATTCAGCTGAAACTTACAGAGCTACAGAATTAAAACTGATTATGTGAGATACTGGATTGTATCTGAGTTGGCATTTACATCCTATGATGACAGGTTCCCTACAAGGTACCAAACTTACAGTTTTTTGGTTTTTTTTTTTGTTATTTTATTTTATTTTTTTTAGGAAAAAAAAAAAAAAAAGCCCTACTTACTGATTTTAAGGTTTTTGCTCCAACTGAATCCACAAAGTTCACTGGGGTGAAATCCAGAATTAAAGAGTGAATGTTTGTTTCGGGCTCCACAAAGTGTTCAAGCTCATCAAGAGATTTTCCATTTACAGGTAACTCATCGTTTGCTATCTCATGTTTTACATTTCCTTCCACATCATTACTCTGTGAGAGAAGACAAATAAAGCTAAACGATAGCCAATACTTTTTCAGTGTAGGTCCCCTTCCTCCCCACACACAGCTGTTCTGCCAGCCTTTGAAAGGTGTACAGCTCTAAACCATTACAGGGACCGGCTTTATCTGTATCAAGGCTTAGTCTCCTCTACCCAGTCTTTCTACAGTCACATGCACAGCTTAAAGCTATTATCTTGGGGGTGAATTACTTATTTCCAAACACAGGCACCTGTTCATATACTTTTGCTCTATTTTCTTGCCTTAGCCCTGTGCATCATGTTGAGGTCTACATATCTAAAGGAAGAGCCAGAAATCGGGCTCCAAACTTAGGCATTTGCTTGGTTTTCTCTGATAATAAGCACCCACCAGCTCCCACCAAGGGGATGAATTTAAACATGCACAAAGGCACAAGCGTGTTTCAAACAACCCTCCTGAATGCACCTGCCTCTGTTACCCATGTCAGGATCAGCAGTGCGGACGGCATCTTTTAACTGATAACAAAATTTATTACAGGACCTTCTCTTTTATCTTATTTCTGTATGATTATTCTGAATGTGCAGAGGAGAGTGGCAGAGGCTGGATCTCTCTACCTTCTGCTGACACCACTGCTGAGACAGTATGATAGTGTGAAAGGCTCTGCTCCCCTAGCGTGGTATCTTAACGTAACTGAGGTTCAACACAAGTATCCAATCCAGCCATGAGCCTCTGATCCTTCTGCTGTTCCTTTGTAGCCTGTCCACACTGCACAGTGCTTGTTCTCTAAGTTTTCCTACCCAAGAAGCACTCTGTGCCTTTTATAAACAAGAATGGTAACACCGAAAAGCACCGTGTTAGCTGATAAAGTAGAGGTAAATATTTACCGAAGAATTCACTAGCTTCAATACAGCTTTCTTTTTGAGTTCGTTAGCCTTCTTTATTTCCCTAGCGTGCTTCTTCTGGGCTTTTCTCCTTGCTGCTAATATGGCACAAGGGTCCACTCCAGTCTGCCATGAAAAGAAATCGTGATCAGACAAGATCCAGCTTGTTAGGATGACATTGCAGTATCAATTAGCACTGAATTCATCACTATCATAAATTTTAAAGAAGCCTGCATTATTCAGTGTCCCTTGGTGGGGGTGAGAACAGTATAAAGTAAGAAGGAATAATCTTCGCAAGCACTGTGTTAACAAGATGAGGAAGAGATGCATCACATTCTTCTCTTGAGATCAGAGGTGCCATATTTCAACAGAATGCTGATTTGAGTGCAGAAAGCAGAGGGGGGAGAAGTGCACTTGGACACAAATTGCTAATACCTCTTGCTTTGTGGAGGAGTACCACCCACCTGTTTTGTACAAGACTCGTCATGGAAGCTACAGAAAAATTTTTCACAAGTTAGTACGAGTGTAAATGCTACCAGGTCAGGCAGTTCTGTCCTTAGCTAGCTCTGCTTCTGCCAATCCCACCCAGTCAAATGTGGGTCAGGCAGGAGGTGAGGCATGCTCTACATGCTGTTTACTCCCTCCCACCATCTTGTTCCTTGCTAAGATGATCTGCAGTTGGCCGGAGGATCACCTCATATCTTCTCATATCATACCAGAGGTCACTGTATTAGGGGCTATGCTAAAGGGCATTTCGAAAGATGTTTTGAATTTTCAAGACATAGATAGTAAAAATTTTGCTTTGCTCACCTTTTTCTTCAGTGCATTTGTGTATGACTCGCTATTGGCGAAATAAAGTGACGCATTAGCTTGAAATATTTTTATACCAGGACATTCTTTAACCTAAGGAAAAAAAAAGGATGTTCACACTTAGGTACTGCTTGCTTTAGAAGAAAAGCAGCTGTATGGATGATCACAAGACATGGTGTTACTCTTACATGCAGCCCAACAGCCAACCCTGGATGACTATCAGCATGTATCAAAGACGGTCAGCACTGCTGTGAGCAAGCCAGTTAGAAGATCAGTTCATCCACCTTTCTAGGTGCCATACTGCACTGAATCAATGCCAAGTGACACTTCTGTTTATAATGAAGAAATGTACAGCCATAAAAAGGAATTTAGTATTCACATTTAGTATTCAACATTCTCTGATGTTGTTCTCTGCAGGTGGTATTCATGTGCGGAAATCATGCAGATCTAGGAATGCCTCCTTTTTTCCTCCCTATCTGCAGGCATAACTTCTTTCTCTCCTTCTCTTTATTTCTCGTGTCCTCAGCTACCAAAACAAAAGCCTTTAGTTATAGCCTTTAAAAATCTTTGGTTTTATTTAAACAGACCTTTTCACGGATCTTAATATCACGTCTTTACTTTAAACCAAGTGATCTCTGAGCAGCCTGCACTCTGACATTTTACATGAAAATGATCTGAGCAACAGCAGCGATACAGCCTGCCATATGCTACCAGCCCCACCTTTGTACAGGTGTAGGAAATGCAAACTGCATTCAATATAACAAAAGCTGAGTTTCCTCTTCTTTGTTTATAGCTATAAACATGCCCACATAAACTTTTGCTTTGTGTCATATTCAAAGCAGAACTATTGGTGAGGGAATGCTTTCAGATTACAGCATGGTCTTTTCACAGTTTTTTACAGGCTGGCTCCTGAGTAAAGGGGTTTGTAACCTTCATAGCAGCATCGCTGACAACACGGCAGAGTGTGCAGGAAATCATGGCTGCTGGTTGCAAATACATAGAGCATGCTCAGAGCCATTATATTTACAAAACATACTGCCTTTGTCAACTTCTGGTTGAACAAAACCGCATTTATAAGAAGCTGAATGCATGGCGAGTGATCGTGTCATGTTTAATCAGCAGGGCCCAGATAGAGGCAGGGAGATGCTGTTCTGAACAGCTTTTGCAATGCTAAAGAACACAACCGTTTGGGTCCTGCTGGCTACACATTTCATTTAATGCTGCCACAATTAAAGAAGGTAGTCTTGTATACATTTGACTAGACAGCAGGTTTAGCAGAGGTATTTCTGTAAGTCTTACCATTTTGTAGTATGTAACTAGTATAAAGGCTACTGTTGATCACCTCCTGGTTAAATGTACATGCAGGACCAAAAGCCAGCATGTTGAGCAGTACAGCTTTTGCTAGTAACACTACATTTACTTTCTTCTCCCAAGCATAACACAGGTTATGCTGAACAGAGAGCTCTAAATATGCAGTGTGGTGGGGTTAAGCAGCCAATTGCCACTGTTATCTTTGTTTCAACACAGAAAAATGTTCAATGCAGAAGAATACACTCCTACCTCTTCATACTCTTCCACATCGCAGTAGATATCTGTGTCAGGAATCTGACCGAGGATTCTGTACTGAGGTCTGGAGAGAAATGGAAATAACTGTTTCAATATTATCACTTATAAACTGGAGAAGTGAGTTCTTAATACAAGTTGAAATTTATCTTACATAGTTGTTCTGTTTGCTACAGGTTTATCTAAGCATGGTCAAATGCAGTGGGCAGTTTATGAAAGGAACATAACAAAGGGGCCATCTGGTGACTAGTCAAGTTTGCTTCTGTCAGTGCAGAAACAATTTGGAAACAGAGCACTCTGATGTTGTCATTTGCTGAAAAGCATGGGCCTGCAAAGTTACACAGTAAATTTTCTTTGATGCAAACTGGCGCGACTCCACTGACCATTTGTAAATATGGCAGCTCACACTGGCACAAACCATGCTGCAGTTTCAAAAAGCTGTTCGGCTCCTGGGACAAGCATGCCTGAGAAGCTGAACATTCCCAACTCAGAGGCAAAATGACAGCAAAATACATTACTGCTCTGGTTAAAAGGACCAAGCCATATGCAGCTGGCAGAAAAATACTCTTATGTAGGCAGAGTGGAAATTTCACAGTTTGGTTTCATCCCAATGAGGATGGAAACCAACGCTTTTGTAGATTTTCTATCTAGATATCCAAAGCCCTGAGCCTAGAAGCCTCATGTAACAGGTGAAATCCTATCCACACATGCAAGAAATCATTCATCGCTAGATGTGGAGAGCTTCACAGTAGAAGTTCTGAGAAGTTTTGGGAGCAAGAAGTGACTTGAAAACATGAAGGGTGGGGACACTTTCCATGATGAATTAGATCTTTCTTATAAAATATCTAAACATTTAGCTAGTGATAACCTGACAACTTCTGCTTACTGAGAGTACACACAAAATATAAACATTTAATGAACCTCTGCCATCCAACAGGCTTCACGTTCTGAATTCCAGGCATTAAAGACAATGTAAATAAGATTAGAAAATCTAAAATTATCTCTTTAATATTGAAGTTGTGCATCTCATGACCTCCAAAAATTCTGTTCTCAGAAAAATAAAATTTGAACCCTGGATCAGAGCCATAGGTTATGCCCTGCATGACCTACATTATGAAGCAAACTGTATAGTGCATGCAGCTGAAGGGGGTGGAAAGGTCTACTGCTTATTTGCATTCCTTAAACAAACAAAAACCACACAGAAGACCAACAAACACTAATTTTATAAAGAAGAAATCTGACCTTTGTGTTCTGTAAATAACAGTTATCATTGCAAACGTTACTGCAGTAAGCAAACCATAGTCTAGTCCCAGGAAGAGAGAAGCCACAAAAGCTACCACCCAGATGGCCTAAAAGAAAGAAAAGCTCTGAATTAATACACATCCCTTTCTTTTGAAAGCAAACACAATAGCATAAGCCAGACTGAAGCCGCCTGTGCATCTTTTCTGTGTAGGACCAGGCTACAATGCAAGTCATCATGATAGCAGACTACAATTGCCTTAACCCTTGAGAAGGGCATAGATGCTCAAGGTGCACTAACACTTGACAAATTGTCCCTTGTTAATTAATGCCCTACATCCTGTTTTGCAAGGAATGCAGTGTTACCATCAGACTCCCAACACTGTAGGATTAAAAAAAAATAATAAAATGCAGGGCCTGCAAAAGTAACTCTCCTTTACTGTCATCTTTTGCTGAGCAGTAAGACTGGCAATGTTGCAAACCCTGGTATTTTGCAGTGTGAACTGTCAGCTACATGTGTAAAATACACACAGAAGTTTCTCTGGAGGAGACAAACTGTTGCATGCGAAGGGAATCAGGAGAAAGTCAGAGGAGCTTGCTATTGAACAAAGATGAACTGAATGCTTCAAATGTGCTAAGTTCTGTGTGTCAATACCATACAGAAACTACCAGCTGCCTTTCTGAGCCAGAGGGACATCTCCTCAGTTCTCACAGAGCAGCTCAGCCAAAATGTGAACGTTACTTCTTGAGATCATCATTTACTTCTGATGATCTCAAGGATCTAGTTCTCCGATTGTCAGGAGCCTTGGAAATCATGATATATATGATGGCAAGTAGCTCTTGAAGTTGTTTATCTGCTTCACATGGTCAAAGACTACCTATGTGTCTGTACACTGTGGTCTCTGTCACGTTTCCGAGTTCCCCCAGAAATAAGCATGGGGGTGTCAAGAGCCACTGCTGCAAATCATGCATCTTCTGGCCTTGGGTCAACAACAAACATGTTGCCAGTTAAGCCAGAAAACTACTTTGGGAAGGTTTTTGGTTTGTCTTCAAAGATGACAAATACCTTCAAGTAGTTTTCTTTGTGACTCTATTTCAAATTCTTCTCAGGCATTCCCCACAGCATTCAGTACAGTTCCTATAGCAACACTGCACAAGCTTTGCTTTTAATGCAGCTAAACTACTTCTGACCTGAGTTAAAGGTTGTTGAACGACAACAAAAACATTCTTGTCTGCAATGGCTCACTCTCCTAGGGTTCTTACAACTCAATGTCTTATGTTCTTCTGCAAAGCAACACCAAGCTGTAACTCCTCAGTAGGTTTCTCCTCTGTTTTAGAGGATAGGAAGAAGAGCAGCAGCACATTTAGTACAGGACAAATATATGCACTGAGCTGCACATTACTCACCAGCTCGATCTTACTGGTTTTCCAGAAGTGTGCGATATCTCCAAACTGCTTAAACATTCCTTTCAGGTTCACCATTACAATTGCAGCTAGCACTGTCTAGGAATATTACACAAATGATATTTTCAGAAGCAAAATAAAACAATTGCCAATAAGAACTTCAAAGCATCAAAAATAATTGCTTTCTGTGCTTTGTAAAACTGATACAAATCTATTGAACAGATGTTCCATTTAAAAAACTTTTTGAGAAAATCAGTAGAGATACACTTTTCCTGCAGCCACAGAAACGGCAAGCCAGAGTCAGCACAGCTTGATTTACTCTTTCCTGACAAGAGAAAGCATACAGTCCTGAGCTTCATGCTACTGCAAATAAAGTAGCTAGACTATAATCTCAAATTCAAGTTTCTCTTCAATAACTTCCAACAATTCCTGTGACATTCATGTAGGTGTAAATCAATATACTCATATTAAAAAAATAAATGAAATGCATATCATCCTATGCAAGACAAAGAGAAACAAGTTTATTTTTTAAATCAATACATATCTATGCACAAAACCATATTTTTATACAAATAAGTAAAATTTCAGTAAAAGCAACTTGTCATGCTGAGCCATCATTCAGCCTCAATCCTTTCCAACTCATCTATTACTTTCTTTTAGCTTTTTAACCTCTTCCCAGAATTCTTATGCTGTAATCCAAAGGGGATTATTTGAAGATACCAATTTTGTGTTTTAAAGACAGAGCCTAGAATGGCCAATATTAAAAAGAACTACCAAAAGAAAAAAAAAAAAAAAAGCATGCCGGATCCTTCAAAATATTTATTCATTGCTAGTTTAAACTTAAAGCAGAAATGTACACAAAATTTAAAGGTTTCTGGGTCAAGCCCTAACTGTATTTGCTTATTAATCATCCACCTCATTCTATTTTAAGCAATACTAGCTGGCTTCTGTCCACTGACATGCAATGCCTAACAGGCAAAACTACATTACCTGTGGAAGTGGTTCAAAGAGATATCCAATAGCCACAATTACCAACAGAACCATAATTGAAGAGAGTGCACCTGCAATCTGATCAAAAAAAAGCAAGAAATTATATCTAAGTACTAAGATGTGCCCCAAAAGGGCTGTATTACTGATTAACTAACCACTCTTCAAAGGGCTGGTTAGTCAAGCTTTTGATCCCTCCCACTCAATTTGTCCATTTCCCTTGTCATGCAGCCTTCTATCTTGGCCCACCCTGGATATGACACAGGAGCAACTCTAGTTATTTCTTTTGGCCCCAGGTCAAGAATAGGGCAATTTTCTAAAGCTCCAGACTTTTGTTTTGGAGGTCCAAAGAAAAAACAAACTTTGGCTCAAAATTTGGGTTTACATACCTGAGTTTTCCCACCAGTGCTTTCCTGAACAAGACTCCGAGACATTGAACAAGTGACTGAAAAGCTTTGGAAAAACGACCCCACAGAGTTGCATATTCCCAAGGCAATAAGTTCCTGTGTCAAACAACAGAGTAAAACACAAAGCAGTTATACCTAGCAACTGTACAAAGGTGGAGCTACCTATACATAATAACAACTACCTCTTATTTACAGTGCTTGCTAGCAACCTTATCATAGCTTACGCTTGTGGTTCTCACACGGTTCTCACACAAGGTAATGCAAGTTAAATCTTGTGTTAAATGAAGCATCTGATGAAGTGCTAGAGACATTTCTCATCCTTAAATGTTACTATTATAAGTCAGACTAAAAATTAAAATGAATGATAGAATTGCTTGTTTTCAAGAGTTTCTTCAGGTCTGGGATAACTTGAATTTTAACACTAAAATTGAAACAAAAATGCTTCTCCATACAAATAATGTTTTGTTTAATTTAAACAAACACTTGGCATGCATTACATCCTGTTACAAGGAATTCTATAGTTGAACATCCAGGTGATGTTAAACTATAGCACCTGGAATCTTCTGAATAAAACAGATCTAGATACTTAACTCAGGAAGACACTGTATTTATCAAATGGGAACTCTATGCTTTGCTGTGAAGGAAAGTACAAGTAAAATAGCTGCCCATCAGGATAGCCTAAGTATCGGCTGTCCCAACAATTAATATTCATGCACACATCCAGCTTTAACAGAAGTTTCCCAAAACAAAGTTAGAAGCAAATTTGGTTATTGAAACATAGCCAAAAGAGCTTAAAATCACTCCTGGCATTTAAATGTGTAGGCTGACAAAAACTTGACCTGATTCCACAATGAAAGAAAAACCTCTTTTGTCTAATATCCCCTTCTACTTTAACAGACAAATGAAGGCAGTACTGAGAATTATCACTAGAAAACCTCAAATATTTTTACCTGATTCCCATCAATGGTGTAACCATGTTTAAGGGCAAAGATCTTGGCCATTGATACAGCCATTGAAAATCCAACTATTGCTATTGCTATCGCATCCACAAATATTGCTGGGATGAGCTGAATCTCAGGAACTGCTGGTGCTCTTAACCTTAAAGAATAAATATAAGGTTACAAGTTACTATAATAAAAGGTACATGCTATATAGAGAAGGTATAGGTTAAATAAGAATATCACCCCTACCCTTGAGGAATATTCCCTACAACATCCACTCCATATGATTCAGTCAGATTCATTCCAGCTGAAACTCCTGTGCCAATAATAACCTAAAAAAACATAAACACATCATCATGTAGCAAAACATCGGAAGGACTAATAACAGTTAGCTTATTATAAACACACATAACGGATTGCATTCATTTGTCAATCAGTTTTCCAAGAGTTAGGGAGTACAGAAGCAGATAAAAAGGAGGAAGTTCCACAATTTTCCCTCCATCACCTTCAACTCACTGGTTTTATTATTATTTTTTTTTATATAGTTAACATGCATGATATGATATTATCTGAATCGCTCAGATTCCCTCTGCTTGAGCCAGCCAGCAGGCATTGGGAAACAGACACAGAAAAGCATGTACTAAGAAATTCAATTCAAGAACAAGTCAAGGGGGTTTGCGCTGCCATATTTTCATGTGTGCAGAATGCACGTTATCTACAAAAATAACTGGTGCAGCAGCAATGAAAGCTGCAGGTATAAGACTGCTTTGCTATTGCCTTTCAATCAAATAACACACTAGTACAACATCTGTCATCTCCCTCCCTTCTTTGTTCCTTCTGTCAAGACTGCATTCATGCCTTCAGCTACTCCCTTCCTTGGCTGTGATTTTGTGCAGGTTGTTTGAGAGCTCTGGTTACCTGAGAACTCATTTTTAATTCAAGCCACCTTTAAAGATGAAAGATTACGTGAGGTGTGGGCTACTAAGGTAGTCTGATACCTGACTGCAGCACTGATTTTGTTTTGAACGACTACACTAAAATATACGGGTAATTATAAAAATACACAGTCTCAGGGAAAGGAAGGTTGAGTAGCAAGTCCCACTGGTTCCTGCTTTTCTTTCTACTAAGGCATTTTAAAAGGAAAGCAAGCCCTACAGAACTTCTGGATCCAGCATCCATAAGCATCTCCTTCAGGAGGGGATTCTGAGCTCCTGTACTCCATGCCACTCAGAGGCATGTCTTGCAGAGACTCATTCAGGCGCCACAACTCCAGGGTAGAGTGGGTTTTACAACAAATCTCCACCTTCCCATTACCACAGGGGACTATGGCTGTTTAACCGGGTTTTCAATTCCTCTTTGGGACTTCACGCCTAAAACTTGGGCACGTCAGAGCCTAACCTCATGAGCACCAAAACATTCAGCTGGATCAAATCTCAAACAAATCACATTCAACAGGTTACCCTAAAGCCCAATTAGACTTGATAGACAATGATATCAATTCCACAGCTTTAGAATAGTTAAATAACTTAGCTAAAAACTTCACAACCGACTTACCACAATTATCTCCATAGGAATAGGAACTGGGAGCTTTTTCTTATAGCGGAGATTGATTTCCTTACCAATCAACAACAGAACAATGCACGTTAATCCAACAATCAGTGCAGCAACATTGGTCGTTGTTATTTTTGAAAACACAGCAACTATGCTCTGTAACACAATAGAAGTATTATAATTACTCCATGAAGATCGTATTTGTTTTATTAGGAAATTTGCCACAAAAGAACAAATTATACACTGCTGTTTTTATTCTGCATCTATAACCATAGTTAATCACTGCCTCACTAAAATCCCCATTGTTCCATTAAAATACAGAAGTTCAGAATACGTCAATGAGGGAGATACACTTGCAATAATTTATAATACCAGTCTTCCTCAAATGGGGTAGAAATTTGAAGAAAAATCTCTATTATGGGGGAAAAAGTCTAAACTAAACCACATCTCATGCTCAGCATTTTCACACATATTTCATCCTGGCAACTACCTGAAAGCAATAAATACCAACCCCTTCTAATACCTTCAAATATTTGTTGGCAAGTCATATCTATTTAGAGCTGCATAAACCATTCTAAAACGATAAAGCTGCTGATATAATCATTGAGGTTACCATAGTAATATGATGAAATAACAATGACCTTGCAACACTGCTGAACTGGCCATCATTTCAAATATGTTTCAGTTGAAAAACATTATTAAAAAGGGTGTTAGGAAAGGAAGCTTCTTAGAACACACAAGTTGCTAGGGCATGATTCCTCTACCCATTACTCCTTCTTTCACTGCATTTTAAGAAATTAAATAAAAGACCTCTGGAGAGGTCTCTGAAAAAAAAAATTGAAGAAAAATATCTTTGAAAAAAGACAGATGGAAAATTACATCAACTGTCAGGATATTATCAAGGTCCTGTCAGTACGTCTTGCAAGTATACTTTCCCTCCTATTTATTTAGCAGTTAGTATTTCTGTTTTCTGGATTAGTGAACTAACAGCATATTAAGAAATAATCATTAGAAATCATTATGAAATAATCATTAGAAATTAGAAATTCAGTAGAAAATGTAGAAAATGTAGAATTTGCATATTTAGTAAAGGTAGCTACTTACATACACAACTGAGAGGGGTCCGCTGTATCGGTTAGTCTTAACTCCAAGGAGATACTTTAACTGAGAAGTGAAGACGTGAACTGCAGCAGCAGTAGTAAATCCTCGCACCAGAGGCTCTGTTAAATAGATGGCTACAAACCCAAATCGAAGGAGACCTAAACACAACTAATGAAGAAGAGAAATAGTAACAGCGTGAGTCTTACTGTAGCCTGAACATCATCACTACATAGCAGACAGACCATGGGACACATCTTCTTACCCCAGTGCCCAGGCAGATCAGGCAGACCTGAACCTGGCCCTTCCAGAGCTACAGGTCAGTAAGCAGCCATCAATGCACCAAATCTTCCACTCCACTGGCAGGTGCCATGTGGAATACATGCAAATGGGTATTTGGATGCATTTAGGGACATATCAGAGAACATCGGTTAGAGTTTTTCTGACAGGATGGAAAAAAATGAAAGGGGAAGTCCTGTTTTTCACTCTAAGCCATGATGCCCTGACACAGACTTGCCTCCAAGGTATCGCCCCACAAACCACTTCTGCCAAGAAGCAGCCTGCATTCTACATTGCACACTGCTAAAGTGTCTATTGAAAGGGGACCCACTAGGACCCAGTGCCCCTTGCAACTGCAAGCACGTACCTGGATAATTCCTGAAAGAAATGCAAGAGTCACAGCCACCTGCACCCGCTTGAAATCCCTGTCGCTGTAATATTCGGAGGCATACGTAGTGTTCGTTGAGTTATAGCCCACAGAAATCACCTCATCAGGCACTTGTCTAACAGCTACCCCTCCAACCATCATACTAATCACAGCAAAAGTGCCTGGAATCGGAGGGAGAGGAAAACAATTGATTAAAATACTGGCATTTTTTTAGGAACAGTCCTAGACTTCCTAACAAAGACCTGCATAGATCTGTGGAACTAAATTAATAATAGTTTTCTTCAAGAATATTGTAGTTTTTAGTCCCAAAATCTGCTCCAGTACTCCGCACCATTAAAGCTACTTAGATGTTGAATACAGACCACTATGGTAAGTAAATACCATCTTTTTTAATTTCAGTTTCTGTTACGCAAATTAAACTTGTGGCCACACAGAGAGTTGACTACAAAGAGGAAATTATAGTTCAGGAGTTCACAGTGCACATTTCTAGATCTAACCTGAAAAAAATGCTCTTCTGTTCTTTCCTAAGTAGGATGGATAAATTAACAGTAAAACCCACAAATGTGTCAAGCCTTAACAATGCACCTCTTATTCGCTTAAATGTGACTTTATGGAAAACAGCCACACTTTCTATTTATCCACCTTTATTTTTTATGTTTTATTAGACATGCACACAGAATTCCAGTTGTCTATATAGACATACCTATTGATATGTGCTTGGAGGTCCCAAAAAAAGTATACAGAAAGACAGGATAAAATGAAGAATAAAGGCCAAACACTGGGGGAACAGCTGCCAGCAAAGCGTAGGCTAAACCTAGAAAACAGATACAAATACTTATGTTAGGCAAAGAGTAAGAAACCATTTGAAGTGTAAGGATTTAAGCCTTCTAGGGTTGAACTAACCTAACACTAACACTAGTGATACATCACAGATTTAGAAGGTAAGCCTTTCAGGAAATACTCGTAAATACGTATAATAATGCAGGAGAGCGCCTAGAAACCTGAGAGGTTTACCTCAGGAAACCACAAGTCTAAAATCACAGGTGTTGCAGATGTGTGTGGGCGTGTTTATGTGCATGTGCCCAGTTGTGCACTCACTGTTTTGCCTAGAAGCATTTAATAATCGCCAACACTTTTGATTACTTTTGTTCTGATCTGTCAATAAATTAATAAACTCCCCGCTGCCCCAAACCTGAAACAACATAACCAGCAGACACGTTTGATTTTTCTCCTCCTTTTTAATCAGACATGACCTTCATGGCAAGCTGTGATTGAGCACTTTCTTCCTCTCTCCCCCATCATTCCAGAATAAGTGGGATTACCTAACTGTTTGCAGTTCCACAAAACATGCTCTGAAGTGTAAAACAAGCAGGGAAGCATTACGTGTGCTCTGTAAGGACATTGAGCTTATACAGCCTGGGATTTCTCCCGGTCTATTCAGTACATTGAGTCCTTTTTGTTGTTTAGACATGCCAAGCCCCATGCAATGGATCCACACCATTCCCCTTTGTTGGTGGAGCTGACAAGCATGGGGATGAAGCTGTGGGAGAAGAGCTCTGAGGAACACCTCCCCCAGTGCTCTCCCTCAATGGGACTGAACTTGTCATGGGACCGGGCTCACTGGTAAACCATGTGCATCCCATGATACAGAAGGTAACCATCCTGAGCAGCTGCAGTTGTGGAGGAGCCCCCGGTGGAGCAGGTGGATGTGGCCTGGAGGAGGCTGCGGCCCATGGAGAGCCCCTGTAGGAGCAGGCCCCAGGCTGGAGCTGCAGCCCGTGGAGAGGAGCCCACGCAGGAGCAGGGGGTCTGGGGGGAGCTGCTGCCCGTGGGGGACCCGTGCTGGAGCAGTTTGCTCCTGGGGGATGGACCCTGTGGTACAGAGCCGTGTGGGAGCAGTTCTTGAAGAGCTGCTGCCTGTGGGCAGCACCCACAGGCTCAGTTTGGGAAGGACGGCATCCCGTGGGAGGGACCCCACGTGCAGCTGAGGCAGAGTGACCGAGCGGTGGAGATGAAGTACTACAGACTGACCTCAACCCCCATTCTTTGTTCCCCTGTGCCACCTGGGGGGAAAAGGTGGAAGAGGGTGAAGGGAGAGAAAATGGTTTTTGTTTGTTTTGTTTCTCACTTTTCTAGCTTGTCAGTAACAGGCAATAAATTTCTCTAAACTCCCTATGCTGAGTCTGGTTTTGGCTATGACAATATTGTTGAGTGATCTCCCCGTTCTTATCTCAGCCCTTGAGCCCTTTTTATTGTATTTTCTTTCTCTTTCCCTTTGAGGAGGGGGAGTCAGAGCAGTTGTGGTGGAGCTTGGCTGCCCTGCTGGGTTATAACACCACATTCACCCCCAAAGGAGAGCCAGTGATACTCTAAAACACTTCTCCCTGTTAAGTTATGTTTCAATTGAGAGTCAAAGCATTGGGTTTATCCTGAAAGTACAAGCTAGGAAATGATCTTCTGTGTCATCCACGTGCTCTTGTGCTGTGCAATAGCTCACGGGGTCTTGCTCACTTCCTAAACAATGTTTGAGACCCGACCTAACCAACAATTCCTATTCCTAACAGGACTGGACTGGCGATGCTGTTATTCACTTGCAGCAATGTTCTTTTGATCAAGCACATCTGAAAGTCATCCCACATACATCCTTTGTCCCAGGGGCTATCTCCTGCCAAGAGCACCAGCGGAACACCCTGTACCATAACACCCTGGCCTTTAATATTGTGATGAACTTAGTAGTAAAAGCGACTAGAACTGAAAGCTAGTGGTGTCAGTCCAGGAGGGTGGGTCAATGCGAAGTTCCTGATTTGAGTACCCTTTTAGTCCCTTTCCTTTTCATTTGTACTGGCATTTTTTTAAAGCTCTCAGTGCCAAGGAAAGGAAGAGATATTGACATGACAGGAGTTCACTGCTCAAACACCCTGGTAATTGTAGTTCCTTCTGGAATGATTCCCAGACTTCTTTGACCTCAAGCTTGCTATAATTACATCCATTCCAGAAAAATAAAAGTTCGGCTTATGTCTTTTCAGAAAGGGAAGGATTAGAAACAGTTCAAGGGTATGTCTGTAATCACCGGAGGGAAGAATAATGTTTAATTTAAAACAAAGTCACAAAATTAAGTATAAAGTTCACTCCTAACCACTTTGAGTGCCCTTATCTGGCCATCATGTAAACTGTGTCTTGGTATACAACTGGTGATGTTTGTGCCCAGTGCACCGCAGATTTATCTAACAGTTAACCACATAACTTACCAGTTTAAGATAAGTTAAATTGATGTTAATGTTTGTGTAAGGAAAAAAATATTCTTAATTATAAAAGAATTATAAATCTGGGAAGCTGCAGAAATAAAAAGGTCAATTGCACTGTTAGAATACTCCATTCCTTTAATGGGTCACCCCCTATCAAAACCTAGGTTTCTCAGATTTATAGATTCATTCTTCAGGCCTGATTCAGCCTCAAAAGCAGTGAATGAGGTGGAAATATGAAATAAACCAAAACACAAGTAAACTTATGTACATGTAATTACCCTCAGCACGAGGATCCCAGTGGGACTGGGCTCTGTAGAAAACCAAGGATTCTTTCCAATCCAAGACCTCCTGGGGAAATCTACTGGGACTGCAGCAGTTGTCATGAAGCTGCCATTCCCAGAGAAATGCTGGCACCCCATAACAGCACTGCAATAAAAATGCTGTCACTTTTCAATGCCGTAACAGTTCTGAAATTGCTGACAGTAAAGTGTCAGGCTAAATAAAAGGCTTCACTCCAGTCACCAAGAACTGAACAGAGCAGTGAAAACACGTTTTCTCTTCATCTTCTAGAGAGTCTGATGCTGCTTCAGAGCCTGGCTTCGTGGGGTGTAAAGCTTCCAACTAAATTCATAGAAATTCCACAGGTTTGCACTGTTGTTACACAAGCTACTCTTGATTTATTTCCACCATGCAAATAGTTGCCCACCACTATGTTACAGCTTAAACCTGTGGCTTCTATCCTTAAAATAAAAAGAGGGATCAGTCTCTGGTTTCTTGAGCATTCTTCTGACTGATTTCAGTTTGGTTCCTCTGCAATAGTTGCTCCCCTGAGGAGCATCCTGCCAGAACTACTGCTGAAATACGAGGTCTGTTATCTCTATTAGACACTGCTTCCCTCTGCAGGGAATTTGCAACAATTTTCCCAATGAGATCAGAAGATAATTAGGAGCACTAAGCAAACATGCATTTAAACTGAAAAGTTGTTCTGTCATTAAGAACGGTGGGTATCAATCTTAAAGGTAAGCTTCTTTCAGAGAGTTCACTGCGTATCACTGACTTTAAATTTGAGGGAATGCTCATTATGGGCTAGTCTGCAGAATGCTGTACTGGCCTCCACAAACACCTGAAAGGCCCATACTATTTTCATGAACACGTGTTCAGGAAGCCAACCACTACCATAAAAATATATGCAGAAAATCAAAGATGATGAATAAATCCAGAGAGATACCCACCTTGAGGAAGCTGCATAACTCCAGTGCTTATACCTGAGATAATGTCTCCTAATAAGTATTCCTTCACTGGGTAACTGGGAAGCCATTTTAAAATTGGTAAGAAACTGTAAAGGTGAGACTTGGCTTTCTTAGAAGAACAACTAAAAAAGACAAAGCAGAAAGAAAAAGTTAGGCACTAGTAGGTAAAAAAAAAAAAAAAAAAAAGTGTTTCATCCCTATGCAGGACAACAGCTCCGTGAAATGCAGACTCAGATCCCTGATTACAGTGGCTTCTGCACAAAGGTTAAGCACAAACAACTATGACTCCAATTAGGTCAGTCCTTTATCACGTTGGCTGCTGCTCTGGAGAAGAGAATCACAGAACCTTATGGCCCTGGAGAAGAG
Source organism: Aythya marila (assembly GCF_965140915.1). Lineage (NCBI taxonomy): Eukaryota > Metazoa > Chordata > Aves > Anseriformes > Anatidae > Aythya > Aythya marila. Next base: position 194,264,832 of record NC_139042.1, on the reverse strand, counting down.
AACCACAGTCTTGTGAGGCTGAACTTCAGAGGGAAGTTCCACTTCAAGTCCATGCGCAACTGGACAGTCACCCAGTACTTGTGGCTGAGATGATTTCTCTAGTAACAATCCCAAGGATAACTTCCTTTCAGACAGTGTTTTTCCCTCATACATCTCAAAATACTTTACTGTGCTTCTTCCTATTTTTATTTACTGCCTCCATGCTTTATGCATTTTATTTATAACTTTTGACATTTTAACACTTTTTTTTTTACTACTATTTTACTTATGCTTTTTACTGTCACATACTGACAGGCTAATTTTAAAGCTATTTGAGAACATAACCCTCCTTTACCCTGGAAAAAAAGGCACTGAAGTCAGCAACACTGCTCCCTGTGTCTTTTAGCAGAGTTATTAACCTTTTGAAACCCTGACTCATGACAAATGAACAGGGCCAAGAAATACATATCTCTGTTCAGCACTGTCATGCATCATGCATTGATTTCACTGTGGTAAGAAAGTTTAACCTTGGGCAAAAACATAACACTGGGAGTATACAAATGCTTCTCTGAGTAGGGGAACTGCAAGAGAACCGCAGAGATTCGTTAATATTTCCAAATACTCATGGAACTAAATGACGTAGTGAAGAAGCTTACTGCTACAAGTGAGAGAGGAACTGGTCACCCTCACTTTATGTTTCAACAGACTGAATTGCAGGAAGTCACAGCTCAGGAGGATTTTGTTCCATGTATTTTTAATTTGGGACAGATACGTTCTTTTGAGGTGGAATTAGATGCCGTGACCATTAGAATGGTCATTCCATTAACCAAAGCAAATCTCTTAATGTCAAACCATGGGAACAGGAATATTCAACAGACACATAGGCAGAAATCATTTGTTGTCTTGCAGAACAAGGTTCTGGCAAACAACTGTGTGAACTCTGCAAATGAAGCTCTGGTAAGTATAAAGCCAATGAAAAATAACCAGAAGAAGTTTCTCTCCATTCTGCTCTGGCACTACAGAGCAAGAGTTTCACAGTTAAAGACATTTTGTGTCTAACCAGATGATACTTAAGTTCCAAGGCAGTTAGTTAAAAGCTACGGAGTACCTCTATTAAGTCCTTATTAGGCTAATAATAAGGACTTCTACACAGCTGTCATGCACTTCCTTTCTTCTTCTGTGAAATGCTCATGTGAAGCACAAATTTCATAGAATTATAGAATCAGAGAATGGCCTGGGTTGAAAAGGACCTTAAAGAACATCTAGTTTCAACCCCCCGGCTCTGGGCAGGGTTGCCAACCATTACAGCAGGCTTAATTTGGCCATAAGAATTTCCATGTAAAAAGGCCAGATATTTTCCTGGCTCTTATGAATTCACATATCACATGATTTGACTAATACTTTGCATTCCCATGCTGCATATTTTCCTTTTCAATTTAACGAAGGCATGAACTAATGAACTAATTTACCCAACCATTTTTAATTTAGTTACAGATTACCCTATAAAAACACATAACACAACTTCATCATGGTCTTGCTGAAAATCAAAGTAGGGTTTTTATCTCATAGGTTTCTTTGAAGAAACGTCCAGCTATGTACATGGATAAATTTAGAACCAGAATGGCTCTAACCAATAAAACAAACATAAGACACAAAACCCTACCGACAAGAGTGTGCAATCTTCTGCCTTAAAGTCTGAGGTGTTCTGTCCCGCCTGCGCAGCTGTCCTTGCAAGATCTCTTGGTTATATATTGGTCTCTCTACACAGTACTTCTGGGTTTGCTCAAGACATGCTCCGTGTTCCTGAGTGTGTTCCATAGCTGATCTCACTGAGCAGGAGCCAAGGAAGAAGAGCTCTACAGTATCCGCAGAACAACCTGGTGGTAGACAAAAAGAGTTTGGTTGCTGAACGTCAGTTTTTGAACCTCTTTTTTGACATTTCTTTTCAGAGTGTACTTTGACAAGCCAGGTATCAGATCTGTGAACAATGTCTAAAAGCACAGATTAGATGGTCTGTAACGGTAAGTAAATAAATTACACTCATGATCTTTACTGTATGCAAGCCATTATGTTTGTGCTTCTCTTAGGTAAAGAAAGCTTTTGCATTAATTACTTTGTAAATAATTGCAGAAACACAAAAATGGAAGGTTATATTCGTGCTTATCTGCTCATTCCCTCCTCAGTTTCTAAAGGAAACGCCAGCATTGAAGGGCGATTGCTTTATTGCTGAGTTACTTCCTGCTTACTCACAAACTGCCACATCCATCTCCAAAAGGCAGAACTCCAACTTTACCAATAAGAAAGCCACTTCTTTTTTTCCAGGTAACCAGTTGCTTCCTGCTGCATCTATTCACCTGCCTTCTCTTCCCTGTTTCTGAGGCTTCTTTTTCCAAACAGCAAGTGTCTCAAGGATGTACAATTGCCTACTTTAAAGAACTGTTATTTCAATGCATGTGCCACTTACTGCTGTTCTGTCTCACACCCACTAAACTGGGAGTCAGGAGATGTATATCATTTTAAAAGTAGTCAGAAAGCATCTATTGGTCTGTCTGACTCACTGCCAAAAACACCCTACCATGTCCAGTTGATGCTCTGTTAAATAGTTTGCCCTGTGATGGCTGCTTGTACAAATGGAGGGCAAGAAACATAACTCTGAATCCTAATTATACAAAATCTGAACTCTGAGCTATAATTCAGAGCTCTCCAGGACCTGTCTTCTCTCCAGGGCCGTATCTCTGATCGTTTGTTGCCCCATATTTATAGAAGCAAAATGACAGGACCACTACATCATTAAGTAGAAATGCTGGCTAGCACTACCTTTGATGACAGAAAGTGAGTGCACAGGACTACAGTGAAGCTTACCACAAATTTTCCAAATTGTCTTTAAAAGTAAAGGGCAGATTTCAGTTAAATCCCTGTAACCCAGAAGCCGAGAAGGGAAAGCAGTGATCACTGTGGGTACTGCGATGAATTACAACACTGTAAGACTCAGTTTCTACAGCACACCTTGCTCTTTTCTGGGGGTTTTGTAGTTCTGGGTAGAGAAAAACTGTAGAGAACTCATCTGTGCCCTAAGACACCACTTTCCTTTCCTACTTACTTCATCCCCTCTCTTGATTCTTGCTGGGAAGAGTCTGACTCAGACTGACACAGTGTTTTTTTCAGGGGAAAAGCAGGAAGTAAGTATACTCTGAGATGTTTTTGCCGTGCTGGGAATTAATTAATAAGGAGAAAATACATGCGTTTTAATCTGAATCTTGCCATAATTATTCTCATCTGGATAAAGATGTTACTTTCAGCTTCATCTCTTGAAATAGTGGGAAATGGCCAAAATTCTTCGGGCTCAAGTCCAGTGAGGCACTTAAGCATGTGTTTGCCTTGAACCAAGAGTTATCTTGGAGGTGTTTAGTTTTTTTTACTGTACATCAATACTTTCCCAGAAGGGGGTTACCACACAGAAATTAAACAAGTAACCACCTAAACACTCAGACAGAGCTAACCACGATTGGTCCAACACTCTGATTCAGCAAATACAGGCTGCCCGGCAGCAAAATATCAATATTGCTCCCTAAGCCTTCAGTCTGACAAAGGTGCTGGAATTTTCCACCCAGGGCTCCCTGTTCTTTGACTTCTAGAAGAGAGCTTAGCATCTCTTCAGTTCTCGTTAATTTGTAAGCAAGATTTTCCATAGACAGTCACAAAAGGATATTTTTACCGAAACTGTAACTCTTCTTTATACCACATTCAAGATTCACTTCAGATATTATAGATGACATAAGCTATCTAAAACAGTAGCACATCAAAGGCGTTATCAGAACTTGTGAGCTTTGTACTAATTAAATGAATTTTAAGCTTCTTTTCCATCTTTCCAGAGTTTCAAGTTACTAAGAAGCCTGCATGACACTTTGTGAATTATTTTCTCATGTTATTGATTAGCAGATTGTAACTCTCAACACTACTAGATTACATTTTTCCCCTCTCTGTAGATTTTGATCTGGTCAACATTGGAACAGAATCATCCTACCCGCAACTCTGCAACTCCCCTCTGACTAGTCCTGCCTCTTTTTTTTTTTCCCCCTCTCACCCCCATATTATTATATGTATCCCATTTCATAGTGCAAGCAACACCTTCCATACTAGGATGTATGTTTGGCTGCTAAAATCTGTAGCACTTCCTTTCTTCATCAAAGCCTACCTACCCACAAATACCACTTCCCACTTCACATCTTGCTCTGTTCCAGACAGGAAGATACACATGAATCCTAATGTAACTGAAATTTTAACCACTCTAACGCTTGCTGGAAGGGCAACCCAGCAGACCACAGGCATTTCAGAAGCTTTCTGCGATGCAGGATGTAGCTGGATGTAGCTTCCTGACACAGGTGATGGAGAAGTTGACGAGGGGATGTGCTGATACTTACAAAAAAGGAAGAATTGGTCAGGAACACGAAGCTCAGGGGAAGCCTTGGCTGCAGGCACCATGAGATGGAGGAGTTCAGAATCGTGACAAACCAGACACACAGTCCTAGACCTCTGCACACCCACAGAGAGAAAAAGAGTCCTGGAGGACTGGAAAATTTTCAAGGATCACTTTCTCCTAACTCAAGAACTTTCTATCCCAATGAACAGGAATTCAAGCAAGAGTGGAAAGAAGGCCTGTGTAGATGAATGAGGAGCTCCTGACAGAATTTGTAGGCGAAAAGTAAGCATATGAAATGTGGCAACAAGGACAGATAACCCAGGAAGAATATAGAGGCACTGTTCAAGCATTCAGGGAAAGCCAAATTCTGCCTTGAGTTCAATCTGGAGGCAATGAATGGGAACAAAAAGGGCTTCTACAGATATATAAGCAGCTAGAGGAAGACTACAGAAAATGTGGGCACTGTATAGAAAAAGACATAGGATCTGGTGACAAAGGACATGGAGAAAGATTAGCTGTGTCTCACTCTTTATTGGTAAGATCATCTTCAGCAATCCCAGCCCAAGACCAGTGGGAACATTTGGAGCAAGGAAAACTTACACCCAGTGAAAAGGATCAGGTACAGGAACATTTACACAGATGGGACATACAGAAGAGTTTAAAGACAAGTTTAAAAACAATCTCAAACTGAAAAGAGTGGCTGACACACCAGACAGCTTCATTGCCATTCAGAAGGACCTTGATGGGCTGGAGAAATGGGCAGACAGGAACCCTGTGAAGTTCAACAAAGGGCAGCGCAAAGTCTAGGAGAAACGGCCGCATGCACCAGTAAATGCAGGGGATTTAATATTTAGTCATCTAGAAAGCACATAAAGAACTGGGGCTACTGGTGGACACAAATTCAAACATAAAGCAGCAACGTGTCCTCCTGGCCAGCAGCACCCTAGGCTGAATTACACAGTGTCACCAGCAGCCTGCGAGAGGCAGTTCTTCCCTTGGCTCAGTACTAGTGAGATATGTGTAGAGAGCTGGGTCCAGAGTGCTGAACACTCATTTATAAACTGAGAAGCAATTTTAATCTGTCTTAAATAGAAAACCCACCCAAAGAGATCAGAACAAACCAGAACTACAACCACATGCAAAAGGCACATAAGTAGGGATAACAAACAATATTAGCCCAGAGGCTTGGTTTTCACTGAGCTGTTCCAATAAGACAAGATTATAATATCAAAACCTTTCTAGCCAAGGTGTGAAAAGCATGCACCCCTTCTTCCTGCTCCAGAAAAGCCAGCAATACAAAACAATCCCCTGCTAACTCCAAACAACTGAGGTCCTAATCAGGTCACATATCTTCCATGTTCAAGTTTGCTCAGCTTCAAATAGATTGGTTAATATTTGGAGAAGCCAGGCAAGTTTGTAGTGTAAATCTAGCTATGAATAGAACTTCAGATCTTCATTTCCTTCCTCGTTTCTAGGTACGTGTCAACACTGCTCCAGATACTACCAGCATGTTCAGAACAACACATCTCCAGTCCTTCCCAGGGCTTCTGTTTGCCACAGTAAAATAAATGATCCAGATGTAATTGACTAGCTGAACTGCACTCAGCTCTGAATCAGCTACCCAGATGACAGCAAGTGTTAGTCTGAAATACTGCCGGGGTCATAACCTAGGTTTCACCATCCCCTAGTCCAGAAGTTTAACTGTAGATTGAGCATTTCTGATTTGGCTTGAACTAGGGAGTTGTGCTGCACTGAATCATGAGAACAGCCTAACATGAAAGTTAACCGGAGGCAGGACAGTGCAGGATAGGATCTTGTGTTTAGCTATGGTTCATGGTGGATACCAGAAGACAAATGTGACAAATACAACAAATAATGGCAAATAACATCTCATTAAAAGGGATTGTAAATCCACACAACAGCTACAGCTTAACAGCCCTAAATAACCATATTCTCTGATGACTACTTTGAATACCAAGCTGTGGACAACATAAAAAAGATAAGTCTTTAATACCATCCACTATTTTTTCCCTCTTTTTTTTTTTCTCCAAAAGTGGACACAAAACAAGATGTATGGATTGTGTTTACAACAGACAATACACATTGTCCACAGAGAAGCTGCAGAGAGAGAGAGAGTAGCATTTCGTGATTGGTTTCAGTGTCTCTCCAAGTGGTTCCTGGCTACCAATATGACAGTTTGCCAATAGGTATTGAGGATTTGGAAATTCAGCCTTGTCCTTCACTCCCAACACGCTCAAGGAAGAGCAAAAATAGCTACTGTCATTCCCACAAGGACACAGCTTAATGCTATGATTTCTGAAACTCCCAGACCTTCAACAAGGGAAGAGAAAGCAGATCTTTGGGTGTTTGTGAGGCCCAATTAACAGTGGAATACTACTCTCGGACAACCTTTGAACTTCACAGCAAGGAGAAAATTAATACTCTATTAAGAAACACTGCCATTAATCTTATCAGCCAGATGAAACTTGAGCTAAAGTACTTAAAAGGTGCATGTAAAAGACTTAAGAGTTGCCAATTCTTTATCTGAGTGATAAAGACCTGTTCTTGTCTTTACTGCTACTATCAAACTGAAGGTGTTAAAGAAAAAAAAAAAGTGAAGCAAACATCACTTTATAACACCATCATTAGTAATTAAGCACTTTCTCTTCCCAATCTTAGATGATAAAGCAGGGTTGTCAAGCCATCTATGCTGATTTGGAGACATGAAGAATAATGACCTGCCTGTTTTGAAAGAGCAGAAAGCCTTCCTTCTGGCAGCTAAGCACAGAGTTGCTTTGGCAAAGTGTGGGCGGAAAGTACTAATACAGCATTGTGCTAGAGGAATGCATCTGTGCTGGGGAACTCCGAGTTTGATCACGAACTGCAAAGTCTAATGAATATTTAAGTACCTTTAAGTTTACAAATAGTAGTGGAGTGCCATCAGCTGAAAGGCTGGTGGAAACATACACTCACACTACATAAAATATGTTCCACCAAACATACACTGAGAAACAGAGCTATTACAAGGTCTGCTCCTAGTGTCTGAAGAGGCTAGGCACAAAACTGAGGCAATTTTAAGAACCACAACTTCTCACATTTAGTACTTCTCACAACGCAGATGTAAAATGATTGGGTGGGGTCATGAGGAATGAACTCTTTCCATGGACTTATCATGGACTTTCCATGCTTATCATCCTTCTTTCTCCTTCGCTACTTCCACTAAGTCCACTAGTGAATAGATGGCTTATAACTGTAGCCCTCTTATAAAGCTTCACACATTAAGAAACAACTTGTGAACTGAATAGAATTTTCATTGCGTAGGTTGTAAGGTAAAAAATGCACTCTGGAACTTTCTGGTGAAACATTAAAAAAAAAATCAGGATTGTGAATCCCCATTCAGCCTTTAGACAGACAAAATTTCCACTCTACTCCACATAAAAAGTCAAGATGGATACATAAGCTGTGCCAGGCACGTGATAAAAGCTCCTCAGAGACACACAGGAAGGAGTGGGAGCCCTAATAACCCCATTACGCTACTCCCAGGTCCACAGCGGGAGCCATCAGCCCATCTCCACACACTCAGAGCAGCAGAAGGGGACCAGCGATGGGGCCAGGGGCATTGCAGCCAGCTCTGGGTGTGGGAGCACCTGCGTATCTCTAGGGGCAAGAGCACGGAGGGCAGGCAGCTATCAGGAGCTGGAAAGTCCAGGCCAGCCATGTGTGTGCATGTGCAGCAACTGGGGGGGACTTTGGGGTCCAGCTGCCAGCAAGTGGAGACACCGGGATGCAGGAGCTAGTTACTGGACCCTGTGTGTCTGAGCCCAGCTGCCAGAGGGATCCACCTCCTACATACATATGTGTAAGTCTTCATGCATGTTCTTGCTGTGGATCTCCGTGCCAGAAAGGCAGAAGGATGAGAACATGTTGGTGCTGTCTAATCTGTGTGGCTGGCCAAATATATACAGAAATATGCAGTGTACGTTTGCTCTCTGTACCTGCTGGGAACACATCTTGAGCCTTGCTACTGGTTGGATCTGGGGATGTGGAGCAGCAGCAGCCTCACCTTCCTCAGGCTGATTGAGCATGACATTTCCTCTATCGAACTGCTCATTTAGCCGCTGAAAAGAGCATAACAACACATGAAGCACAGAGATCCTTGTTTCAGGACATGGTAACAAATCAGACCTTTAGAAAAATTACGTAACTTACCCCTTAGGCATAAGGGATATTTCATACTTCATGGTCCTTGACAAAAAAAACACTTCAGCTTCTAATGATTTATTCCATGGACTAATGAATTTATTAGAGTATCTAATGTTCTCTCTTATCAAATAGCAATCTTTTGTTTGTTTTCAACAAGATAATGTTTTGGTAACCTGTTACACTGATTGAGCTGTTTAATCAGTTTCACATAAGACAAACACCTGAAGCACTTTGAGCAGCAAACACCAGTCTCCCTGCCAGTCAGATGCAGATAAGAGATGGCTTCTGTTTCCAGTGCAGACACTTTGATGTCCATGAGAACCCACAGAAATATGATCATCCTTATTTGTACTTCTTGTGGCTTTGCTGTCCTTGCAAAGGTCATGAATGGCCTGAATCTGCCATACCCACCCCCCTCAGAATATTGTCTGATCTCCAGAAGCAGTAGCTAGAGACAGTGGAATCAGATAAGTTAATCAGAACGGTATTGTGTTGCATTTAAGCCAACTGATAAGGATGCACAGCCCTTCATGGAGCTCAGGGCCAGGTAATCATTAGCTAGGTTCATTTCCTCAGGGGAAATTCACAGCCAAAAACTTTATTAGAGCAGTCTTCATTCTAGCCATCAGAATGATCAGAGGAGAGAACAAGAATCACAATCAAGCACACACACCAAGCTAACCCAGAATCACTTCGATGGTCCATGTAACAGTAATGCACTAATGACCTCCAGCTGAACGTTAGAAGTGTTCGTGGCACCCTTTATCCATCTTTTCCCAGCAAAGTGGAACAAGCAGCCAGCAAACAAGTGTCTGACTGTGCAGGAGGAGTTACATGGTACACCACCTTCAATGGAGAAGCCACCTACTGAGCCCTCCCAGTCTGCATCACAGACTGCTTCCTCAGCCCTGTTTACACACACCACCAGCCTCTCAACTGGCTGCATCAGGCTAAAAATACACACAAAAAAAGGCAGAAGGTTGTTATTTATAACCAGATTAATTTCAGTGATCGTATTTATAGTGCGAACCTCTGAAACCATAGGGAAGCTGAAGGATAGTGAGCCACAGAACGTTAACAGGAAGAAATGACTGGGGTGGGAGGAGGGAAGAGGGGATTTAGAACAGGATTATAAATTTATATCCCAGTTTTGCTGCTGAAAACAAGGCATCAAGTAACTACTTTACTTAACTAATGAGAGGTTTTAAAGTCTCTCTAAGGATCATCTAGGTAACCTCTTAATTGTTTCAGAAAGGATTTGCCCCTTTGCAGGACAGGGTACAACGATTATCACACCTGAAGAAATTCCTGAAGGATTCTTGTTTCTGAAAAAGCCAACAAAGAGCTTCATGTAGGGCAGGTATTCTCTGAGGAAGCAGTAATAACTCTTTAATCAAGCTGCAGATCTTTTCTTGCTAGTTTTGAGAGAGAAGTTCAACTTCTCTACCCATGTGAGGATCTGTGTTTAGAAGAAACAGCTCTTTGACAGTTACTTTATAGCAAACATTTTCTGGTTATGTCTTTTGTACAACAGGTATCAAATTAAATCCTAGAAAAGCAGTGAGTAGGACCTGACCTGTGACATACCCTGCCCGTGTTTATGCAACTGCTGCTTGGCTAAGATTAGGTTATCCAGGCGATAGCGTCTTCCTGTCTCCTATGTACTTAAGGGTGTTGCCTCACGCTCTGAAGGTGATTGCCAGCCAGTGGAAATGACTTTCTTCGACATCTTGACGCCAAGGTTATGCAGGAAGGCCACAAGCGTGCGGTGGCCAGTACTGCTTTTCCATGAAATATTTAAAATTCACAGTAAGCGACATGAACCTGTACAGAAGCTTCTCAGGTTAAACACCAACCCGCTCCTTTATTTGCGCTCACTGTATGCCTTCGCTTTTCTTCTGTGGCTGATAAGATAAATCCCAGAAAGAGAAGTGTGTCCAGCACTCCTTGGGAGCTTAAATGCCAGCTGCCACTCAGTAAGTGTGCCAAAGGGAGTAGTTACATGATGCACTTCCCTCAGCGGAGGAGCCACCTAATGAGTCCTCCCCCTCTACATCACAGTCTACTTCCTCAACCCCACGGTGACAGCTCTGTGCCTGCTCTTTGCTACACAAGCTAAAACCACAAGCTAAAAGCTCATCTTTACCCAGCTAAAGAAACAGCTCCACAATCCCAGCAGTGCAATTACCAAGGACAACATCCCGAAATTGCTTTGGACTGGCTCCAGTTATTGGTTTGCACTGAACACTTTCCTATGTTGAAGGTTTACAGTAAAGAGTACAGGACTGATGAAACAGCCTGCCACGCTCATGCCCTCACAGTTGTACTTTAACTCGACAAGGCCACTGAAGCACCAGATTTTCAGCTGTGTTGGTGAGGTCTTCGTAAATCGGTGCCATTTATTTGGTAGAACTGAAGATAAGTATGTTCTGAGGAGAGCTTTAAGGGAGTAGTGGTGCCCATCACTCAAGCAAGCAGCAAAGCTAGGAGACCACCTACCAAAACCTCATCTATACCAGATTCATACAGATATAAGTAAAGCTTACTTTAAATGGGACTGTAGGGACAAAGAAGAGTTCTCCAACTGACCCCTAGCACAAACAGGTTCTTCCAACAGCAAACACAAACAGGGTGAAATCACCAAAGAATTGAAAGAGCAACAAGGCTGCCTGGGCTGATGATCATCAAATGAAATGAAAAATTCTTCTGAGTTATTTTTCTGCTCTGACCACTTCTTGCAAGAACCTCCTTTCCTCAGAAATGCACATACAAAAGGCTCAGGTCAGCTGTGTGGCCACAAGTACAGCAGGATCTGCAGCACTGCAATGCCATATTGGAAAAGATCATGAGCATCAATTTTAAACAAGAAACTGGAAAAGAAAACACAGAAACACACTACAGAACCGAAAGCAACCGGACAAGATGTACAGTGCAGAATTCCAAGCTGAACTTTGAAATGGACCAGAGGCAGAAGATAAAGAAATATTAAAACTGAAAGAAATGAGGAGGGCTTATAAAACAGCGTTGTAGTCAAAACCGTGTAGTAGGCACTGTTCTAGTAAATGGGCGAGGCAGGGTTAAACCCCAATGTGCTGAAGGGGTAACTGAACTCAGGTTTTCCTTTCTCTGGAAAAGGACTTCAACCACGCTGTGCCATAAAGGTATGGCAGCAGCAAAACTTCAGCATTTAAAGGCGGCATTAGAGATGCCAGCATCTATGAAAAAGACCTGTGGTTTTGGTCCAGACATGACTCTTCAGACATGCCTGAGCTCAGCAGAGCTCCTGCCACAACAAGAGCGGGCAGCATTCCCCAGCAGGCACCTTGGAGTAGTGACGCCAGTGTGGTATATTATGTTTTGAATTCTGCTCCACGAATACTAGCTGCCCAAAATTCAAATTTTGCAATGTCTAGCCAGCTTAACCTTAATCTGATTGCAAAGTTCTGCTCACACTTTAGTTATGAGAGATTATATGAGAAGCTCTTGAAAGCTACAGCTCTGTCTCAGACCCTGATTTGCATAAAATGAACAATCTGACATTAGCTCTAGCCCAGTCTAGGTGTCAGAATCTCAGGTTTTAGACTATTAATTTATATATTAATTAGCTGAAAAAGAACAACAACAAAACACCATCACCACAAAGAACCCAAACAAAATTGGACATACACAAAGGTAGGCAGAAGGTAAAGCAGAGCAGCAAAACTTGATCCACCACCTGTGCAAAACTGGTAAGAAATCTTCAGTGAAGACTGAAGAAACAGACTCCACCCAGGCCCTGAAAATACCCAGTCACTGTCAAAAACCTCCCAAAATGGTAATCATGCTATTGTTTGTCACATGGAAGGTCCTCCCAGCCTGCTACAGCACAAACCAAAAGAAACCATTAATGCAAATCTTTAGGAAAAGTAGCCCAGGTTCCCACAGAGGCCAGTTATTCATATATGGACTTCTGTGATCCTTAATAAAAATCAAGATCTTATCAATGTAACTGATCTGGCAGGACATTATACTGCTTAACAGGTCTAGAGAAGGAAACATCAGGATAAAGAAGGCATTTAATTCTCTAAACTTAACTGGAAATAGTTTGATTTGAGTGTGAAAAGTTTAACTTCAGCATAGACTTCTTGTGTTAAAAATTATCAATCTACTAAGCCACCAGACAGCAAAACAGAGGCTTTAGAAGAACAGTTCTTATGGAAAAGTCTATTAGTTCATCAGGTTCAGAAGGAAGTGAAAGCTGGTCACAGGGAAACTCATGACACTCCAGAAGACCCCTGTGCTATTGGAAAAAGTGTGACTGGTAGGAAGAAATGAGGGAACTCATGACAGCTACTGAATCTTGAGTAATAAAGTGAAGCAACCTGTTTCCATGCTGGAGAGAAGATAGCATAATTAGTAGATTAGCACAAAAGACCTTACAGCTTTCTCCCTGTGTGACAATGTTACTCTGGAGGAAGAAGAGGCAGCTGAAATAACAAATGCTATCCCTAGGAATTTTGTATACTCCGATTTAATCATCAAATCTACATCTCCTAGACAGGCACAGATAGAGTGTCATTGTCATTTTCTTATTCTTTGAGGTCCACTGTCTTTCTGTTATCCAGCTAAAGTTCTGATGCTACAAAGTTGCTAGGAAAGTTACTATAACATAAATGCTTCAGTTGCACTGCATTCAAACTGGAGATATGGCAACAATGACATCTTAAGCCTTAACAGCTGCCTATTAGATAAACCAGACACAGTTTGTGCCTCAGTATTTCCCTAAATTATTCTGGTTGCAGCCTGTCAAGTTTACAGCATGACTTAGAGCTGCTACTGCTTCACTGAGGGCTGTGATCCCTAGCTCAGTAACAACTAGAGTAACCAATGCTAAGTAGTGCTTGCTACTCCATTTCAGAGATGTTTGGCAATGCATTGCAAGACAATCAGTAAAATAGTTTATTTCAGAAACACTGCTAAAATCAGTACTGGAACATCTATCACATGTCCCAGAAATACTTGGAATTGCCATAAACCAACTATTTCAAAATAGGAAGGCCAACACTAGAGTTGATCTCCACAGAGTTAATTTGTTGCAAATGACCCACACGTGCTTGCAGTCTGAAGCTGTACAGGTAAAGGGATTAATTGTACCATTTCTACAGCAGCTAATGAAGTAGCATATGATTTATGTTAGGGAACTTTCATAAGTAAAGATGCCTATTACCTAGAATACATTGTATTGCACATTTAGGAGAAAAAGCTTCGAAACTCTCTCTGGAAATTTTGGTTTCCTTTTGCGAAAACTTTGGAGAAAAAAAAGCCAGTGGCCAGGAGCTAATTCAGACTTGTCAATCTTCCCCATCCAAACTAATGCTGAGCAACTGGAATAGATATGAATGTACTTTCTGCTCAGTCATCACAAAGTAAAGGCAGCAATTGCTAGGTTTTTAATGATTATTATTACTGATAGCATATCTCTGGATGCCAGCTGCAACAGCCATGTGGATATCTGACATTTCAGAGCATCCTGAAGGCAGCTTTCAGCCCTCTTTCAACGCTCAGACGCCAAAGTTTTGTAGAAAAGCAGCTCATACACCAGCACAACACGTTTAAGCCTACTTACTTTCTTGGCTGGTGGTTCCAGTCGCTTTCACTGAGCCCTTCTATGGAGTTCGGGACGTTCCCTCAGCTCACAGACCGTAAGGCGAAGAACACTGACCCGGGGGGAGGCTCAGTGCTGTCCCTTGGCAGAACACTGCAAAAAGCACAGCTCAATCCCGTTATTTTATTTATTTATTTATTTTAAAAGGTCTGGAAGACCTTCGGATTGAAGCTAGCGGAGAGGGAAGCAGTTATTATTTCTGCTTGGTACGTGACTGAGGCGGCTGCTCTAACCCCAACAGCCCGCAGCCCAGCACCGGAGGGCTGAAAGCGTTAGATGAGGAAACGACTGATCTCTCAACCCTCTCCTGCTCAGGGGACATCCCCTCAGGAGGGATATCCCCTCAGGAGGGACACCCCTCTCAGGATAGAGACCCCTCCCGTGAGGGGACACCCTCAGAAGAGACCCCCCTCAGGAGGGGACACCCACTCAGGAAGGGGACCTCTCTTTCAGGAGGGGACACCACCCCCTCAGGACGGCCCCCTCTTTCACGAGGGACCCCTTTCCTCCCTCAGGAGGCCCAGCCAGCCCCCACAAACGAGCCCAGCCGCCCTCCGCTCACCTCCAGCCGCTGCCTCCCTCCGGCCGTGCCCCAGCCTCCCGCCGCCGCCGCCGCCGCCGCCTCCCCTCCGCGCCCAAGGTGAGCGCCGGGGGCGCGGGCAGGGTGTAGTGAGGGGAGGGGGGGGGGGCGGCCCCGCCCGCTCCGTCCGCCGGCCGCGGGTGCTACTGGGAGTCGTAGTCCGTGGTCCCCATGCCCCGCCGGGCGAACGCGGGCCGCCGCCTACAAATCCCAGCATGCCGCGGGGCTGGCGAGTGCCCATGGCTGGCGGAGTGGCCGCTGCCGTCGCCTCAGCGCGGCCGGGGGCGGGAAGGGGCGGTGGGGCTGAGGGGACACCGGCCCCCGCCGCCTGCCCTTCCCCTTAAAAAAGAATTGTAGAAGCCGGTGTTCGCTTTGTTCTGTTGTTTTGGAGACCTTAAATGGACTTGGCATTGTAGCCCTGGCTAGAGGGTTTATTTAGTAACTGAAATAAAACCTAAAATCAAACAAATGCAGTACTTTCAGTGTTGTCAAAGTGAACTTTCAAAGCCAAACGTTTCCAAAGCTGCGTTTTAAGTAAGAGGTTTGTTGTAACCTGTCTTCTCCCCAGCAGATTATAACATTTTGGCATTTTGAAGGAAAAACAAACAAACAAACAAAAAACAAACCAACAGTTTCAGAGCAATGTATCCACAGACTTGGTGTAGAGTGGTGCTGGGTGCCAGTGTTTTATATAGAACTGGGTAAATGGAAGTACTTTGGGAACAACATCTTTATGATACGGGTTTATTTATCCAGAAGTTTATTATTAGTATGATTTTATTCTGGATTTGGGCACCTGTACCTTGTGTGAGAAACCAGGTGTGATCAGCTTAGGAAGGTGTTGCATCCCCTTTGGTGTACTGAAATTGTGGGTTGCTTTATTACCATTAAAGCAGGTATTGCAGTAACATACTATGGATAGAGCTGTGCTTGTGCATGCTGCACAAAGAGGAGGAAAAGGAGAAACCTTAAAACAAACACGGGAATAGCAGCGTAAAGATTTCCTGCTAGGAAATCCACAAAGGTATAAATCATTTTAAATTTGACAGTAATTCACAGCAGGGATTACGTTAAACTAATTGTGTCAATAGTTGCATTTAAATACATGAAATAAAGCTGGTTTTAATTTCTTGTGCACATTTTAGCATGACCCACTGGGAAGGTTAATAGTTCTTTTTATTGCTTTTTCCAGCTTTGTCTAAAATGGTACAAGATGCTTCAGTACTTCAGCTCCGAGAGATGGGCAGGGATTAATATAGTGCTGAACACAGTAGAAACAAGATGAAAAGAGGATTTGGGGTCAAAACACAGAATGGGAGGAGAAGTTGGTGCAGAATAAACAATAAGGACAATTGGAGAGGCCAAAAAAATTTCCTGTGGAGGATAGCTGTGGGCAACCCGTCCCTGGCGCACACACCACCCGAGCTGTGCGATGACAGGGCCCCAGCGTGAGCTTTGAGGGCTCCTTGAGCCCACAGGCTCGGGAGCAGCAGGAGCCATTGCTCTCTGGCAGCACAAGGGAAGCTGCAAGGCGCTGCCGAAGGCTGGGTCCATCCCTTGCTCTCTGGCTGGAGCTTCGGTCCTTAGGGCATTCCCTTCTCAACTTCCTTCTTCCTCAAATAACTGCTGACAGTGAATGCAGTCCTGCAGCTAGCTGAGTGGGAGGGGAACGTGGAGGCTTCTGTCACTTCTGGTTGTCTCTTTTCATAGGGGACCTGTGGTGGAGCCTCCTAGGCTGGAAAACTTCACCAGGTGGCCTGGGTCACTCCCTCAGGAGCCTTCTAACCATCACTCGACTTTATAGGGCAAAAAAAGACTATGTGTTTGACCATGGAGTCTTATAAAAGTCCTAGGACAGGTCAAACCAGCCTAATCAGTAGAGATGGGTATTTACTGGTTGAAGTAAAACACACATTTAGATTGCCTGTGATTTTCCTTGTGATTTCAGTGGCACTTGGCTTGGTTCTCAAAGTGCTCCTGTTAATTAGTTACCACCTATCTCCTGTACAGATACGCTAGTCATGTCAGGCTTTATTATCGTCCGTAACAGCAGTTATTGTATCAGAGGCCCAAAAAAAGGGACATTTCCCTTTTCACTGTGAAAAGTTCCTTGACATGCAAATTCTTTACAATGTCCCTTGAGAAGGATTGGATTTTAAAAAAACTAAACTGGGTGCCATCTGGATTATGCGGAGTTAGGAATATAAACCAGCTGAATGGCTTTGCACATGCTGCTTCCAGCACGCTTGGGGCAATATATCAGCAGAAGGCTGCCGTGTATGGATAGTCAGGGGGCAGGGAAAGAAGGACCCAGGGCTATCAGTGGTGTGTGTGGTGCTGGCAGTGGCAGCCCTGCTACCCCTGTGGCTCTGCCACTGCCTCCCCCAGTACTGTCTTTGGCCCAGAGGCAGTCAGGGAAGCAGCCATGCACTCTGGAAGAACTTTGCCGCAAACTTTTTCACAGACCTCCCTTGACCTGTATGGCTCAAAAGCACAAACCCCATGTTCTTTCTTTCTATTTTTTTTTTTTTTTTCTCCTAAAGAAGCTTTGCCAACTTGTTTTCTCTCAAAAGAAATACAGATTCTAACTACTGACCCAGCAGTTACCTGTGTCCTCCTGTACAGTGTGTACAGTACTCCTCCACCCCAGGAGTGCTGTTTTTCCTGGCCCTGCCTTGCCGTGTGCTGGCTCAAACTCTCCTCATCAGGCTCTCTGACAATTAGCCATGCATGGGCCTATGTCCTTAGGCTTGCTGCCAGATCATTCCCTTCAGCTGAACTGAGAAGAACAGAGGAAGAAAACAGCAACAGTCATAAACCATCAATGACAGAACACTGGGCAGTTCCTTCTTCCTGATGCCACCTTTCTTCCAGGAGCATGTCTACCACTTGTGGGCGAGTGCTCCAGTCACTTATTCACAGCCGATGTGCTGCGTATGGGTGCGTGGTCTCAGCTGCTATTGCTAGCAGTCCTTCAAGAGGGCCATACTTAAGGTAGGCAAGTTCTTTTTGCCACTCTAACCTGGTTCTGAGGCTCCCCCACCAGCTCCTTTTTGAGGCAGTTCCCTTGTTGAGCTCCTGTGTTGAGTCACACCTAGTTAAGCCGTGCTGCTCCAGAGCTGAACGGACAGGGGTTTAGCTGTTATACACTGCTGTTTGTTTGCGTGGCTGCTGGCAGCTGGCATAGTGGCTGCTGAATGTCCTGTAGTGGGGCTTGTGGAGCCTCATGCCATAGTCTGCTTGGACAGTACCCAGATCCCTTTTCCCACTGATGGATAAATAATGAAATGATGCTAGGGCAGCAAGTTCGCCCAGTGGCATTTGCTCTGAAGGGTAAGAAAGTGAAAAAAACTATAGCCTTGTGTTTATAACTTCTCTCATGTCTCTTCCCAAGTGTTTTCCTTTCTAGACTAAACAAACCAACTCTCTACTTGGAAGGTCGTAGTCTTAAGGGCTTTGTTTTTAGTGCTATACTCTGAAATCTCTGCAGTTTGTTTACATCTGTATTTAAGTGAAGAGCTCAACAGCTGATAACTGCTGTGTACTTTACCACCACTGACAGCTGTATGTTTTCTGTGTTTTACCGTAAATTGATATATTCTTTTATTGATATCTTCTTTTGATATATTTAAAAGTGCCATTTTGCATTATATTTTACACTGTTGATTCTCTTCCTACAGTTTTGCTGCCTCACCAGATATCTACCCACTTTGCATGCTGGTAGGCCATTTGCTCTTTGATATCATATTGTCCTTTATTGTATTTGCTTTTTTTATTTCATTTCTACCCATTTCTCTAAATTGTTCTGTTCATTCAAAGCGTAATTCAGTCCTTCAAAATACTTGTGCTCCACACATTTTTTCTGGTTAAGCTAATGTCACCATCTTTGAATGAAGCAAGCTCAAGAGAAGAACATTTAGGCAAAATTGTGTTAACTTTTGGTTTTGATTGTTCCAGAACACCAGGAGGTAAGAGCTTCCCTTTTCTCTATTTTCATTTCATTTCTCTTACGTTCTCCTTATTCTACTTGAACATGGGTCCATGAGCTGATAGGAGAAGTGCGAAAGACCACAAGGCATACTAAAACTCTTCAGAGTTACAATTGCCAAAGTTTCGTATCAGTAGATAAGCTTGTCAGTACATTTTATAGCACTGTCATTGGTTTATTGCCATTGATATGTGATGTGTCACCCTTGCTATTTCACTGCTATTTAGTGTCAGATGACTCATTGCTTTCAGTCATATGGGAGGAAAAATGAAACAGTGCATACAGTAAACACACTGCATGTGCATGCTACCTTGGGTGCCGTAGGAATGGAAGAAAATTGAGGAAGAACTTCCTGGAATCTGGAAAGGGCAAACAACAAAATCACTTGGAAATCTACCAGCAGGGATGATTTTCTTGAGAAAAGCCCATGCCCAGTTTGTAGTCAGCTCTTGTGCAATGCCTTGAGGGATTCCTCAGTGATTACATACACTATTTGAGAGAAATAAATACAATTGTGAAAAGCATCTTCTCTGACTATGTTGGTCTCTTATTTGGAAAATGAAGTCAGACTAATTGCCTCATTGTATCTATCTTGTTGTCCTTAATATAAATTAACTCCCTAGCAAAACACTAGCTGTGCAAACATTTTAGATTGAAATGTAACTTACATATTGTCATATTAAGACAAATAAAATTATCTTAAAAATAGGAGTGTCTATATCTTGCATTTTTGTTTGTTCAATGGACAAAACTTTCTATTGCAAGAATTTAAAATCTCTTGGCCAAACATTAAGATATTATATTCTTTAATAATATCATTTATTTCTTTCTGCTCTTTCTCTGAATTGATCCTTTATCTTGTTTCAATGATTGAAAGCATATACAAAGCATGCACATGAGCTGGGCTCTTGCAGTAAGTTTCTAGTCAAAGATGTACTACATAATTTTGACCAAGTCAAGGTTTTGACTAGTTGGTCACTCAATGTTTGCTTTTTTTCTTTTCTTTTCTTTTCTTTTCTTTTCTTTTCTTTTCTTTTCTTTTCTTTTCTTTTCTTTTCTTTTCTTTTCTTTTCTTTTCTTTTCTGCACTGCTCAGATACCTTGAAAAAGTTAAAAATTAAACACATTTTGTGTGGTTGAGCATGGATTTATAGCAAATGTTGTACTGGTTCAGACCAATATAGTGTCACCACCAGTGGCCAGAAACATAAGCAAGATGTAAGAGCATAGCACGTGTATATGATACTCCTCTTTGATACTTGCCCATCCCGTACCCCCAGGTCATTACAGGTTCAGAGGATTTCCTGAACATGTTGTGGTTTCTCTATTCAGTAACCCATGACGGATTTTTCTTCCAAGTACTTGTTCAGTCTCCTTTTGCATCAAGGAAACCACTTCACATGTGCAACATCCTTTAGCAAGGCCTGCAATGGATCAACTATCTAGTATTGTGTGACCAATTAGCAATTTCTGTCTGTTTTGAAGCAGGCTCCTTCTGTGCTACATTTCCTCAGAGCTTGGAAACACCGATTTGCACCACTATCTGTCCTCAGACTTTGTGAAATATTCCATCCTGAGAGATTATGCACTGGCCAAGCAGTGAGGTGTACACTGACACTGTGGGTGAGTAACACTTCTGTGTTGGGTTTGCAGGTAAGGCAAAGTGGGAGTACACATTGGTCCATGGTCCCGTTTCATTCCCTGCACTATGACCTGTTCCAACAACCACGCCGTTCCAATGGATCGGCCTGGGAAGATCTCTTGGTTTGTATTTGCAGACACTGCTATTTTCAACGTGCTGGTAGGTGTGATGTGCTAAGTATCCAAGCAAAATAAAAATCAGTGTTTGCATTAGAATCTAGGTATTTAGTAAAATAACTTGGTCTATGATTTCTTGTAAAGCCCACGTGGCTTGAAAAGTCTAACATCAGAGTCATTTGTTGACATTTTTATTGAAGCATGGATCTTTAGCTTGGTTCACCATAAAGTGAAGCATTTTATTTATGATAATAGACAGTTTAGGGCTATAGGGGCATTATAACGTTGCTGGTGTAGATACAACTTTATCAGAAGATACAAACATGACCCGCAAGAGAAACAAACACCAAAGAGAACACAATGAAACGTTCACTGTTTACAAATCACTTCATTACTACAGACACCAAATGGCAGTTACTGTAAGTAAATCAGTTGCAGAGAACTGACTACATTTAGACAAGGAAATGGGGACTTCTGTTTGGGGCTTCATCCACAACTGCTCAGTAGAAAAAAGTTTAATGTCAAGCATTCTTTTTTTTTTTTTTTTAATATCCACGAAACAATGCTAGCCAACAGACATATCAAAGAATAAGACTTAGAGATACCAACGCCTTTACAACTACTTTTGCAATTATCTTCTTGATTAGGTATTTTGATTTCTTTTTTAATACATTTTGTCAGAAGGTAAATAGCCCAAAAATCAGCAGCAAAAATATTACAACAACAAAACAAGTAAATACAGTGCCAATGTGTCATGTTGTAGAAGAGAATACAAAGAGGACAAACAATGATAACTTAATCATATAAAATGACACAGAGCTGAAATACAGTGCACTTAAAT
The DNA here is from genome assembly GCF_965140915.1 of Aythya marila. Classification (NCBI taxonomy): domain Eukaryota; kingdom Metazoa; phylum Chordata; class Aves; order Anseriformes; family Anatidae; genus Aythya; species Aythya marila. Next base: position 194,243,420 of record NC_139042.1, on the reverse strand, counting down.
ACCTATGTGACAAAGAATGTTAAATTCTGTACTTAGTATGTACGTTTTTTAAACATAAAATCTGAAAAGTCTTTGTGCTTAAACTTTTTTTTCCCGTTAAACAGAATTAGTTGCTTACTTCCAATACTGCCACTGTAAACTGATATTACAACAGATCACAATTTTCACAGACACATCAACATTAAAACATTTACCTATGAGAAAATAAGTCACTTCTCATTAGTTCACAGTGCGAAAAAGTGGTGTACACTCTGCCTTGAGAAAGGCTTTCAGTTATTCATCAAGCCAGTTGCAGAGAAGTCCTGAAACCAGGTGCAGTGCTAGATTTAAAGAATGGAAAGCAACACATCACATGTTGGGAGGAAAAAATAAATTTCTCGTTTCTTCATGGATATCGTCTAAGTGACCTTCGTCTTCTGTTGTAGAAATGCCTGAGCCCATGTTGCCGTGAAAAATTCATCATGTAATTTTGTTTGCGAGTGCTGTTAAAATCGAAGGGGTTGGGGGGGGGGGAAGAGAAGAACGTTAGTTTTTTATAGGTACTTAAATTTCTTCTGGCAGAGAGCTAGTGGGACAGATTCTTCTTATTCCTTGCATAAACTTTCAAGCCATGTAAAGCAGTGCAAAGCAGACCCATTGTACAACAAGGAAAAAGGCACTTGAGAATCTGTCCCACTTTGCTTTTATTTACAGTTCATTATCTTAGGGAAAGGTTAAGAGCTTTCAGCTAATTACAGCCTGTGATGCCTAGGGCCAGATTCACTTAAGCTATATGCACTTGGTACCCTCTCAATGTGGGGTATTTCTCCTCTGTGGCTTTATACGCCAGCCACCTTCCATCTCAGAACATTAACTGCTTTATCTTAAGGACAGAGGAAAAGCTTTACTCTGCTTCATTATCTTCTACTTTTATGCAGAGTTAACGTTTCCTTCTCCTACACTCCCCATCCTATATTAAAGATAGATCTAGGAAGAAAGCATCATTGCCTCCGGGAGGAGACCAGGCAGCCTGGCTGCATCCTGACTGAAGGAGGGACACTTGTTCAGACCCATGTGGAGTAAAAAGACGCATTCCACCTCATTCGGGTGTCTACTTCTGTTGAGGGAAGAATGGACCATGAGAGGGCAGCAGTGGACAATGTGCTTGGGGCTGTGAGAGACAGCCACTGTGGCACACTGTAGGCTCAGGGTATGGGAAAGACCTTTCCATCAGGTAACTACTTTTAAAAAACAAAATAGTTTCAGATACTGCGGCCAGACAAAGTTCGAGAGTCACCTGAGAGTCACCCCTCTGTCCCCATGGAAAACATGCACACAAGACATATGCAGCCAGAGGATGTGGTTTGTCTCGGGGAATGGGGCACAGCATTAACCATGCAGACACCAAGGACAACTCCAACAGAGTAAAGGAACTTCAGCCACAAAAAAAAAGCACTGTTTACTATGTGGCCAAATTTTCTTTTGATTTTCAGGTGAAAGAACAGTGAAGTCTCAGTGAATCTGCGCAGTCTCAGGCTAATTTCTGATTCTCTCTCCCAGTCCTCCCTACCCACTTAGGAGCCTGTGCTCTCATTTCACTTTGCAGTGGGAGAAGGATGCCAGGCCTATACATCCTGATCCAAGGGACGGAATGTTACCAGAAGACTCCAAACCAAGGAGTCCATCAGGTTTAAAGGTGATACATGAAATAAAGGCCTGCATCAGATACTGCAGTCAAAAAATCTCCCATTTGTGGGTGCAAGGTAGGTCATCATTTGTGAGTCTTCCTTGTGAGTAAAAAGTAAATACCCAGCCTGTGATCAGTTATACTTTCCTCTCTAGTGCATAAGCTTATTTTTAGTGAATATGGCCCATAGGAAAAAGAAATAATTGCATGCTTTGCAAAATAACTATTTTAACATATATATATACGTTAAACATATATGTTTAACATATATATACATGTTATATATCTATAACAAAGCAAAGATAACTTTGGCTTTTGTATGATAACTTCATCTAAAAAATACATGTAACAAAATTTTCAACAGCTAACTTAGATTGTGATTAACTACATTGAATAAAAGCAGTTGTGTCAAAACTTAGAACATAAACCTCCAAGAAATTCCAAGTTGGTTCCCAACTAGTTTGGAAATTTCTTTACCCAATTTTACAGAAAAACAAATCTTCCTCTTTTTTTTTTTTTGCCACTGGAATGTACACACAAGAATGAAACAAAATCCAGCTCCTGGTGACAATGAATGTGTTCAGCACAACTTTCTGCACTCTCACAGTAAGTCAGCGCTCTAGAGTGTTTTGCACTTAGTTTGACTTGTCCTTGATTTTCACATGACTTTTTAAATTGAAAAGTTCTGTGTTAATTAATAATTGTGTGAGATACTGCTAGTGGTGAGTTTGTATGGTTTTAATGCCACTTGGTAGCTCAAGTGCAAAGAAGCATTAAAGACCAGTCTTCGTTCTGATCACATACTCTGTGGAGCATCTCCCTCAATGCGATGCTGAACATCTCACTGAGAAATGGAGGAGGAAAACTGCAGCCCTGAGCTCTCTGCTAAAAGTGGCTGCCATTGATCGTGAGGCTTGAAGGAGATCTTAATCTTGTCTTCTCTGTAATCCCCAGTTGCTGGAGCCGTTGCTTGAGAAGCAAAAACTTCCTCAAACCAACCCCAAGTGGCCTTGCTCTGGGTACATGGAACAAAACAGAACCTGGTAAGGTGTTTGGCTGAAATATTTGCTGTTTCTGTACCTGGTTAAATTTTGGATTGAGCTTGAATGTGAGATCCAAGTCAAGACTTAGTCAAGTTTAGTCAAGACTTAGGCAGCCAGAGCACACTGAGCTGCTGTTCTTGGTCCCAGGGTCATTATGTACCCCCTGACTCCCTGCTGCCTTTGGTCTGCTCATGGTCAGCAGCAGCTCAGCAGAGTTTTTCACTGGTTTGGATGCTGCTAGGTAGGCCTAGCCTGTATTTCACTTCCATTTTGTATTTGGCCTTAATGTTATGATAATAATGTTTAAAACAGTGAACAAACAGAAAAAAAAAAAAAAAAAAAAAAAAGGAAATGAAATAAATAATAAAAGGAACAAAGAAAGGGTTACCTAAAATACAGAAGTGATTTACAATTTTTTTAATGTATGTTCAGTCTGTTTTGTTATTTTAGATGCTCAAGATGTTACAAACAAACACATGTATTTGTGTTTTTTACAAACAAACACATGTATTTCTTGTTTTACACTGAACACTGCGGTGTGTGAAAAATCAGAGTGATGTAAACTGCGAAGAACTAAATGCTTATTTTATTTCCATGTACTGGCTTTGTTCAAACTTGTTCTTGCTGAAATCTGAGGTAGGCTTCCCAACTAATGGGTTAGATGCCACACAAAAACTTCATGCCTATTATAGACAAAGGCATGTTTTTCACTCTTGTTATAGGTAAATTGATATATTGTATAAAGTACAGTATTGTATTGCCTTGCATTGTTTATCATGTATAGTTTGATATTCACAAAATGAGAATAAGTCTATATTTATTTCTCTGAATTATTTTTATATATTGTTAGGAGAACAGCACTGGATAATAGAGACCAGCAGTGCTTTGTAAGATCACAATAAGAATTACATAATAAAGTTTGTGGCAGAATTATGCATTTTTTGCATGTGATGGATTTAAGAATGTTTTCAATATTATTATTAATAAACTTCATTTGTATTTTTACAGACTGATAAAGGCTTCAACATACATTACTGTTATTTTCTATTTTGGAGCACCCAAAATATGCAAGGCAGCATCAAGGTGTATTAGGAATAAGCCCCCCTTCCATAATGGAGGGTGTAGAGGGGAGATGTTGCTTGGCTATCAGTGGCAACTCGGAGGCTGCTTTGCAAGTCTGTAATGGCCTGTCAGTGCACTGAGCCTTCTTCCTTTTCCATGCATTCACTGAACCATCAGATGAAAAGAGCAGATCCAAAATAATTATCTGTGTATTGCTGATGAAGCAAACAGCAACAAAAGCAAATACTAGGAGCAATTACTGCATAATCTGTTCTACAGTTTGGGGTGCATTAATGGTAAAAAATAAATAGAAGATAATACTGCTCCAGTTTGCGGAGGAAATCCTAAGTAACTTTCAAGTGGAGTCACTGGAGTTATACCAATTAGATGAAAACAATATGCAGTTGATGTAGGAAAACAAAATTCTGTTTAGGGCATGCTCAGTAAATATGTACAATAATGTGGTTTATGAGAAGAAGTCACTCTTAAGTAGACCACCTGGGTCTTTAGTAGACCATTCTGACTATTGTATGTTTCCAAAAGCATAGTCTGAAGAAAAATCTGCAATTCAAAATTGGTGAAAAAGAACATAACCAAATAGAATAAAAATATGCAGTAAGAAAGCAAAATATTTAATGTCACTTATTTTCATGTTTTTATTTCTGATTGATGGGAACATTAGGAACCAAATAGAAACAAAAATATTTAGATAACCAAACCAAACATGAACAAAGCCTTAGAAAACAACAAAGGCATGCTTCTCAGGACTAGGCTTTGGGTAAATTTTGTGGCTGAATTACAAATGCTTTGTAGGGGGGTTATGAGAAAAGCGATGTGCTCTGTCTGAAGTTCTCATGGCTTATATTGACGACAAACATTCTTTGGCTCCAGGGAGATGCCCACAGCTGAACCCACAGCTCAGTCACAGTGTTGACTAGCAGTATCTAATTGGGGCAGCACAAACTAGTATAGTTACAAGAAACAAGAACTACCTGGTTAACTCTTGCTGTGCATCCAAGAGGCATGCATGTCTATGCCATCATACATATTCACTGACATGTTCTACATGGCTGTGGCTTCAGCTCTGTGGCCATTAATTACAGAAAAAGTGGGAACTCCCATGTATAGCTAAGAGATTGCCGAAGCAGTGGGCAATGGAGGGCCCTGGGTGCCCTCCGTTCCCAGGACTTATTGCACGGAAGAAGTGCTTCTGGCTGCAGCCTTAGTTAAATTCCTGCTGTAGTACAGGGCTGAGATGCTGAACACCTTCTGCTAAACTTCCCCTGATACTCCCTGGGGCAGAGCTGCAGGACCAGGGCCCTATAAAGCTCCCTGGCACACCTCCAAGAGTACAAAGGATTTTCCACCAACCTATCACTGACAAAACTTTGTGAAAGTTGCAGCTGTAGCAGCAACATATATTTGATATTGATTCAGGGAAAGTACTTACCTTATTCTAGTGTAAAACCAATGACAGCAAATAATGAAATACAACACAAGTTAGAAAATGCCTTTCAATGCATGCAGCACTGTGATTAGTCATAAAACCCTGATGAGGTTTAGAGGCAATATACGACTTTTCATCTCTTTTGAAAATAAAAATTGAACAAATTATTTCCTGATATTTCAAATCAATGCTTATATTTTTATTTTCTATAAAATTCAGCATGCACTTTTTATAAACATAATAAACATGTCATAAAAGCACAGATTGCATCATATTAAATTTGGCATAAATGTTGTGAATATTCAGATAACTACCTAATGTTTGAACTATTTCTGTTCTTTATTATAACTATGTTTAAATTTTAAATGAATTTTTCAAATCATTGCTTTTTAGCAAAAAATAAAGCAGATAAAATGTTTTTCCACATAAAAACTCTTTGCTAGAGCTAGGATATATAATTTATATTTTAATGTTGCAAGATACAGATGAACATTCTTTGCACCAAATGCAACCTAAGTTCCTCACTAAATCATTTGTGCCAAAAATGTGAGAATATCTTGACAATGAAGAGCATGGAGTGATGGCTATGGAGATATTTGTTCTGTTTCCCAACAATTAACCATAAAAAAATGGGTGGGGGTAATACAACTTGCATTCCTGGTACAACTCAAATTCCCATGGATCACATTATTAATTTTTGGGTGCAAAGAAAGCAACATCAGACCATTAGTATTCAGTTTATCATTGTCCTTTAGTTCTCAGTACTTTCTATCAGAATTCAGATTCGGGAGGTCAGTGAGGGTCTGCCCTATACACAAAGAAATGGCAGTTCCAGGTGCACATGCAGAAAAGTGCGTGTGAGTAGCAGGCTGTGAGCTCTACTTAGAGGGAGGAACGATGTGCAGATGAAATGCAGAGTTGGACATAGGCTGTTCTTAGGGCAGGAATATAGGGGCATTCAAAAAAGCACTCTTTTTTAAGTCTGGATAAATAGATATATATCTTTTAATCCTAAGAAGAGCCACAGTCATGGAACATGTGAGAGTTGTGCCCAAAGCTTTATTTACAAATGGAGAGAAAAAATGTGGCACTAAAAGGGCACTAGCCTTAAAGGGACTGGACATCTTGATAATTACTATTCTCTCCCCATCCCATGACAGACATCAGCCGTTGTTAAAAAAAGTTGGCAAGTGGTTAGTTGGCAAGACCAATTTAATGCATACCATATTCAAAGCAGGTTCTGCGTTTCACCTGCTGGAAAGAGGGGCTCAAGCTGAGCACCACTTGCAGCTGCAGTGCAGTGTTAACAACACTGCTTTTTAATGAGAGATTCAACTATTTCATTAAAAAGTGAGGCGATTCTAAGGAACATACAAAAGCACCCGTTTGGCCTTTCTTATTTCCATCATGTATTTTGCATGCACAGATTATCTGTAGGTTAATTTTTTTCCTCCAGCAAAAAGGAAGACAAAGAATTTGCATCCTGAAAACGTCTGCTGGTAAGAATATGATGTCCCTTGACTCAGTCAATTAGACTGAGCGGTGTTGTGACCTTGGCTATGTATCACTGTAGGCTTTATCTGTGCTATGACTCAGCAGCTGGGCTCATGACAGAATTAATTTCAAATCCTTGGATTGCTAGGAAGAGTTGAGCCACGAGAACTGGTATTCACGTATTTTCCCTGGGGTGGACAATCTCTGGGGAGGAATGTAATGGGTAGCAGAGGCATTACCCACATTGCGTGGGGACTAAACTCATGAAAAGCCTTGGCTGTGCTACACCCCTGCAGGCAGGTGCTTTCCTTGCTTGCCTTCCTGTTCTGGCCCATATTCTGCTCAAGGAGAGCACTGCTGACTTGTCCTTGGGCTGAGGAGAGGCTGGCAGAGCACCTGGGCGTGGAGCTCTGCCCACCTCTGGGTCTGCAGACAGCCAAGCCAACAGGTAGCACCTAGAGGATTCAGGAAAACATTTGTGTTTCCTCCCTACCCTGTGGGCTGACAGGATGAGATGTATGGAAAACCAGGAGCTTCTCTGCACCCAAAACCACACCTCCTGGCATAGGTTGGCTTCTTGTTATAACGCCACACAGGTTAGAGGCTTTCCTGCTGCAGTGACGTGGGTACACAGAGCAGGAAAAAGAGATCATTAGCAAGCTTTTAACAAGGCCAGAAAGGATAATGTGGATGGTGGCCAGAGGGGTGTACGTCTGTGATCATTAGCTGGAGTCTCTTTCAGGTGAAAGAGTGGCAGGGTTATAAGAGTACAGAGTATAGACTGTGTTAGACACAGACCATCAACAGCTCCTGGAGCCAGGGATGTTCATGGCTTTCTGAGACGAGGTCAGAGAGCCAGCAGGGATTATTTCCAACCTGAGAGTCACAGAGGTTTCCTAAGGTGTCTAAGCTTTGGGAAGAATAAGCCAGGCAAAACCTACTGACTCCCTATAAAATTAATGGAAAGTGGTAATTACATCATCCTACAGAGTGATTTTATTTCAGGCCATGACTCTCTGCTCTTTCTCTGAGAACATGGGTGGATGGAGAAGAGCACCCAAGGGACACTGCCTCCTTGCCTCTTAGGAGAGAGCTAACCTGGTGAGTTGGCTTACTTGCTCTAGGGACAGGCAGGATTTCTGTGCCTGGCACCTTCATTTCTAAACCTATTTTTTTCCCTCAGTTTAAATTTTATGGGGATTTACAGTAGGTGAATATTAAGAATTAAGTGCAAGTCCTGTCCCTAGTATTCATAGTGCGGCTTAACACCTTGGTAGCCCTGGTGTGTGCAGGCTGGCCTAGGGTTACTGCTAACAGACACTGATCCAGGCTCCCTTCTGCATGCCTGGAAGCACTCCATAGCACTGACAGAGCATCTTCGTCATTTTACAGGCGAAGAAGTTGAAGTGCTGAGGAGTAAAGTGACCAGTGTGAAGTGGCAGAGCTGAAGGAAAACCCAGGCCTTCTGAGGGAGCATCTACGTACAAAACAGAAGAGAAAGAAGGAGGCACTGCTTGCCCACTTGCCCATCTGGTTCCTTCCCTAGGCAAGGTGTGATTGCTTGCTACAGCATTTCTATTGTTTTTTCCATTCTAGTATAAAATACCTCTTGTGATTGAATTGTTACTGCTTGACTTCTCTGTTTAGACTACGACTTGGCAAATCTCATTGTCCAAGAACTTCAGAATTCAGCCCAAGAACCCCTTTTTAAAAACTTATCCTTATTCCTATTTGGATTGATGGGTAATAGTATGCTCTATTTTTTTCCCATCTGTTTCTTTTTTCTTTTTCTTTTTTTTTTTTATTTTATTTTTAATTGAAAGGCAGAAAGAAATGTGAATATTTTGTAACTAGCAGTTCCCTTTTCCATGGTTTTCTAAACACTTCTGCAGGTTTATGCTCTTTCACATCTTTTTGATGCAGCATCATATAGCCACTGATGAACTAAGCCAGGAATCCCATCCATCCCTCTGTTCCTTCAAGCTTTAAGCTTAATGTTATGGAAGCAGAGCCCAGCAAGGTGTGTAAAAGCAGCAGAGCGTGTACAGTTACTCAGTGTTGGGACCAGTTTGGCTTGGGGTTGATATGAGTGCCATGCAAGCTGGTGCTGCTTGGTGGAAGGAAGAACAGGGCTAACTAGCAATCAGATAATCCACTTTGCTATTGTTACAAAACATTACTTTCAGTGTCTGTGATAATTCAGATTTAAAGACAGAAACCTTATAATTACACAGTCTGGATGTTATCCAAGCCTAATTTCTTCATTGTTGGTCTTTAAATTATTCAATAAAAGGAATGTTTGAACCTATCTATGGAGCAGGCACGCCTCTCTCTGCCAACCACTGTCAGCGATGAGTTCCCTCCCGTGAAGCCACTAGCATTTCACTTCTACTGGAGCTAAATTGTTAGAGAAAAAGCAGGTCATCTCTTTGTGACGTAACACAGGAAAAAATGGGTTAGCTGTGAGCAAAACCCATCTCAGTAATGGGAGAATCAAGAGGGTGAAGACACTTTACTTGGTAAAATCTTGACAAGGGGATGAATATAGAGCTCAGACCATAGGAACCTGATATAGTGAACCCTGTTTCTGAACAGTATCCTTCTTACTAAAAAAGGAAATGAATAAGGCATTAGTTGCTAATGCAAATTTTTCAGAGGCACAACAACATTACTCTGTGCAAAGAGCAATACAGCAGACTCTTTTGTATCTTCCAAAGGACATAAATCAGCTTTATATGGCAGCACAGCATTGAATAGAAATATCCTTTCTTATGTTCCAGCACAATATATTTCACAGTCATCGCTGCATTACAGGAACACACCAATACTTGGTGGTGATAAAGCCCCGCTTTCCCTCCTGTGTTTTTCTATGAGACAAAACACATGCCCCTGCTGTGCTGCTTATTTCATGACCATCTTAACTGCTGCCAGTTGCTGCCAGTTGCTGCCAGGGCAAAGCATTAGCAAAGACTGATTTTCAAAGGTTTCCCTGGGCCAAAACAATTCTTACTGAGCTTAACACTTGTGCCATGCTGGAGGTATTTCAGAACTTTCTGAGATGGGGTGGGATGAGGTGAAGCTGATACTCACAGGACGACTTCTACGTGGTCCAAAGCCCACTGATCATGACCTGTTCCATTGTGACGGGGCTGCCACCAGCGCAGTAAGACTCCCTTCATTCGTGCCTCCCTGTCGTCACAAATACAAGAGCCAGTGAGAGCACCAGACTATCAAAGTATTGCACTTCTCTGTCTAACCCTCAACATGAACTGAGAGCAAAGCCAAAGCATTGTTTGTACACCCCAGCATATCAACATGCTATAAGTACAAAACCTTTAATGATGAAAAATGCACACACAGAAGGATGAATTATATACATTTTTCCCCCCTCTTATCTTCCTAACAAGTATTCTGTTGGTATTTTTTTCCAAAAATCTTGCTGAAGACTACACTGTATATTTTTAATCAGCCTTCCACTTAAGCTTCCTTCTGTGCCTACCCTCCCACCAACCTTTTGTTTTTCTTGCAGTGATGCAACGATAAAGTCTTTCCTAGCAGAAATCTATCTTGTGCATTTAGAGGTAATGAAATGCGACTAGGTACTCACAGGGGAACATTATAAGACACTCTTTGGGCTTGTATGAAGTCCTTTGGCTGATGCTGTGCAATTACTTGCCATGTAATTCCATTATTTACACTGTATTGGAGGAGCACTGCCTTGTCTACAGTGTTAGGATCACTGAGATTGGTATTGCAACTGTCTGTTTGTGAAATGCTTCCAATTTGCAGAACAAACATGATTTTGCTGTAAAACACAGAGAGAAAAGGTATTTTCAATATGCAAAAAGTATTCAAACAAGAACAACAGCACTTCCAGATTTATTGCAGTTATTACAAAAAGTTCAGGATTCTCAAGAATCATTACTTTTAACATAAAAAATAAACTGTTCTCATGTCTCTAAAACATGACTCTCCTTTCAAACTAATAATTTACTGTGTATAGCATTTCAATATATATGAAGGCAATAGATACAATTTTACAATGTTTCTGCACAAAACTGAGATACATATACAGAATAAATATGCAAATGAATGTATGAAAAGCTAAAAAGGGACAAATGAAGGTTGAACAAAGGTTTCTAATATTCTACCTAGGTGTTCAGACAAGAAATGAAGTGTCTGATTTATATGTGGCCCAGTTGGTGATTCACCCTGTTTCTAATCATTTGTTAGACAGCTAAATACAAAATCAATCCAGAAAACTGTCGCTCTGTTAAGGGTCAGCACAGGCTGGTCACATTTGTTTTTCCATGGCCATAGAGACTTAATAGATGAAAAAGATACTCCTGCTCATTGCCAGGTGAATATAATTTGACAACTGAAACAGGAAAATGAGTCCATAATTGCTAGTAGCATCTTTACTCATGACTGCCATGGAGGCACATACAAACATGGGATTTGTCTTATCAGATCAGGCACCGATCCAGACAGCCTGGTATCCACCCTTTGCCAATGGCTTCATCGTCAGTTCTGGCTTACCAGGCAGTGCTCTGTTGGGCATGATTAAAACATCTGACCTTTTCACCTGACATCGCTTCCTCTGTCTATCTCCCAAATGAAAGTCACAAAGCGTTCTGCCAACCCTAATGTTTATCTGCCAGCCACATCTGACTGCATGGTAGAGCCAGGTTAGTTCATCCTCTTCAGTGCTGGCCCACATGGCTTTGCGTGCATAGGAATATTTTCATGTCTCATGAGCTGCTGAAAGAGCATTTTATGCTCACAGTATTACCTTGCTCGGGTGAGATCCAGAGGCTTAGTCACAGCTTGTCGTATCTGACATCCATTAAAATAGAGTGAATCTCCGTGGGCATAGGGTGCCAGCTGTCCACATCCATTCCCTATCACTCCCCCCTGAATGGTTTCCCAATTTATTTCAGTGACTCTTTCAGATTCAAAATTATCTTTAATATAACTGGGGAGATCATGGCTAAAAACAGAGCAGTCATCACCTAAAAATGACATAGTGAAGTTATAAAACACACAAAAAAAAAATCAAAGTAATCGGGAAAATTCAGTTACAGTCAATTGTAATTACATTCAAGTTTGTGGCCCAGTATACAGTGTGACTACAGGCTGAACATGTTTCAGCAGATTGATTAATAGTGCACATATTGCTGTAAAGATTTCATTTTTATGAAATCAAGGCTGCTAATCTGTTATTTTTTACAGCAGTGTAACTTCAAGTATTGCAACAAGGTTTCTCCTGTTTTACACTGGTGCCAACAAGGGAAACCTCAAATAGGTGGTTGAAGGGAAATGCCTTTAAAACTGGGAAGGAGTCTGATCTCATAAAGTTATGAGACTGTCCTGGATGGCTCTAAATGCTCCGGCTCCACTCCCACAGAACACTTATAATTTCATGAGGACACTCGGATACCGTTAGACATCTGCTCATCTGAATTGCAGCAATAGAGCAAAATGTTCTGTTGTGATGGGGCACAGAACTGAATCCCTTGCAGGTGCCAGTCACCAACGTCTGGATCCCATGTACACATCCCCTGGAAGTGACTGCACCCTTGGAAGGTATACAGGGGTGAAAGCTGTGTCTGGGTAAGCAGGTAGCCACATCCTGCTTTCAATGAAGATCGAATGGGCTTTAAATACAGTGCCAGACAGCAGAGACTACTGACTCAACCCAGGAAGAGGAAAGGAAGGGAATAGTTGTTACTTGCAGCCCTGACAAATTATGAATTTATAGCTTGTTACTCAAGCATTCCAGTGATAAATATAGACAGGATATATCACTCTGTCTATATCTTTTGTTTACTTTTGAGCTAGATTAGACTGCAGTAGAAGTATAAGAAAGAAATTGAAAAAATGAAACCTTGATATCCTTCATCACAAATGCAAATGGCTCCAGTTGTGCAATATCCATGACCACTGCAGAGCTTAGGGCATGCTTCCCCAATGTACACGTGGTCGATAGCCCAGCTTTGCTTCTCTAGTTCTTCTCCTTTCTGAATCCACCTGAACTGAGTTGCACTGCAAATATCAAAACCCAAATATGATGTTATGATATCTAGCAATTAAACACATCTGCACAATGACATTCGAATATGTCAGCAGCAGATGAAATGAAAAATGTTGTATGAAAGGGCTGTGACTTTAATAACTAGAAAGACAGACCAAACCTGAATGGGTGACTACTACATTACTGGCAGTAGCCACATTTATTAACAAAAAGCTTTCTCAAAAATCATTAATTATGTATCAGATCTAAATCCAGCAATAAAGAAGCATTTTTAATTCACCAGTTGTTCCAAAGCTGACAGTGCCAGCAAGACAGCTGACATTTTAGAGGCCTACAGTGAGCTGACCTTTTGGTAACCTACCTGGAAGACACATGATCAGGCAGCTGGATAGTTATTCTTTTCCACATGGAGCTGTTGACAGAGTTATAGATGGTAGCTTCATGGAACTGAAATGGGGAGCAGCCAATGCTATTAGATGAGGAAGGAAGACAGTGTGTCTGAACGAGCTGCCATGAATCTGTCCTGTAGGAAACAACAAAAAAAATATATTCTTAGAACAACTGGAAGAATAATGAAAGGTAATCTCTAAAGTCATGGCATTGTCTGTCTTACTAAATAAACCCAATAGATTGTCAGTGATAGTTTCCATGCTTTGTAGTCATAGATAGACAAGAGGTGAGAAGGTGAAACCCTGGTGCAGCCTTGGAAGACTTTCCATTCCCCATGAAAATGCCCCACAAACATTTAAGCACAGAATATACCTTCACTTTTACAAATTATAATGCACTGTTATACTACAACACAGGAAACAGCATTATTAATTTTTCTGTCAGCTAAAGACCAAATCAGAATTAAGTAACCTCCACTTGATTATAGTTTGGTCCTAAATGTGCAGTCCTGTACCACTAAAACAAGAGTTTCCTGTAAATGTGGCTTTCTGTGAGCACATTTTTAACAGGAGCATGCTCATGACTGTAACTGCAAGCTCAATGCCATGAATCTGTCAGCATCTGGGATAAATTATAAAGAGAATTTATGGGAGTTATGTACACAAATCCCAGTGCTTGCAAACAGGACTTGTTTGGATCCTGTTACAAGATGAACATCAAAGTGAATGCTTTAATAAATAAAAGCCTTTGAGGTTTTTAATTTCATATTTTATTTTTGTCTATATATTCTGCTCTCATTTACCTTGCATCCTTAGTATACTCCAGCATCACAGAGTGGAGGTCGCCACAAGAGGTTGCTTCACAGCCAACCACGATCTATAGCATAAAGAAAATTGGCTGCTGTAACTAGTCAGGTAGACATCTAATGTGATATAAGATTAAGTGGTGTTTTTTTTTTTTTTCTTTTTCTTTACAGGCAGTATAAAAAAGTTTGTCAACTTAGATGTTGGAAAAAAATTATCAAAAGTGGGTGGAAAACAAAAGACACAATACTTCAGGTACTGCTTTTACTTAATTTTCCCTCATTGTTATTTTCAAACAGAACCCTGACACTAATTTCCTAAATTTGAAATTATATATCTAAAGAAACATTGTTTCTGAGACATGAAGATGTGGAAGCTCCTCAGCATTTCAGAAAGTGAAATGCTGAGCTTTGTATTAATCACCTACGAAATTTATAATTCATAACGAAAAAATGTGGGTGTGAACTCAAGTCAATAAAATTTAACAACTGAATTATTCTGAATATCTAGAGCAATAAACAAATTTGTGCCATGTTAAAATAGAAAGATTACTGTACTCAATATATAGGACTGAATAGGTAGCAAAAGCTAAATTTTAAGAACTTCAGCACCAAATGGTATCCATGCACTACAGCTGAGTTTTTAGTTTAGAAATAAAATCCTTGCTGTGATTGGTGAAGAAAAAGGAGAAGAAATTCTGGAAAAAAACACTTTGCAAAGAGATCTCAGTAATACAAACAATTCAATGTTGATGGGTTATCTTAAATGTTGCCCTTAAACCAGAGGAAAAAGATGATAAGCTGAGCAAAATAAGCAGCTTGGGGAGTCTTGGCATGCAGTAGGAAATAGTATGTTAGACTTTTCTTTTATATAATTCCTTTAAAGATGGCATGCTGTGTAAGTGGGGGAAGCAATGCTTTGAGGGAGTACATTAGTCAGTATAAAATAGGCAACAATGTTGAGAAAAGGTGAAAATTTGATTGAAAATGGAAAAATCTGGAGCTGTCTTGTCAAACAGAAGAACAATAAAAAAAAAAAGGAAGAGAACTATTTTTATAACCTTGCTTTAATGGTTGTTCCTGGTTTATTTAAGACATAGTGATTGGGGAAGGGCCCATTCTGGGAAACAATTACAAAGGTATTTTCTTATTGCCTCTGTCTATTCAGAATTCCACTTTAACGAAGCAAAATATTCAGAAAAGTTTCTCTGATTATTTAGATCACTTTCCGTGACACAAGTAAGCAAAAGGGGTACTTCTACTCTGAGCGCTCCTGAATTTTCAGTATGCCAGTTCTTTTCCAGCCCACATCTACCTTGCCTTTTCTGCTTATTTGCTAGGTGAGGGAAATGGCATATTCTGCATGCCATGCATTCTCACCTTAGAAAATAATTCTCACTCTATCTGATGAGTCAGTAATTTCTGGAGAAAGGGATTAGACTGCCAATCTTTCTCAGTAACCCCCAAAACATATAGACAGTCAGAAGAATTTGACATCTCACATTCATGCAAGCTTTCTGGTTCCCATCACCTACACTTCAAAATTTCCCTTAAATTTTAATATAAAATCATTATTTATTCATCCAATTGTGCTTCCTAGCTGGAAGAACTTCTGGAGAGAAATTAGATGATTTTTCATTACAAAATTTTCTTTGTAGAGAGAGAACATTTCTTACTTTAAACTGCATCATGTATCCTGGTTGTATAATGAGCTCCCTGGAGGACAGGATGTTGTGTGTTTTGTCCTTTTTCTTATTTGGCCAGTAGAGATGGAATGACGGATTTCCACAGAACCCTGCAGTCCTGACTGCATTAGGGTAAAAACTCCAGTTTTCTTCATGAGAGGTGCCTTCTATTAACATGAGTTAAATACAATTACTGCATTGTCTCAGGAAACATCAAGGTTTAGTAATGAATCCACAGAATCACTAGATACAGTACTTTAGCAATATAAACACTAAATCTACACTAGCAGTTGTGACACACAATAAGTAAGCTACTAGCAGACAAAATATAAACATCAGCTCCACAAAGGTAATTTAAATGTTTAAATAATAGTATTTTTAAAAATATGATTAAATAAAACCTCCCTACCCAAAAATTTAAATGAAATGAGTTGGACTGAAAAAAAACAACAAAAACCTTCCTTATTGATATGTCCATATATTTACACAAACATACCTAAATACACTTGTGTATATATATACGCATATATATATACAGACATCCCCATTAGTAGCATGAAGAATTGAATAGAAAAAGTACTAGTCTACAAAACAAAAAAATTGCAACGTTAAAAAAGAAGAAAAAGTGTGCTTTCAAGCTCATAGCACTTTTCTCAGATAAGATCATGGCAGACAATAGAATACCTGTCACAGCCTCTTACCATCATCAAATGTATCTACCAGCTGACTGGGGTTGATCTCTGCTCCGCCAATCAATATGTTATCCAGAGCCCACTGCGCCCGATCAGGACCAGAAACCACGATCCCATTGCTGATGGTGAAAGGCTGCCACCACCTCAAGCGGGTTGTGTTGGTCAGAGCACGTTCGGGGAGAAGGATATAGTCATGTCTGACTGAGATGTATTTTTGGTAGTCCATCTCATGAAGCAACGTCCAACTTATCCCTAGAATGAAAAGATGCAGATTTAGTAATAAGAACAAGGATAAGGTAGACTATTCTAAAAGATTTAAGGGAGATAATTGGACACCAGAAATAATAGCTATGTTCTTCCAATAGACAAATCTTAACTTCCAAGGGTAGTTGGCTACTGTAGTCATTACAAGAGCAATTTTGTAATTGTGTAAAGCATTCAAATTGGCTAGAAGCCACTGATAATGAAAATCAAGGGGGGGGGGGGGGGGATTATGGAAAATAATCTCAGATATGTATGATGCTTAAATACTGAATAAGGCTGTAGTTTAGATGAACCTTCAAGATGTACTTGCCTCCATCAATGGAATAATCTAGCAACACTCCCTCCTTTCTGCAAGTTGGTCTGTGGCATGTTGTCATGTTGTTTTCACTACCGATTCTCCCCCAGTACTGCAGAAATCTAAGAGTAAATGTACAGGGTTACATTTATTAAAGATCTGTACAGATCAAGAAGTTTCCTTTCTGTTAGCAGATATGATGAAAATGCTCAAAATTTTTAAGCAAGTAACACTGATGTACAAATGGAACAAAGGCTTCCAAAAACATTGCCTTATAATGAGGTTCCCTCTGGAACCTCATGAAATTCAACAAGGACAAATGCAAAGTCCTCCCTGTGGGAGGGACTAACCCCCTGCTGTGGTACAGACTGGGACTGACTGGCCAAGAGCAGCTTTGCTAACCGTTTCTTGTGAGTCCTGGTGGAAAGGGGACTAAACATAATTTAACAAGGTGCCCTGGCAGCAGTGAAGGACACACAAAAGTTGATAAACTGAGGTAAAGTCATTGGAGGCCACCTAAATTGTCTGGGCTATAGCATATGCTCTGTGAGGAGAGGTTGAGGGACCTAGGCTTGGTCAGCTTGAAGAAGATAGGACTTCAGGAGGATCTGACAGCAACCTACAGGGAGGTTATCAGGAAGGCAGAGCAGAACTTTGCTGTGGGGCATGGCAGGAACCAGGAGACAGTGACTGCATTGAAACAAAGGAGGCTCTGACTGCATATAAAGGAAAAAAATATTACTTTTATGGTTAACTCAACTCTCTCCTTGGAGGTTTTCAAGACTGAGAGACAGACCTGAGCAACCTGGTCTAAATTCACAGTTGACCCTGCTTTGAGCATGAGGTTGGACTAGGGACCTCCTGAGGCCCCTTCCTAACTGAGAGCCTATGTGATTCAATGAATTCTTGCTGAATAATAGAATTCTTTAAAGCCATTCAGCCAAGGGACAAAGATGCTGAAGTTGTTTTCTATGTGATGTCCTTAACTTGTCTAAATTGATGTTGTTCCATCACTCTCCAGTTAAGTCATCCTCTTCTACCTCATGCAAATGGAACACATCTTGTACGGGCCAACCAGCAGAGGTGATGTTCTGAACTCAGCAGGAGACACCACTGGTGCCTCAGGAGTGGAGCCAGTGGTGCAGAGGTGACAGCAGTGTCTTGCCTTTTTGCAGGACAGGCATTGCTGACTCCAGGATGTTCCTGGGGAAGGGAACCTGCTGCTTCACTGGGGCCTAGAGGATCCTTTCCACTGTGGTAGGGTGGGCCTTGGTCTACAACTCAACTAAAAGCATCAGTTTCTTGACAAACAAGGCAGTTGGTAGCTGAGTCCACAAAACAATAAGGAATGGAGACCTTATTTCTCAGAGAGGCCTTTCTGACAGCAAGCATGGTGTTACTAGCTGTGCTAAGAGCACTGCAGCTTCCCCCACATCATTAGCTGCGCATCATCTTCCCCTGTTTACCACATCTCTTGGTCCAGCTCAGCAGGGCGTGAGGACTCTCCTGCTTTTCATTGCCAGGACAGATATACTTCTGAGAAATAGGCATTTTTAAATGAAAAAAAAGCCACATCTTCAACTTCACAATCTCCCCAAGCATACTCTTTCCCATTTATTTTCATTTTTCAATGGGAATCTGTCTGAGAAAAGCTAGTCATGTGTGTAAATGCTGACAGGACCAAGCACTGCAGGGAGGTATTCTCACCTCTCAGGCCTCTGGTGTAATCAGTGGTGGGGTGCAGAGGGCACCAGAGGGTGATCCTGAGTGGAGATTGCCCTTGGATGCCACCACTTCCCCTTAGACTCCTCTCACCCCCAACGATGTGGGGCACTCAGGGAAGCTAGACTCCATGCTGTTCACCTCTTGCTTAGGCAACAGTGGCTCATAGATCCCATCAGGGAGAATTTCTGTCAAACACATCTTAGTGACTCAGCTACCAGTTGCAGCCATCTGAACTGTTGTTATCTCACCCCTGCATTCTGGGTCTACGCTTGAGGGTGTAAATATCTCCTTGTGTTACCAATCCACTAAAAACTATTAAATATTTAGAGAACCTCATGCTTTCCACCATCTCGTTTTTCAGTGAAAAGAAGTTTCCTTGGCAAATCTGAAATATTAAATGATTCCCATTCACCTCTCCAAAAATCCTCATAAAATCCTCTAGTGAGACACTGGAAGACCCAAATGCACTGAAGAACACCTCCAAACTGCTGTGACCATCTTTTCTGACTGCAATGCAAACCTTTGCTCCATTGGACATTGTAGCAAATTAAATCATAATCTAATTAGTGTCTACCTGAGATAACTGATATAGCTTTTGGTGGCTTAGGAATTATTTGAGCTACAAGCTGTATTGCCTGCTCCTTTGTGAGCATTTAACAGAGTTCCCCATTGAAATGACATGGTAACATGACATACTTTGCACCCCGCAGGTCCAGATCTTGAGTGACAGCCTGTCTCACAGTTGCACCTCCAAAATAGAGAGTTGTGTCTTCTGCTAGAATCCCACACTCAGTGCAAGTACTTCCTCCTTCTAAGGACATCCATAAATCTGGTTTAATTTCTTCATTGTCAAAGCGCTCTTTCAGGAAAGTCTGTAATGAAGGTGTTTAACATAAAACACAAATAATTATGACCATAAGCCTTTCTGATGGCCAGAGCTGGAACTGATCTAAATGCATTTGAAAGACTTACAAACACTGTAAAGATTTTTTTTTTCTAGGATCAATGAACATAACCGAACTTGACTGGCTAAATATGCAAATATTTTAGGGCTAGATTTTAACATATTTGGGAGGTAATCCAGTACATTAGAATTTCCACGTGCAAATGAATGGGTATAACTCATAACTGTGGTTATCCAAGACTATGTAAAACCTCTCCACATATCCATTATGTATGGTAGATATTATTATTTTATAATTTCTCCCCAGTAAAACTTGTACTGTGATGAAATTTCAAGATTTTTCTTGTATTCATTTATTCAATAAGTTCTATCATGATAAAGACAATCCTTCTACAGGTCTTGATCAATGATAATGTGTGCAAGGGTTAATTCTGTCTAATGATAATCTAAAGATGAACAGCTTTATTGGGCAGTGTTATCTGAAAATTAATGAAACAGTTCTTGGATACTGTAGTACTAGTTTTGTTAAAAATGATAAAAGGACTGAAAATGGATTTGAGTATCTTCAGACTGTCATGAATCAAAGCTAAATTTCCAGTGTGATCAATCTCCTCTCTCTCCCTCCCCTTCTCTTTCATTCTCAGCCAAAATCATGTCAAAATTCACTCTTTAAAACATGCAGTAAAATTACCTTTAGTGTTTGGGTCAGATAGCAGTTTGGACCTGAGTATCCAGGATCACAGATGCATTGCTCTTTGAGGCAGTCTCCATGACCTCTACAATTTTCCAGACAACCAGGGCCCAGATAGAAATTATCAATGGCCCACTGCATATCTGAATATTTCTGATAGAACCGAAACCTCACAGGACTAAATGTGCAGAAACAAAGGAAAACAGACAGATATGTATGAAACAACTTTGCTCAAATGAAAACAGGTAGGTGAAATACAATATACTTATGACTGTGGTATCCTCCAGGCTTCCACAAGTAATATCTGTCAGTCTCTGCTGAAAGCAATTTTATGATATATCCATATCTACTTCTTCACAAATGTACTATTGGTCACATATGGATAGATTTTGGTCACTGTGGAAGCTGGAAAAATCTATACTGGCTTCTTGAGAGAGAATTTCATTTATGGTAATACTTTCTTTGCAAATTACTCAAAGAATATAAGAGAGTTTCCTTTCTGAAGAAAAAAAAACAAAACAAAACACAAACAAATAGCTTGCGTATGTGTGGACTACTGCAGACAGCAAGGGTAAGTTTTCCACTCAGTAAGGTCATAAATTTGCTTCCTAATTGAACACAGCTGTCTGAACAGAGCAGAACATGCTGTACTGGAGCAGACTGCAGAGAAGCAAGAAAAACTTTGCCATTTGTTTAGATCAAGAGTCATGATCAATCTTGATAGGAAATAAAACCATACAGCATATGTAATAAATGTAAACATTGCAAGATGCACTTTCTTTGAAAGAAAATGAATAGGCACATGTGTTTCCTGTTGTGTTTTTCGGGATGTACTGAATCCAAGACATAACAAGTAATGAACTGATACTTACTTGCCCACGAGGTTTTCAGGCAGTGAGTAAGTTACTCTTTTCCACCCTTTTGTGGGAAAGAAAACAGATGGCTGTGAAACACTCCCAGAACATTTTGGATCAGCTGGTAAACACTGAGGTACTAAATAATTCCAGCTAACACCAAAGTCAGTGGAGTACTGCACATGGACCTGATTTTGTGCAAGTTTTTCCGAGGTTTTACATCCAACAGAAACCTAATAAAGAAGAGAGCACAAGTGAATTAGAATTAATTGTGGTGGTGATTAGAGTTTAAAAAATGTTGAATCTGAAAACTGACGGCTGAATTTTGCTCAAAATCATGTCAGTAACACTGTCTGTATCATACCGGTCATCTACAGGTCTCATCCCAAGATTTCCAAGATTCAGAGAAGTCACCAGCTTCTTTTTTTTTTTTTTTTTTTTTTTTTTCCAGCTATATCACCTCTCCGGATGTCTGGATATCCAGGTACTGTCACTTGTGCCCGTGCCCTATAACTGAGGAAGCTGTTCTCCTCTCCTGCACGGCCTAATATTTAGGTATTTCAGGGGAGGCCACCCAGGTCATTTTTGTCCAGTGGACCTTCTTTGTAGGAGAATTGTGCGAATAGCTCTTACAACTTCCATATACTGCTGGATTGTTTCTTCATTTTAGGTAAAGGGTTGTATGAAATGTGGTTGATTACAGGTTTGATGTGAATATATGCCCACACAGATGAGGCGTGGCCATTTTTGAGCTGCTTTCCCTTCACCAAGCATCTGTAACAAAATAGGCACCTTATATGTACTAAATATTCTTCCTATAGGAATAATGGGCATCATATATGACATCCATACAACTTCTGTGCTGGAGGAGAGGAGTGTGTCACCTCTGAGAATGGCCCACAGTGTTAAAGCTGACCAACAAGTTGTAGATGAGACAAATAACGACAGCTTAATAACAACATTTTGTCCTGCAAGGAATGGTTTATGCATAGTTACAGACATCATCATACCTCTTGAAAACTCAGCTTAGAATTGGAGCAAAATGGAGTTTAGAATAATTATGTAGAAGACAGATTTTACCTTGAATTGCATAATCCAGCCTTCTGTTGGAGTCAGGTCATGGGTGACTGCGTAAACCTCTCTGCCATCATGGCTCCCACAGATCATGACACCATCAGGAGAATCACAAAACCTCTCAATTGAGCAGTCATCATGGAATAACCAGTGTTCATTCACTTGAAAATATATGGGAATGTCCGTAGTTTTCAATGACAACATGAGGTACAGAAAACAGTCACAAAGTAGTGTTAACCACTGAAGATATTTTATTTTTCAGCCTACATGAGAATTATTTAGTATTGCTCCTTGGAATGTCAGTCATGTCTCCTATGTACATATTTATTGCATTTATTGCTTAAAACACCTCTTACTACTCTCTTATGAAAGCGTTATAACATTATTATATTTTTAATGTTAAAGAAGTAAGGTTCTGAGGTTTATTCAAAATCTCTTCTCTTGTGCTGGATGTTATAAAAGAATTTTCTTACAGACATTGACTACGTCTGTATACCCCAAAGTACACCCCAGCACTATGACTTGTTAAGCCTTGTGAACATTCAGAAATACTTCGTCCTCTACAAAATTTATATGTAAAATATAACTTAACTTCTCTAAAGGATGTTTAAACAAAATAACAAACAGAAAACAAAACAGTTAATAAACCTGCTTAGAATAACCTAGTGTTTTTTTCATCTTTTTTTTCTCTCTTTGAAAATAAATTTATTTTCTAAGTAATTTCACTCAGTAAAAAAAAAAAAAAAGAAAAAAAGAAAAATTACATTACATTTTCATTTTGTGAACTAAAAAGAAAGAAGCAAAGACACCTGTAGTGATGGGATTATCTATGACATCCATCACAGTGACGCAAAGATTCAGAGGTGCAGCAAGATTTAGAAATCACTGCGCTGACTTCTTGCCCTTTAATTCAGACCCATGTAACACCTTTACCTGTAGTTTTGTCTTCCATAAACATGTCAAAGGCGATCCTCCCAACAGGTCCTGCATCAGCAGGGGAGCGCTCATGCTGTGGCAGGGGAGCACTGCTGAAGGTGTCGAGCATCACAGTCCTTTGGTCAGCTGAGCCAGAGATCAAGACATTGTCGATAGCCCAGTCGTTCTGGTCCAGACCATCATGTTTAGGTTGCCACCAGCGGAAGCGTGTCCCAATGGTTTTGGCATCATAGGGAAGGAGGATGTTCACAAAACTGAAATACAACATGGAAATTAGTTGTAGGAAACCCACAGGAGGAGGACACTTCCCAATGCTCTGCACCAGGTGTTTTGACCAGGTTCCCTCCTGTTGTCTCCTATATTAGGTGCAAATTGGGAAGGCAGAGAAAGGTTAGGTGATTTAGCCTACATTTTCCCATGGGAGATTGCCAAAATAAAGCCCTTTTTGATCACTCCCAATGTTATCCCCTGCACAGGTGCTCAGAGTAAGGTCGGGAGGATCAGCAGCCAGACTGGCAAGGTTCGAGCAACCCCACATGCTCAAATCATGATTTAAGAGACAAAATGTAATCATCTAGACTGGTAGAGTATGACCATTAGGTCCTAAATAGGGCAATGTTAAGAAGGGAAATGTTGAAGTAAAATTAAGATTAATAATTTCAACCTGGAGCAGATAGCAATATTCCAGTACACTGTTCTTATTTCTATTACAACAATTAAAATGCTAGTGATTGATTTCTATTAAAATGCTAGTGATTTATTTGTGTGCATTCAAATAAAATGTCAAGTAATGGGCCCCTCACAGCCCCATTTTCTATGAGTATTTTAAACTAATTAGTGAAGAAAAAGTCCACCCCTATCTATGCTGGTTTGAACTTCACAAATGTCTCAAAATAGGGTTTGAGTGTAGTGTAGACCTTTTCACAGATATCTGGAGAAATAGGTTTCTCCTCTATACACTGTTTTCTAACAAGTTCAAGTGATGAATTTCTGCTCTTGTCAGTAAGGAACTAGATTGCTAATGAAAGTATCTTCAAGACCAGGATGGACGTTATTGTAGTAGCTGTCTTCCTATATTTCTGACCTTGCAGCTGAACAAATGCTGATCCTCAAACACATGCACTAAAGCCATTCATAAATGCTTGCAGGACTAGACAAGCTGAACTCTTAAAGATCATCTAAACTACAGCAGTAATAAATCAGAGAGGTTGTTATGAAACAATAAAGAACACTTGACCTAGTACAGGAAATTATATATGCAGAAGAAGGTATTTACAAACCCAGGTTTGCTGAATTGGTCATAGAAAATTTCCATTAAGAGGCTCCAGGTAATTCCACCATTCACTGAATACTCCAGCAGTACTCCTTGGTTGCGGTTATTGGGAGTTATCAGACATCCATACATGAAATAAAACTGGATGAATTCTGCATTGGTGAGGTTCAAGTCAACCGTAACTAATGTACGGCTGCAGCCCTTAAAAGTAATGAAAAATTATGTTGGCTGGTGCTGTCTGGCAAAACTTATGAACATAAAAATTGGTAGACTACGCAATCACTACTAATAAAGCTTCATGTTGTAAAACCTTCAAAATAGTACAACTTCAACAAATTATAATAAAAGTAAAGCTACAACAGAGCAATAAATGACTTTCTCTGACAACACAGTTTCAGTTATGTTCCATTTGGAAAATACATATGTTGGTACTTGCACCTACAGCTTTATAAAATTAAGCATCAAGAATGGCTTCACCTTTATGCTGAATAGAAGAGTTACAAAAATCCACACCTCCAGTGTACCACACTATGTTCTCCATGCAGAGTTAATGATTCACTGACTATGTGCTAATAGCTCAGTTTATGCAAACAATCAGATGGCACAGCAATTTTAATATGTGTGCTGTCCCAAAATTCCTGCTTAGTCTGTTAATTAGTGGTTCCTACTTAGGAAGGAAGTAGAAATGTAAATGTTTCTGTCAATTTATTTTAGAAAACTTGCATAGTTTGAACCTAGTTCCCTTGCATGAAAGATATATGTAAGCCCAAGTTTTATGTTTCTAAAATAATATCCTGTCATTTTGATAAACCTGAGGCTACCTAAAGCACACTTTAATTCAGCAGCAGTCTGGCTTATACAGCTGTGTATGTAGCTAAAACACAAGCAATTTTACTCTAAGCTAACACTGAAAAAATACCCAATAATGAAATATCTGAAGGATAAGTCTACACACAGACATATTTCCAAGGAGCAAGTGCACATTATACACATGCAAATACTTAGTTATTAATTTACCCCTGTGGGCTGATTAGAAGCTGCACCAAACTGCAGTTTCTGTGGAAATTGTAAGTGCTATGAAGAGGCTATTATCAGAGGGTGGGTCTGAATGTCTACATACTTCAACTGTGCTTTGATCTATCAGCTCCACCTCCAAAGGCCCTACCACGGCTGCTTTCAGGATGCCTCTGCAGCATTACTCATTTTCCTGGCTGCAGAATAGCCAGGATCATGGTATCGGCTATCCTGGAGTGTATCTGGCTGGCACCAGGCTGTAGGACCTACCTGACTTTGCCCTTCAGCTAACCAAAGGATATCTTTTTTTTTTTTTTTTTTTTTAAATTATTATATGTTTTGTGTGTACTGCGTTAATATTTTTTTAGCATGTTGCTATTCATTTAACTTTTTAAATCAGTCCTGTTTATACTGTCAAAAGCAGCAAGTCAGCCTCCGTGCCGAACACTAACCCCGCTGAAGTGAAGAGCCATCCCTGAGGCCACCGCTCCACAGACGGTGCTCAGCTTGCCCCCGTTCACTGTCAGCCAGTTCTGGCTTGACGGCGAGCGATTGAAGTTATCCTTCAGTTGTGTCGGAAGTGGGGTCTCTGGCTCATCACAGTAGAGCCCCCCCCAGTGCTCATCACAGCTGTGGAGGAAAACAAATGCAAAATTCAGCTGGCAAAGGCCCTGCACAGAGATTTAATCAGCATCATGTTATCCCACATCAAGGTGCCGTGTTATTCCATACAGAGACCGTCTGCATCATTTACTAGAGCACAACTGGCATATGGGGGTTTCAAGCATCTGCCACTTTTTGAGGTTGTTGATATGAAACAAAAACAATTTTTGGAATGATAGTATCGTGTACATGTTTTTTCATTGTAGTTGATAATACAGAATACAGTCCAACATAGAATGTTATCAGTAAAATACATTTTACTCTGATAGATAAACTTAAAAGAATGTGCTAAGCCTAATAATGCCCTGCTAACATTAAATTTTAAATGTTTCTGTAAAGTTCTAGTGGATAGATACTGTTGTTCTTTTATACGGTTCCCGTATTTTGTCTCATCTGAAAAACCTTCTTCTTATATTGTGTCAAAGTTTAGATAAAAGCACAGAAATGTGTTTTACTACTATGCAGACTTCACCAAGGAGGTCATGCCACGGTGATTCAGTGCTGTTGGGATATAGGACAATGCCAGAATACGTGTATTTTTTTCTGCAGTGGAATATATTACTAATATACGTAGTCACAGCACAATTATACCACTGTTCTCCCATTTCTGTTATCATCTGTGGACTGGAAAAGTAGCATATCCATCTGGAAGGTATTTCTCTGTTGCCAGACAGAAAATCTGGGGAGGTCTAGTAGTTGTTTGTTAGCTTTGCAGGGCTCTGTGTGTGCTGTTATATAAAACACTTTTGAGGACCAAGTCCATCTGCCTCCACGGTTAAACCCTGCTATGAAGCAGAAGCATCAGGCCATCAAGCCAACACCAGTTACAAGGCAAAAAACAGCCTTGTGAAGAACTGGCATCTATTGTTTTGTTTAGCAGATGCATCCCATTGCCAGCCCTTGTGCTCTGCACCCAGAACCAGGATGAAGGCAAGGGGAGATGACGTGAAACCCCTCGGGAACCAGGGATGACTTTTGGGGAGCACTTTATGTCCTCAGAGGGGTGTGCAATCACAAGGAGCCTCTTCTCCCTCCCTTATGGGAAGGTGGTCAAGCTGCAGTGTAGGCTGCTGGAGAAGGGACCAGTGGTATCATCCATGATGTGTGAACAGGCAGAGGTCTGCCAGAGCCAACCCCAGCATTCACCCAGCCTGTTGTTATTTCTGCTCCTCAGCAGTCATGATGCCCTGTTCAGTTTTAAAAGCAAAACCCTCCTTCGTTTTACAAATTGTGTCAAAACCTTTTCTAAGATTTTGTTAAAATTACAGAAGAGTGAAATGCTGCAGTGCTGTGTAGGACAAAGGAAAAGTTGCACTTACACACAGTTATCCTGGGTGCACTTCCCATGGCCACTGCACATGTCTATGCAGCCATCCCCAATGTAGACGTTATCAATTGCCCAAGTTTGCTGCTTATCAAAGGGAGCAGGCTGGTGCCAGCGGAAACGAGTTGCTTGAGACCTTTGGGGGAGAAAGAAAACCAGAAAGGTAGTACACCAGCTAAGCTAATCTTTATTTTGACTGAAGGGAAATTTCAGTCTAGCGGCTAGACTGCTCCTGGAAGATTTATTCAATATCAGCACAGCCCTGGACTGATTCCTGACAGCAACAAGGTCCCTGAAAGGCCAAGAAGAGGGCTCCCAAATTCTGAGAGCAGTCCAGGCAAGCTTGCAGCTGGGAGACAGGGCTGGGCTCAGCTGCTGTGGTCCCTATGCAGCCCCAGGACATGCTGGTACCAGCTTGCTTGTACAAGTCTCAAATAAATTTGACCAGAATGTTAATGAATGGAGAAGTGGCATCCCAAATTTTGTAATGGAAAAGGAGGTCCTCCTAGCTGAATTTTTAGGATGCATTTGGCCCATCCTTGATGGGTGAAGTGACAGAAAGAGGCAAGTGAATTGTGTAGATGCTTTGCAGGACAAAGCTCCGTAGCAGACCAAGAATGTGAGAGTTAAGAAAGGGAGGAGAGCAAAGCAAGTGGCTGTGTTTGGCACAAGGGAAAAGAGGGTAGAAGGAAAGTGGTATGCCCAAACGGATGCTCATAACCATGTTCAAGCTGTGTCCTGGCACAAATCTGAAGCTGGGAGATAGCTGGGAACTGAATCAAGCTGGGATGACCCCAATCTTCCAGGTTTCACCCTCAGCCTGAGTTTCATTGCTTCAGCTTTGAACTAACCTGACTTTTTCCTCTGTGAATCCTCCTGGCTACACTTACATAGTGCAGCTGTAGACAATAGGTTGGCTCCTATGTAAGATACTGCGTTTATAGATCTACAGGGGTCAGGTGAGCCCTGTATGGGACTTGTGGAACCAGTGATGGTGTGACTCTGCCTTCACAGTTTCCTCCCTACCCTCCAACCAGAGCTTGGCTGGCAATGTTAAGAAATGATCTATAGTGCAGTCCTGGCTCTTTTCAATAAATCATTTTCCTTTTTTTGATTAAAGGTGGAATTTAGGTCCCTATTTGAACACCTTATTTTGATACAGCTATATGTGAATTAAATGTCTTATCTCCCAAGGTAGATGATGGAAACCCAGCTGAAACAGTCAGGGGACACCAAAGAGCTATTCATCTCACACAGCTGTAGACACCAGTATGTGAATAGCTGTGAGTAGATTAATTTCTGCAACTTTTCAAGAATACCATTTTAAATTCAAACTAGTCGGTGTTTTGCTATACAGCACCAGATGGCAGCATTGAACTTTGCGTAGTCTGTTTTCTTTAAGAATTCAGTTGTAAACCCCAAAACAAATAAACATCAAAATCCCCCAAATTTATTCAGTGTAAAAATAAACCTTTTCAATGTTATTCTATGAATTATTTCTTAATAAATATATTGCATGACGTGAATGGATAACAAGTTTATCCAAAGAGAAATGTACTGCTGTGTTGTCTAGTTGTTCGCCAAACAGCATTTTTTAAAAGAAATGCATAAACTGGGAGGGAGTCCTTGAGGTTTAAAGACAAAAATGTATATCTCACTCTCTCTGCTTTAGGTTTGGCACTTCGCTAACAACTTACAGAGCTGATGCTCCTAGGAGAACCTTTAAGTTTGCATTTGCATTTTAAAATAATCTCTAAGATATAATGAAGTGTTCATTGCCTTCTGCAGGCCACAGGTTATATAGCACAGTGGGGTATGTGAGCCCTAAAATGCTATGTCAGTATGGGGGCTGTGCACTAGGCCAAGCTGTTGACTAAGTAGCCTGCAAGTCCCTAAGATGTACAGATATAAATAGTCATAAATACATGTGCTATTATGCAGCTTGAAGTAGTAAAACAGCATAAAAAAAAAAATTGCACCTTTACTAAAGGGCTGTACTATTCCTTATTCTAAAGGTTAAGTTTTCCATTGCTCGTGAGCTAAGGTTGTAATAGCCTCTCTCACACAATCCCTATCTTAATATCTCTGGGAAATGGTATTACTTGAGCCAAGATATATAGTTATTGGATTGGAGAGAATAGCAATTTTTTTTTGCCTCAATAGGGATCAGACTTCTTCCTTTGACATATAGCACTCAAAAAATTTCAGTTTTAAAAGCACAGCTACGTACAAAACTGAGTTAATCTCAGGTGATATGTTCCTTTTAGGTCCGAATTCAATTGGTTTGGAGCATCAGCCCCAGTCCTTATTTATCCTGTGAAGCTTTAGAAAATCCTTTCTGAACACAAATTTACAGGCTTTTTATAAGGACTGTTGAGGTAATGGATTTTGTAGACAATACATAGTGAAGCAATACAACAAGTAAGCAGAGGAGATCATTGCTGGGAACAAGTCCTAAATATACTATCACTTGACATAAGTCACTGCAATGGAGATAGGGAGGAGTTTAGATGCCAAAACAATTAGTAACAGAACATGGACTTTTCCACTTCCAGTTTCAAAACTTGTGGTAACTTTATAGGTGCTCTCAGTACAATTTCTGGAAAATAAAGGTCTCTGTTTCAAAACTTCTGTGTGTGTTCATTGGCATCTTTTATAACAATCTTCTCAAACAGGTGTAAGCACTGCCTGAACTGTGGCGACATCTGTAACAGCAGTTAACTTGGCCTATGCCTTTGGTTAGGAAATGGAGCTCAGCAGTAGGAGAAGAGCTGTAGAGTGAAGTTGTGCAGAGAGCCTGACATTCACCTTTTTTCCTGGGTTTTATGTTGGCCTAGCACTACACTGGTATTATCAGGTATGGCTGCATGGGGGACAGTCACAGCTAACAGCACATCAAGATGGACAAGAACTGGAAGTCTGAATTACCCACTTGGCCCTATATGGATTTTTCCGACAAACAAACAAGCAAACAAACAAACACAAAGAACAACCACACAACCAACCAACCAAAGCTGAACTGTTTTCAGAGCATCATTACGAAACATATGGCAGTGCTCCCACTAGCAGTCAGTGCTCCTTTCACTGCATAAAATGCAGCTTCCCAACAAATCCCACAAGTTTTCTTCCCTCAAAGACAAAATAAAGTACAACAAGGAAGAGGTGGTGAAAATGGGGCATGTGTAAATGTTGATAGAGAACCAAACGATACAAGGCATGCACAGAAAAACAAGAAGCCTAAAAAGTGTTACTCTTAAAACACCAGCTCATAGCCAAGAACAGCAAGAACAGAATGCAGGTGGGGGACTCAGACAATCAGCCACCAAAACAACCAAATTTTGTGAGGGTGACAACACTATGAGATTCTTAAAGAGTTCCCCCTGCTCCTGCCCCTCCCCAGGTACACAATTTCCTGTTTCTAAATAACTAAGAAAAGTAAATATACGTAGTAGCTTTGCAATTTTTATGCAAAGCAGGATGGAGTTTTCTTTACTTATGCATTGCTATCCACATTGACCAAACAAGAATGTCAAGATACAATTATTTTAACACTATAATGTATCATATCTCAATACACAGCCATGTATTTAGATTTATTCTGCAGAAAACCAGAGAGATACCTCGTGTAGGGAGGCAGAGGCAAAGTAATCCGGGTCCACTTGTTGAAAGTGTCTGATATGAGAATCCTCTGAAGATGGTACTTGTTACATTCCACATTAGTGGGAAGACAGTCTCTCAAAATCGGGTGCCAGGTCAGTCCAAGGTCCACTGAATATTCCAGTTCAATAGCTAAGGGTGGAAAGACAGTAAGTCAGTGAGAGATTCACACGCATAGGTCTACGACAAACCTTTAGTCACAAGACTACTCTGACAAAAAAAAAAAAAACAACAAAAAAAACTACGCTCAAAACTTTTCAAAACTTTGTGTCATGAGCACAAAGATGATGGCATTGCTGGAATAGACATTATATGTTGCTGAACAAGTGTAACTCAGGAGAATGCTGCAGTACCCATCAGCCACCTAACTCAAAGGACCACAGGTGCAAAGATAAAGTAATCTGTCAAGTCACCAGGATTAATTCAAGCCAATTTCTGTAGCTGCAGCATATAAGAAAGTGATGTGACAGCATCACGACCAGAAGCTTTTTGTTTTTCAAGCTGAATGATGAGAACTCAGCTGGTCGTAATCTCTGTGTAAGGCAGAACAACTCTCAAATTCAAACTTCTGGCTCTTCAACAAGATGGTTTAGTCACTCTTTCCATGCCGCTCCAGACCAGCTCATTTCAGTATCCAGCATAAGCAATTTTAAATTGAGTTTGTTAGTCAATGAGCTTATTTTCATTCAAACACAATCTACCCGTATTAAACTAATGTATTCATTTCCCAGCAAAAATCAGCAATTTCATTATTTTGCTGTTTAGGGCTTATAAATTTGATTATGAAAAATAAAAATTAGTCAAGCTCACTAAATACTTCAAGTTAAACTTTTATACAGGCGTTAAAAAGTAAATATCAATAGGCACAGAACTGTAATTGGTAGTAAATATTCCAGCTGCTAAAGTTTCTGGCTTTGTAAAACATGGAGTATGGTTGCAATGACAGTGGTGATAAATCTGTTATCTTCTTTGATTACTACCAGCCCATTACTACCCTCACACACAGAAAATGACCCTTAATCACCCAATCAGTCCTACTTGATGTCTAAGCACAGAACGCAGTGCTATAGAAACACAAGGACAAGTGGATACAAACAAGGGTAAATGAATTTTTGGTGTTAAACCTTCAATACCAAATTGAAATGTTTTCCTCATCAGAAGTGGAAGCATGACTAGGTAGTGTCCTGCTTAACTTAATACAAAGTTAAGATAATGGTAAGCACAGTAGACAAAGAAATAACCACGAAAAAAGGAAGGAACTATTTCTTTGTCAGTGTATAAACAAGCTGCCAAAACACTTAAACTTAGCAGAGATCATTTTAGGGATGCTGCAGTGGTTTTAATACCAAAAGAAAATTGTTGAAGACATAAGTAAAATGTTGATTACTTCCATAGGGTTCAGAACAGCAAAAGCAGGTAAGCCACTTTATGTAAAACCTTTTTCTATTTTCACGCAGAATTCCAGAGGAACAGTCAGTAACTCAGTGAATTTATGCACACTGAGTGCTCCAACATACTACATTGTCCTTCTCATAAAAAAATAAAAATGCACCCCCAAATGCTATGCTAAAAGAATGTAATCTAACATGTATAAACAAGTTATACAATCAAAAGCTAGGAATACCTATTGTTTGTGCATTTTAAAATCCACATAATGACCCAATTTTTAATTTCCCTGTGATGCATACTCACTGCAGAGCAGGTTTTTGCACATATATACGTATGTATAGATATGTACAGATAAAAGCATGAGTATGTAAACATATGTATATATGTGCAAAAACCTGCTCTGCACTGAATATGCATTGTATGAACAAAAAGGAAACCAGACAATAAAAAATTACATCATTATGTGTACATGCATGTATATATGCTTATATATGTGTGCATAGATATATGCACACATTCATACATAGACATATGCATACAAATATATACGTACTTTCTATTTCATATGGATTGTACAAATTTTCACAATCGATTCTGACTTAGCTCGTGTCAGAAGTAGGCTAATAAAAACTATTTCTTAGTCATACAAGTGCAAATGAGATCTGAATTGAAACTTACTTCTCAAAAACTGCAAACCCACAAAACAAGAAACATATGCTGGGAACACCCAGATGCTTATTATTAGAACCAGAACATCATCCCAAGCAGTGGATACAATATGCTGGCAAATAAACTAGAGTAAGACAGCTGCTAGTATTTTTCTTAAATGAGTTGAACTACAACTTAACTGCCTGGAGAAGAAAACATACTTTAGTTTATCTTAGGCTTCAGGTACCAACAATAAATGCTGATATTACAGTTCCTGACAGAAACATGCAGTTTTCTTTGGTTTCTCAGTTCTTGTTATGATGGATAATGGAACAATAAAACAGGTGAAATTTTCCATGCAAGAAAGTAAGAGAAATGGCAGGATTTACTAGGCAGTCATTACCATAGCAGGAATCCGTGACAGAGCAGGATGCTGCAAAATCTATTTGCAAGAAAGAGTCTTCGTTGACAACAATGTCAGTGGTTACAACATAGCGGGTGCTAGCTTTCTCGATGAACACTAAAGCATCCCCAGTAGACCCACAGACTGGCATCTTTGTGCCACCAGGATGGAGCAGCCACTTTCTACTATCCAGAGTGGTAAAATCATCTTCTAATACTGTATTGCCAGAGATGTTTCCTCCAATAAGAATCTGAAACATCGTAAAAGGAATTGTTATTGAAAAAAATCATGCTTAGAAGTCTTCACAAACGCACTCATGACAGAGCATCCCAGAGGAGGAAAACATTGAGTGATCTATGCATATATATGTTCTGATGGATCATAATAGACAAATTTACTTTGTAAAGATTTTATGTTACGAGGAAGGGGAATAGCTTTCTCCTGTAGAGGCATCCTACGGAGATTGGCTCAGCTGTACAAATCTGAAGTTCAAGGAGGTGAATTCCATTCTGAATGAAGTACAAAAATAAATGTTGATAGGAGCAAAGTGTTACACTGTTATTTTTCCCACCGACTGTTCAGCTTTTCTACAATATGGTGAACTACCACCAGATTGCATCTGACGATTGAACTGCGGTAATATTCTTTGTTTTGATGTTGACTTCCAGAGATTAGGATTTTACGATACATCAATTAAGTTATAACTAATTCTTTTTTGTTATTCTGAATTCAGTTACTGATTGTTCTGAACTAATATAACTGACTAACTTCAGTGAAGATATAGGGATGAAAGAATAAGAGTTTTCTTTTCATTTTTAAATGGAGGGATAGGAAGTAAAATTTTGTAACATGGATGGATGTTCAGTGTCCAGGTTTTTCCTATGGATGTGAACTAACTGCTATAAAAAAAAATAAATAAAAAAATTAATGAATGTTTAAGCAAGTTCAACTGGGGCAGCCCAATAACACTACTTTGAGTGCAATAACTTCAGTGGAATTTCTTGAGATTTATACCAAATCATACAAAGCAATACAATATACCCTGAATAGAAGCAAAACCCAAATATGAAAAAAAAAACAAACAAACAAACCTTAAATTGCTTTCAAAATTACAAGATTGATATTGATTGAAGTTTTTCTCCAGTGTTTCCTATTACATTTTACCAAGGAAATTACATATTTGGGTAGATTTGAAATTAGGGTTTTCAAAGTTTGAACTCAGACCTGGATTTTGCATACTAAGGCTTTCTGCAATGTGACCCTGTGGCTCTACCCATGTATTAAAGACCTTCCTAGTTCCAAAATAGACATTCAGTACCCAACATAGAAACAGTGCATTAAAAGCACAAAATTAGCAAACAGCAATTTTGCCCAATTATTTTGCTAGATTAGTATAATTCTGGAATATCTGTATAAAAAGCATTTTTGCTTGACCCAGTAAAATGACATACATGTATGCCAATACAAGGGAAACATTAAGACAGAAAACAGTCTAAAACTATATTAAAAAACCCAACAACCCAGAAGAGTACTTACCTGATCAATTACCCAGGGACTGTAGAAATGCCCATTCTCAGATGGTTGCCACCAGCGAATTCGAGTGGAGCTGGAACGGGCCTTCATTGGGATTTCCAGGGCAATGTATCGTCCCACATTGCTTGAGTTGCTGAAGAGGAACTCCTGGAGAAGGCTCCAAGTGAGGCCACCATTGAGCGAATATTGCAGAAGCACAGGCTGGCTTCTGGGGTCTGGTACCCCCTTACCGCATCCCAATCTCATGAAGAACTGCACAAATCTAACAGTGAGAGCAATTACTGTAAAAAATTGTTTTTCTGCAACATCCTAGATAACCTGAATTAGAGACTTAGAGTTTGTCCATTGACAAACCCCATCATTTCTTGGTGTAAGAACCAGCTTTAGGAGATGTTATCGTTTCCTTTTCAAAGGCTCAATAATATAAGTAGACAGACAGGTGGGATAACAAAAATTCATTTTGCCTGTGTGGTAGTTTGCCAGGGGCTTAACAAAGCTGGTCATTTTTGTTTTGAGCTTTTCTCTGTGTAGCAGATGGTGTTGAAAATATCAGAAACATAATCCTGGGTGAAATTTTTATCCTGTAACCTGTGAGTACAGATTTTAGAGGCAGAAAAGCAATAGTGCCTTAATGGTGCCTTGATCATAATTTGCTAGGAATTTGATGAAATGCTTAAATTCAAAATTAAAAAAAAAAAAAAGTTTTCCATTGGCATAAACTAGAGAAAATCTGGAAATGAGAACAAAGCATGTTTCACTTCCAGGGACCATTTTGTCCATTTAGTCAGCATGGGAAATTTGTCTCAATCACACCACTTAAATGTGCTGGCTTCCCTGAAGCCAGCCCTAGACACCCAGGGACATGAATGCTTTCATTCCCTTTTTAATTGGTTGCTCCAAAGAAGCACAATAGGCTTGTATCAAACCGAGAAATTCTTCCTGTTAGATGATGCTTATAAACAGCACTGCAATGCACTTGGAGTGGAGGGAAGCACTGTTGTAATGATATTTACCCATCCGACTTTCAGGGATATTACAAGTATTAATTTGTGTTTGCACAGCTCTCGCACAGCTTTAAAGTGCTCTATCTCTTCTAATTATCACTGCATTAGTGCTGCCTGGCTCACAGTCGAATGAAACATGGGAAAACAAGTTTTGTATCAAAAGTCTTGGTCTGGTTTTATCTGCAGGTAGATCCCCTGGGAGTGGAGGCTGCAGAGGTGCTGAGGAGACAAAGCTTCAATAAAACACTGAATCCGCAAGTCAATTAATTCTAATGCTCTCTGTGACTTGCGGTTCCTCTTGGTGCTATATATAACTTCTTTCACTATAGATTATATCCACCACCATGTCCCAGACATAACATATTGCTTCAGCTGTAAAGCAATGCTGGGGATCCTCATGGATCAACATATCATCTGTAATGGATTGGAGTCACTGCTGGTGAGTCTTTGTTCCTCCACAGATTCTCTTTGACATTCACCACATAATTTAAAGGAAATAAACCCGGGTGACCTTTTCTCTGTTGAATTTGCTCTCTATGGGTTGCTATTCTTTCATCCGAATTTTTACTAGCGTAGTAATAACTCATTCAGATATCGGTAAAATAATGTTTAACAGATTAAAGATAGCCATTTTAATCATGTCTTTTCTCACCCCACAGATATTTTGCAAAGGTTCTGCCTATTTTGGAATGGAAAAAGCAAAGCTTTCTTATGGATACTCCAGTAATTCAGAATTGAAAGGGGTTTGATCAGATGTGATACCTAAAATATACTGTCCCTACTGGTATTTCATGCTGTGTAATTTCAGCTACGGGTATCACTGTAACGACAATACATTGTCCCCATGGTTAAAATCTTTAAAATACAGAGGTGATGACAGTGAATACTGGATTGGAGAGTCCACTTAATTTACATCCCCACATGCAGAGTAGCATACAGGACTGACACCACTGCTCAGCTGTGTGGTTAAGGAAATCTCTAAGAAAAAAGAGAGGCTTTTAATGATTACTGAGTCCAGTACTCCTTAAAAGATCTATTAGAAATGCTGTTTATCACTGTTTTTTTGTCATTTCTGGAATAAATAGAAACCTCTCCCCAGGTCCCAGGCAGAACTTGGCATGTCTGTGTCAAAGTCAGATCTGTTGTCTTGTTTTGCAGGTGGCCGGTAGAGTCAGCCTGGAAATTAAGCAAATCCCTACACAATTATTTTAGGTTTCTAAAGAGCAGTCCCCAGCAAAGCCTTTGCAGTCTACCTTGCTGTTCAGATGAAAACATAGAGTTATTTGTTGATAACTGCTATTTTTCATGGCATACACAAGAAATTAAACATACTGCTCTGTTTTCCTTTTATTAGGACAGGAGTCATTTATCTCCATATAACACCTTGAGGTCAATATATGCAAATCCAGCTACAGACTTTCATGGAGAAGAGATAAGTGACGTCTCTTTGAACATAAGCAATAAGGAAAACATGTCATTTAGTCTAATGGAGCAACTTACAAGATATCTTGTACCTTCTGTTAAAAAATCTTTTAATTTCAGAACAGTCCAGGAAATCAAATTACAGCAGCTTATGGATGTTTGTATTTACCAAATTCTGAAAAAAGTTTGCTTTGAGTAATCTCACAAATTCAATACAGGGTTCTCTAATATTACACTTCAATGAAGGTTAGCTAATTGCTTGTCTAAATTTGTAATGGTTAGAAATTAGGCTCCTTTATTGACTGTAAGGCTCTGCAATGGAACCATTACTTAGAGCGTCAATGTTAATGAAAACAAGAAGCTGAAAAGAGGTAAACTGCCTGTTAAAGTGTGTCCCACAGAACATTAGAGAGGAGAAGGGAGTTTGCAAGTTATCAATGGAAAAAATCATGGGAAAAAGGCAATCTTTCCAAAGTAGTAATGTAAAGATATAGGTTAAGATACTAAAGAAATTAGAAAACAAGGGCTATTAGCATGCACACAATTAAGATGAGGCTAAATTTATATTAATTTTTCTGTAAATTTTTTATGTGGCTTACTTAGTATGCCTTTCTCATCAAATATCTCCTCTGAAGGCCATAATGATACATGGTCTCTAAATACAATAAAAATATTTGTTTTTCAATTGCTGTGCTCAGTGTAGTTGGTGACAGCTTGACAGGAATTTCTCAGTGAATTATTGGAAACAAACGTGCACAATAAGAAGAAATCAACATTCAGAAATGAAAGGATTATGAGATGATGAATGTAACACTTATACTGGCAGCACACTCTTGCTTCAACAGTGGCTCACAATACAACAAACTGTAAGACAAGCAGAGTGTGTGATGTGCAAACAATTCATCATATTACACATTTAAGAAATAAAAACTTGCATAAACTGCTGAAGATGTGGCGTCAGATCCTGGAGTTCTTATTCAAGAAAAAACCCTAGTGTTAAAATAGTCAACCCCGTTCAAGTTAAATTTAAGTTAAAATGGTAGAAATGGTTAAAATGGAATATGTGCTAGAGTAAGGAAGGCAGAATATATTAGCTTGCCTTTACTACAGAAGTATATCATATGTCTTATTCTTCAGTATATTATTTCTTCAGTGAAATACTGACAGGACTTTAAAATTGTGTTACCTTGCTTGCGACAAATCTAGGTCTCGAGTCATCAGCATACGTAAACCTTCTTCATTAAAGAAAAGGTTGTTTCCTCCAGACATGATGCCACATTTCCTTGATGGCTTTCCACCACTCACAAGCAGGAATCTATCAGACTCCAGCTGACCTGAATACACAGTAAATACATATTTATGATTTACTCCAAAGTGCTCCTGCTGCAAGAGTACTATTTCCAGAGGAAGAGAGCTAAATTAAATATTACTTGCAGAGTGAACAAATATTCATGCCAGTGTTTATGATTCAATGTTTTTTAGAAAATTGTCACAAATCAAAACAAAATAAACTGTTAGCCCAGAAGTACGAAGTTTGGGACCTTACTCTCCAGTTATTCATATGATTTTCTACTTCTCTTCATTTTTCTTGAGATAACAGCAATGTATCCAGCTCTATATGGAAACTGTGTGCCATGTGCTAGCATGCAAGAAAGGGCTGTCAAAATTTGAAATGAACAGTAGTACCTTTGAAAGGAGAAGTTTGGTTACCAGGTGCTGCTTTATTCAAAATGTGCTCTTCTTGCAATACTTGTTAGGAGGGGAAAATCTTGATTTTTTTTTAGAGGTGTTTGCATGGATGCTGTGTTTGCTCAGGCACTCACAGGCTTTGAGTTGCCTCCTGGCACTGTCCACTTGGGGTCCCCGGTCTGCTGTGCTTGCTGAGCAGTGCTGAGACATAAGGTCTGTTCCAAAGTATCGTTTGCCATATGAAGGCCACTCAAATTTCCTTTGCAGGGAGAAACTGCATAGTCCTAAAGCCCTTCTTTGTTTTCCTTGCTTACATGCATGCTGTCTGTGCTGGTCAAACTACCCAACTGTATTCACTTGAACAATAAATACACATTTTGTGAGAATTAGATTGACATATCCCTTTCCAGAAATTGCGTGTCATCATTCTCTTCTGAAATTAGTTGCTGCAAGTACAATTTGCAGAAACTCTGTTTTGATGGCAAATTTATATTCCAATATGAACAACCTAGCAAAAAGTCAGTTGCTCCAAAACAGGCATTTGATAGCTATCAGGCATTCACAAACCATGCTTGAGAATTACATCCAAACAACTTGACTCATGGGAATAGTCTCACAGCATAGTTTAGATTCAGAAGCATGCAGAAGGTCTCATCTTTGAGCCCTGAGTTCCACTAAGACTAACAGGTAGAATTCAGGCTAAAAAAAGAAAAAGAGATACCTTCAAAATCATCCTTAAGGAAGTCAGAATTCTTGGTACTTATTTTGCAGGTTGGCCCAGAGTACCCTGGGTCACAGATGCACTTTGTGCCATTGATGCAGCTGCCATGCCCATTGCACATCTCCTCACACTGTGGACCAATGTACACGTTGTCAATGGCCCAGGTGACTGGCTGGGATCCAGCAGGATAAAATCCTTGGTACCATCTGAACCTTGCCAACCTGAAAAAGGGGGAAATGTACTTAGTTTAAATGAAAGTTTTCTCTTTTGTTGTATACTACATGTATATATAAATATACCATACTATACATATATATATACTATTCTTTTTGGTGGAATTGACTTGATAATAATTTAATTCTAGAAACTGACTGCTATGTCTAATTCCTTCACCTTGTCATCTTTATGCTGACATTCAATCCAAGTACTGACAGAAATAAAAATAACATTATTCATTTGCTGAAATACCAAAACTGAATGACAGACTTGAAAATGGGATTTGAAATCTAACCACTCTTCTCTCCATCATCCATGGGAAGGATGATTGGCCATGGTCAGACGGATTTCCTTCTGCCTTGCTTTACAGCATCTACGTCAGACCAGGCCGCTCCCTGTCTTCTGGAGAATGAAATCCTGCTTCACACTGGCACCCTGCCTCCAGGGAGACCACTTGTGGAAATGGGCTGGTAAAATCTCACCCTCAGTTACGTGAACAGAAAACATGATCTGCCATGTCACCAGGTATTCAGCTTGCTTTCAGACAGCTTAATCTTAAAACAGACTGATAGTGCAAGTTGTTAATTTAAACTATATTCTCCTTTGGGTCCTGGCCTGTCATTTTTAATTCTCAGCCTAAGTGCTATTTGCATCAGTGCTGCATATAAAGAGGAACAGACTGGGGAAAGAGGGAAAACAAACTGAGCAGGGGAAAAACACTTGAGAGACTCATTTTATTCCCAAATGAGAAAATGTTTCAAAGGATGAAGGAAACCAGAAGAGTGAGAAGGGAAAAGTGTTTAATTTACATGTTTAATATGACTTGTTAGAAACATCTAAATCGAGGGATGGACTTTCTATCAGGGAGCGTAGTGATAGGACAAGGGGGAATGGCGCTAAATTAAAAGAGGGTAGACTTACATTAGACATTAGGAAAAAATTCTTTACTCTGAGGGTGGTGAGGCTCTGGCACAGGCTGCCCAGAGAAGCTGTGGATGCCCCATCCCTGGAGGTGCTCAAGGCCAGGCTGGATGGGGCTTTGGGCAACCTGGTGGGAGGTGTCCCAGCCCAGGGCAGGGGGACTGGGACTGAGTGATCTTTATGGTCCCTTCCAACCCAAGCCATTCTGTGATTCTGTGATTCTATGATTCTATGATAAATGCTGCAGGTGAAACAATGGCACAGGTAGCTGACAAATGTTTTTGTCTTTATGTGCTAAAAAGGAATATTTATGAGGTGATTCAGGTGGTAAGAGATAGCTGATACTGTGGGGATACTGCTAACAGTTTTAAGAAAGATAACTAAGAATCAGAGTACTGCTGGAAGTCAAAAACATTGTTTTTACTATGTCCTGAGGTGAAGGACACAAGAACGAGGTTGGAAATGTTTTAAACTGCTCTTTAGGGGACATCTCTGTCTCTTGGGCTGTATTTGTTCCACCCCACAAGAACAGGGAGCCTCGTCTCAGGCTCCCTGCTGGCCTGAGTGAAGGGTGACTGAAACAGAGAGTGAAATACTGGTCTTGTTGAAGTCAGTAGGTATTTCTTCACCAACTCAACAGGCTCAGGATTTTTTCCTTCAGAATCCTACAGGAATACTAAGATCTTAGATACAGCTATCTGCTGAGGACACACATTAATTTCCCAAAGAACATATGCAGTGGAAATAACTGGAATGTCTTCATCTTCATTTAAATATAATCACTTTACACCTTGGGGACAGAAATGCTGGTTCTATTTAGCATTACACAAGGAATCAGGTTTGCTGATTTTTTCTCTTTATTCCAGTGGACTCTGGTGGGGAAAACCCCACATCAGCCCTCTGGCCCAAGGATGTCATTATACCAAAGGCTCCATGGATTCTGCTCTTTGCTGCTGGGTTCTGTTGACTATCACCAACTGTTTTCTGGCCCACTATTGGGCAAGGAACAGGAGGGAAGACAGGCAAATTGGACATAATCAGTAAGGAACATAGGACTAAAGCAAAATACGTGGAAGGTTTAAATGAGATATTAATTTGTATAGTCAAATTTTTCATTTGGGGGGTGCATGGGTAGTTGGGTAAAGAGTCAAATAATTCTTTTGGGCTAACCCAGAAGGACAGACGTGCTGCTGCAAAAGATGGTTAACTACTCTATGCTTGAAATGTTAACTGTCATAAAACAGAATATTCAAGTTTAAAATTTAAACCTTTTCTTAAATTATTAAACATCCAGGTTTTCCAAACTTGGCTCTCATCTCTTATACAGGTCTTCTCATACTTCCAGAGGCACATATGAAACCATTTATTTAATGGAAGGGCCATTGCACACAGTAGATTCATAAATACAGTCTCATAGTTGGATAGCTCATTTTAATTTATACATACTACAGTTTAATCCTTAATGATGTGATTTTTTACACAAACTGAGTTGATACTATAAGACAGTTTTCCCTGGAAAAGTAAACAGTACTGTTTTGAACTTTTTTTATGTGTAACTTTGAAAAGTTACATATTAAATTGCCTGCAAGCACAAATTATTTTTCTATCCTATGTATCTGTTATAATCCAATTTAGCATGTCCCACAACCTTAAAGTTCCCAAGTGACTGCAGCTGTTAATTTCTTAGAATCAGAGAACTTTGCAATTACAAGAGACCTTGAATATTAAGTAAGTCCATTCCCTTACACTAAGGTAGAATCAAGTTTGTACTAGCTCACATTTTACTGTATTTTCTAATGAATCCCAGATGTCACACAAAAACATCTTTGATGAACTAAAATATGAAATTAAGTTAAAAACATTCAAGGAGCTTTTTGCATTTATTCTACTATACAATACACTTCCACAAACACGTTATCAATGAGATATATAGATAAATAAGAAATTATTTGTGGTTACTCTACATTAGTATTAGGCATGACATATTTTTGGGAATCACCTGAATACTAACTGCCACTCAGGGCAAAAAGGGGAGAAAGATTGGTCATTTGGTCTGTTCTAATGCCACTGTTCTTATGGACTGCTAATGTTTGGATACCATTTTGGTTGGAAAACAGACATAAAAAGAAACAAACAAGCAGCTGGGAGGATTAAAAGCTAGACACTTACCCACAGAGGTGGAGTTTTCCAAAGTGAATGACCTCCCTCCTCCAGCCCTGGGTGGTGCCTGCATAGTAAGTGCTGCTTGGGTGATGTTCAGTGGAGCACAAGGAGCTGAGGTGGCTGCTGCTGCTGTAGCACAAGGGGAGAAGGAGGTGCCAGGTCGCCCCCAGATCTCGTGAGAACTCCAGTTTTACCGGGTCAGCAGATGAGCTATCAGTGGTGCAGCCAATATTGATCTGGGGTCCAAGAGATGAAATGCAGAAGATGACAAAGGGTATGCTGGGTCACCTAATCACTCTTCATCTTAGTCTCTCCCATGTCGTATGGTATTTATTTAGCTCAGGAAGATGGTGATTTAAGAATTTGTTTAACAACTGCAATGATGAACTCAGGACATGCACATGAACATGAACACTTGCACATTGGCCTACCTGTCCATGTGCACATCACGCTCTGGGTCATTGTAAAATGAATGTAATATGAAATCCCCAAATATTTCCACTAGAGAAAACTTAATTAGACAAAAGAGAGCTGATAGTGTGGCTGGAGCAAATGCATCAGCTCAAGAATGTGGACTTTTTAAAACCAGAAATATTAGAACAAAATGTGCAAACATAAACTTGGTAGATTGCTGAGCTGCATTATTATCTATTACATTATACAAAAAATAAAATAAAATAAAATAAAATAAAATAAAATAAAATAAAATAAAATAAAATAAAATAAAATAAAATAAAATAAAATAAAATAAAATAAAATAAAATAAAAAAGCTCATGCCACAGGAATTACCCTTCAGAGCATCTGGTGTTTCACTTCTATATGTTCTTTAGCTTTTATACTCACTACTCTTTCTGCTCATGTATGGCATCGAAGTCTGAGGTGAAAGCATTGAAAAGAGCGTCATAGCTGGACTGGATTTAGATTCAGTGTCACACCAAAACACAGTGTGACAGTGACAAACTTCTCAAGGTGTTCTGACAAGATTCCTGATGTGCAGAACAATAGAGAAGGCAGAAAACCTACGTGACTTGCAATGCTACTGGTATCCTGTAACAAATCATATATGTTTTATACAGAATCTGAGACCTTTTATGACATATTTTTGCATGCTCACTGTTCAAATTAGTCTGCTTTGCTTTCACACAGATATTAAGATGTTCTTTCAGTTTCAGATTGCTTATATAAAAGAATTAGTTGCCTTACAGGATGACTATGTCACATAAAATAAAATATACTCTATTTACTGTGCAATAAATAAAAATTTATTGCAGATGAAATACAAAGCCTGTACTAAAACTACAGAATATTTTGTACTTTTAGATATCTTTGTAGTGAAAAGTAAGTATCTTTCTAACATACTACTCTGTAACAAAAATGTATTTTTAAAGTCCAGTTATATTTAGGACAGTGCATGAATGTTGAAAACATATCCTACACTGAATTTCTTTCATCACTCTTCAGCGCACATGAGAGCCATCAACCTACATTTGACTAGAAGGGTTGTCTACTCATCTGGAAGCTTAGAGCAATGCTTGACCCAATATAGT
Organism: Aythya marila; assembly: GCF_965140915.1. Classification (NCBI taxonomy): domain Eukaryota; kingdom Metazoa; phylum Chordata; class Aves; order Anseriformes; family Anatidae; genus Aythya; species Aythya marila. Next base: position 194,198,774 of record NC_139042.1, on the reverse strand, counting down.
TTTTGACTCTTGAGACACAGAAAGAAACTCTATTGCATTATGCATAACTGCTTCATTTATACTAATGTCTACAAGAATGTGAGTTGAAGTCACTTAACTTCCTTAAAACAATGTTCTTACCACATATGGAAGTATGTATGGAGATTTTATGAGGTTAATGCCCCAAAGACTTATGAATATCTTAAAATGACCGCAAACATTTTTGTTCTACAGGCACTAATCTATATTTTAAAACAGAAAATGGTTTACCTTCAATAATTTATGAAGTAGTTGCATGACAAACTGAAGCATGCATGAGTACACAGCTAAACCAAGTTTTCTTGGAAAACTCTTAGTATCATTTCTTTAATTGTTTATAAATCAATATCATTTGCTGTTTGCATGCTAGAGCATGCTACATCTTTGTTAAAAACAGCCTTGTAATTGTGGCATGGCAATTTACATGAAAGATTCTTTCACAGTATCTTAAGAACAATAAAATGACTTCTCTAAACAAACACATAGTAGGCTGAAAGGTTACTCCCATCAGTGGCTGTCCAAGCCAATGCTCAGTTTAGGTTTTAGGATAAACCAGAAGCACAGTTTAGTTTAGACTAGGTGTTGTCATTGGGAGTGTCTGCTTCCACTGATTATATAAGAAGCATGAAAAATATGCTCCTTAGTCATGACATTTAGATAACTCCCTAAGATGGGATGAATTCAGGCCATTGTGGCAAAGAATAGCTTCCACTAGATCCTTTATGAAAGCATGGGCAGAAGCAAAAGGAAAGCAGAGGCTTGGCTTTCAGAAAGTACAGCCAGTGCAGTAAAGCTAGCCTGCAGGAAAATGATTTCTAGTGTCACAGATGAACTTATAGCTCCCCACTGGGCCAGATCATGAAAATATTTCAACTGCACAGTTATACTGAGCAGGTTGTAAAGTAGCAATCTAGACTTTCATTACATTGTGGTGCTCATCGTCTTGTCTGCCAGTGGGGACTCTCCAACTTGTAGGCGTGTTATCAGTGCAAGTATATATGAATGGACAAAGTAGTAAATTAGGCAAGAAAACAGGAGACTGTGAGGCAAAATTTTCCTTATCTGTGTGATAAAAGCTTCAGGATACACCCACAAGAGGGAAAGCAAAATCAAAATAATTACAGGGGAAATTAAAGAGGCTTCTCTGCCAGGCAATCACAAAGTGCTGGACAAACATGCTGAAGAGCAGAACCTGAGAGAACAGAATGCCCTGAGCAAAATGCCAAGTAACTTTCTGAGGATAAGTACCTCAAATTGGATTACAGTGTTTTCATTCACACTTAGATCCCTTGTTGTAATGGAGTGTTCTCCTACTTCATTCGAAACAAATACCATAGCTGAATCTTCCTCACTGTGAAAAAAAAAAAAAAAAAAGTATTTTAGGATCATTTTTTCCACAGTCACTTTTTTCTAATTTATTGCTGAGTGATGCTTACGGAGCCCCCTTAGATGAATATGGGCAATAAAGCCCAATGTTTCCACCAGGATAGAAAAACCAGTTGTCCTCTTTGGGACCGAAGTCAAAGGTATCCAAAAGGATCACGGGATTTTTAAGGTTATTTCCATCAATAATGAAGTCATCTATGATCCATATTTCTTCCTTTTTGCCTACAAAGAAAAGGGTAACATTCCTATTAACACCTAATAAAGCTATTATTAAAAAGCAGACTAGTGGCTGATATGTATGTGTTACACTGAAAAACGGGTGCTAAAGGAGAGGCTTCACAGGCAATCTTTCCATAGTCCCCTTACTACAGAATTAACTTTTATTTCTGTAAAATGTACAGAAGTCACAGGAAACTGAAGAGTGAAAAACCTATGCTAAGCAAGTATCTTCCACTTAAATCACATTTACTTTGAAACTATATCATCAGTGTCATCTTTAGCTAAGAATCAGCTAAATAAGCAGCTGCCTAAAAGGATGATTTCATTCTACAACTTTTTTCCTTGCACTCAGCAGCCTGTATTTGCCAACCAAGAGCTCTTTGAAAGAAACGGAAACTCTGAGTGACCTTCTTTCAAATGGATTATGAATTCAAATGTGTTGCAAAATTAGTGTTTGCAAACTGGAGAGAAAAGATTAGATTGCCAGATCTTTTGTGTAATTGAACTTTTTCTTCATCTATCTAAAAGCTTTTCTGTTGATCAGAGAAAGTTAAAGGGCTTCTTTTATGTGAAATTTGTAATTAAAGATGATTTCTACAAGAAAAGTTTAGTTAAATGTTTTAGACAGGACCCATCAGAAACATGAACTGGAACTGGATTCTTAGGTCTGGATTTGAATTTGCTTTTTTGTTAGAGGTATGCTAGGTATTTGTCTGAGTGGCATAAATAATTGCTGTATCACCAGGTCTAAATGACCACTGGAATTTGTTAAGAGTCCTTAATGCCAACTCCTGCTAAGAGATGTGCGTAGAGAAACTGAGAACAGAGGACAGTTTTCTTCAGCTGGCATATGTCCTCTAATCAGGAGGAATAAGCTGTGTTCCTCTTGTGGTTTTCTACAGTCCTTTACAATTTAATCCAAAGATTAACTGCTCAGTACATTCTCTTTCTAAATGCTTTTTTAATGCCTAGTTAATTCCAAGCAAGGTGGGCCCAATTCCCATTTACACACGAGACACTTTTTTATAATGTGAGTATTGTAATGGGGCCTCAGTGTAAAGGAGAATCAGGTCTATTAAAAATAATGAGGATAACCTCTGTGAACTGTATTGGTGTTGCTTGATCTCCCAAACCCTCCAGGGTCAAAGGAGATACTCTTCTGCACACCACCAAAGGTATTAGGTTAAGGTACTTTCACTTTAAAACATACAGAAACTTCATAAGAACTGTAAATATAACCTTCTGATAGTTTTAATGGAAGGTCTTGAAACATAAGAAAACAAGATTTAAGAGTCTCTATTCTTGTTGAGTCCAAAAATCCATCCTCTGACAGATGCTAAGCTTTGCAATTATGGATCTGGAGGCCCATGGGTGTCTATTCCTTACCATTGTTGTAAGGTTGCCAGAGTCTGAAACGTGTGGCATTGCTTTGGGCTGTGTAGGGCAGAGGAACATTGATAAAGAGGACATCTGTAGTCTGTGTGAAGTAAAACTCATCTATCAGGTGCCAAGTGATGCCACCATTGACAGAATACTGCAGCAGAATAGAATGAGACCTCTCAGGGGTACCTGGAGCAAAGAGGATGTGTTCATTATAAATTGGCTTTAAAAAACACTAGTGCAAAAACATTTCTTCAAGTGCAAATATCGTTAGCTTACTCAGACATCTATTACATAGCATGAACTAGCTTTTATAGCTATTTAAGCTGTTGAGAAGTTTTATGTGTATTAAACACATAAAAATCCCTGTGCATTCCTGTGCTTTTCTGTCTAGAATATGCTAATTAATTAGGGACTAAATTTGCATTGATGTTTGTTATAAGTACAGGCAAAGTTCATTTACTTAGATAAGAAGCTGTATCAGTGTTATATATGTATATATATGTGCATATATATATATAGAGAGAGAGAGATCAGAACAAATCAGCTCCTTCTTCCACATATTTTTCGGCAATTCAGTAGTTATTTGCTTGTTGTTCCTAGGTACCAGACATTATTATCACCACCTGTAGCACTCACAGGTAGACACAGCTTTCACTACTTTACCTCTTGTGAATCAAGTATCAAAATCCAGCCTTGTGCCTTCAGCTATTCCTGCCTTTTAGAACAATAAATTTAGTCATCTTATTTTTTAATATTTTGGCAGGGATCATATTTAAAAATATTTTCAAGACATAATTTTGTAAAATAAGTCCTCACATAGATTTTGCTTTTAAACATGAACTATTGGGTATATTATTGTTTTGGGGTATGTTATGGGTTTTTTTTGGCTAATATTTTTTTCCTCTCTTTTGCATAGAAGTCTTAAACAACAGTAGTTGAAAATGTAAATCTATACCATTTTCTGTGGTACTACTTTATAGGGATAAAGCTAGAGAAGTGATAGGAAATAAACAGTGATCTTACCTTTGGCTATAAATTTAAATGAAAACTGGATGTACACAGTATTAGTGCAATCTAGATCTCTTGAAACCAGCATTCTCAGTCCTTCCTGCAAATACAGAATATACAATGTGAATCACAGTTTCCATTATTGAAGATTCTCTGCAACTTACTGTTGTATGGATGTTGTCTGTTACTGACTGCTGTGGCAGCAAGAGAGGTAGCTCTGTCCCTTCTTTTTCCCAGGCTGAAAATTAGAATAGTGATAGCCTTGGCAAAGTGATCCATATTAATGGAAGGTGCTAGATATAGGTCAGTGCAACCTTGAGAGGCACAGCTCCATGATCAGGTACAGACACAGGTACAGCTCATTCAGCTCGTGCCCTGAATCACCAGGATGTCATCTGATCTGCAAGCACTGTAGTTGATTTACTCAGATATTCAGTCCAAGCTCATATAACCATTCTTTTGGTGAACCTGAGCACCATAATTTTCAAGGAGGAAGTCTCCCCTCTAGGAGCTCTTTTCTGTGCCTCCAAAAATAGTTTTTATACAAATATCCTCTTCTGTGGTAACCTCTTGACTTAGGAAGGCATGGTGCCTTTTCCTATAGTAAGGAAAGAGACTGGTGGGAAAAGTCATAGTGACCTGTAAGGACCCATCTGTCTCTACAGATGAGCTCAATGCTTAGTGGATCCTGGAGACAGACCTGTTCTGCAGAGGATCTAGCAAACTCCACCTCACAGAGCTTTCCTCTTTTTCAGACCCCTTCCCCCAAGGAACAACTTGCAGGAACAACCAAGCCAAGTTTTGGACAATTCACAACCTCTGATTTATGATTTAGATTATTTAAGGAGGTTGAACTGGAGTCTAGGTTTTGAAAAAAAAAATGTATAAAAAAATAAATTCTACACGTGAAGTTATTAAACTTTGCTTTTCAAGGGCACCTAAATTCACCATGTCAAATGAAAAGACTTGTGGAAGCTTAAAATTTGTGTTCTTATCTGAACAAAAGTCTTTTATGGGGAGAAATATTTATCTGTTTTGTTGAAGAACTGAGAAGTTCAGAAAACATGGCATTTCCTGACCTTTTTAGACCTTTAGTTAAAAACAAACTAAAAACCCCTCCTTAATGAGCTAAAAACCTTTTAGAAGATACAAATAAGTAAACCACATTCTAACTACACAAACATTGAATACCTAGACTACAGTGATCAATATCATTCAAAATATTCAAAAATCAGTCAGAGGATTTCAAGACAGACATCACAAATTGCAGTGAGAACTGTATTTCCAAATCACTCACTTGGCCTCAAGAATCATAACTGCAGAGTTTCATTTTTTTCCTTTGGAAGTTAAGGAGGAATTTATAACCAAAAACGATAACAACAAACAAACAAACAAACAAATGTTTGTTCATAAAAACAACTATAACAAACATGGTGCATGTTGTTTAGGGCAGATAAACATGATAAAAATGAAAATGTCAAATTCTAGCCTAAAGACTTTGAAACAAACTTATGGAGGAAACAACAAAAAGCACTTTCTCTTCCTAACTCTACTGGTTTTTATTAATTTTTTTTCAATGTAATGAATTTCTGACCCCTTTAAAAATGAGAGCTGTTCCAGACTTGATGGTGTCACCATTCAGGTTTCCCCTCTCAGCACCATAGACCTCAGGCCAAAGGTCTGGATGCAAGTTACCATTGAAATCATCCTTCAGGACAGATGGCAGAGGAATGACAGGGACACAGTATGGACCACCAAAGCCTCTGTCACACCTAGCAACAAATTCAGAGGAAAAGGTATTATCCATCTGGCCTAGATAAAACACAACATCTTTTCTACAAAATATGGAAAGTAAGGTGCTACTTACACACAACGATCTGCATCACAGATGCCGTGGCCTGAGCACATCCAAGGGCATCCTGTAGCCAAGATCACATTATCAATAGCCCAAGAATCAACACCAGAAGCATAGTTGTATTGAATCCATCTGAATCGTGTTCTGGGAGAGCTAGAAAAAATAGAGTGAATGTATTTCAGGCTTCAAAATGTTTCCTCCACAAAGTGTTATGCAATAAAGAAAGTCCTGTGGACCTCAGGAGAACAAAAACATTTTAATAGCACAACACTTTGTATTTGGAAAAGATTTATATTCCATCTGAAAATGGAAGTTTCAATTTCTCAGATGAGTTTTCAGGCAAAATTCCAGATCTAAAGGAAAATGTCTGAAGTGAACCAGTGTTGTGACTCTACCTGGTTAGCAAAGTGGTTGAGCAGAAACTATCAGCTTTACTACATTCAACAGCTCTATAAGTTGCTAGTAGAGTTGAAACAATATAAATGCTTCAGAAAAGTAATAAGTAGTGAATTTATATTTAGTGTTATGTAACGAAAAAAAGATGACATGCAGTCATGTATATTTGTGTAATAATGTATGAATATATGTACAAACATGCACCTGCACACACGCTATGGTAAACGCTGACTGCCTTACTATGCTCAGATGGGGAAAATACTTTGGAAAAAAAAATCTGTCAAAATGGTATGGATTAAATAATTTCATAGTTGTTCAAGCAGGAAATGTTCTGTGGAGCTGATCCTAGAGCAACACACTGGGAAATACCCTGTGACTTTGACTGGGTCAAGCTATCTTCATACTTGTGAAGAAAATTATGGAAGAATCTTCTTGGATGTAGATGTATGGTTCTGTGAAGTGAACTATGAGATTAGAAACCAAGACATGAATTGTAGTCTCTGTTCATTTACTGTGTCCATTTTTACTACAATATTTTCAAGGTGGTGGAATTTACAGAGATAATGTGTAGGGTGCTTTTAAGAATCATGGAACTATTCAGAGTAATGGTAAGTAAGATTATTGTCATCTGTTATTTCTGAACTAGTGCATGGTTTTATTCAGAGAGATGGATGTCAGCTTATCTGCCACATTCATTTACAACAATGTGATATTACTAGGAGGCAGGCAGAACTCTCCTCCTAGTCAAAAGGGTGGAGGTGGCACATCCAGTAACATGCATTTTGACTTGCTGAATGCTGCGATTAATGTGCCTAAATCTTGGATGACAAATAACATTATTACTTATGTGAAATGACAGAATATACCCTTATATGAGGGGATGGGTCAGTGCATTCTCTCTTCTTTCTTACTTGGTAAATGTTAGAAAAGCTTAATTTAGAATTCCTGTTCTTGATGCCACAGATTGTGGGCAAGACTTAAGAATTCACTGATCAAAATTTGTTACTTAAATTCCTGCAGTTCATATTATATCTGATGAAATATTTTGAAGTGAAATTTAAAATCCTGATGACGTGTCAACACACATTTAATAATTTAAAAGACATGCAGAAAATTCCCAAGCTAGGGGATGTTTGCTCAAATTAGATCAGTAAAATCTGTATCATGCTAAACAGCTAGAACAGTGCTCACTATGTTGCAGGTGGAAGGTAGACCGTAATTCTCTTCCAATTTTGGAACCTTTCTGAAGTGTAGATGGAGCTCTCGGTGTAGTGCTGACAGCCGATGGTTGGAGGCACACACTCCTCTGTCACCAAGTGCCAGTCCCTCCCATTGTTTAAAGAATACTGCAGGTGGATGCTATGAGAATTACTGTATGGCTTGCTGCAACCCATGCTTAGCTCAAACTGCAGGAAAGTAGAAGCTGATACATGAAAGTCCCAAGTCTCTGCAAAACGAGGTTTTCCTAATAAAAGAGAGAAACAACAAAAATGAAATTGAATGCCTTATGCATGTGCTTTCAGTACTGTCATTCAGATTTGTTATCTGCATTTTCACCTCCTTCTTTTCAGCTTCTCTTCCTTGCAGATTACTATATACTCAAACCTCTGAATACCTCCCATATTGTAAAAACCTGACCCACACGGAATTTACAAAATAGGTGCATACAAATGTAATAGTGCTTGGTGACACATACCGATGTTTTCACTGAACATCAGAGCTGTATCCATAGACAGGCAATCGATGTCTACTTGACCCCCTTGTATTCTGTACCAGCTTGCTTGTAAATCCACAGTTCCATCAAATTTATCCTGGAAGCCAGTTTGAGAGCTGTCATTCATCCCTATAAGCACATCATCCAAAGCCCACTGAGCTGAATGCTTCCCTATAAAAAGCAGAATGGGTGAGTTAGTGGAGTTCCTGTTAGTTATTTTTTTATAACCGTATCCTGCATTCATGTAGTGAGTTGTGCTCAGTCACATAGACTGACCACGGTTAAACATGGCTAACACATTGCTCAAGGATGAACCTGGACTCTAAAATGTTTCTGCTTCAGCTTCAATGCTTTTATCATCATGCACTCTCCCTGTGTTTGAATGAGACATTTCCTGAGCCCTTAGGTTGGGGATTTCATTTATCAGTCACAACCTTCCTGTTATTCTCCACAGCTAAATCAGAAAGGCCTCTGACTATCTCCCAAATTACCTTTAGATTGGAAGAGGATAGTTTTCTGCTGGCATGCTAAAAATGTTGTCGTAGTGTACAATCACTATTGTACCCTTATAGAAGAAGAAGGAAAGACTTGATAAATTGTGAGCTCACAACGATGTGCCAGGACTTACGTCTTGCCAACAAGAGGAACACGGGTCATGGCTGATAAGGCCGCTCTGCACTGAGTTATGTCAGACAAAGGACAATCTATGAAGGAGCTAACATCTGTAATGAGGAGTGGTTGTCACCTGTGGGCACTGGTATGGAAGCTTGTATTTCAGTCTCTCGTCACAAATTCTCTCTCTTTCACTGAGATCTAGAGGACTGCTGTCGGGTAGCCTTACAGTGACCACTCTCAGAAGAGATGGATGTCACCTTGTTGCCTCCAAAGGCAAGCAGCAACCAGCAGGACATAGGTAGAGAGCAACAGGTCTGGCATCTCACCACTAAACAGTGCAAACAGCTATGGCAGAATGATGGTCTGTGGTGCACCAATTCCTGCTCGGCATTTTTCTCAAATGAACTGGCTTTGTAGCTAAATCACATCCTCTTGTCTTGTCTATTCTCTTCCCTAGTGAGGACAGTTAACTCCAGCACATATATTGTACAAAAACGTACGAATAAAAACAGCCATCAAAATGATAAATGATATCCAAGAAGCTACATCCCATAATTACCTGACTGTAAGCTATGTTCTTTTCTCCCCAGGGAGCTGCTGTTAAAATGTGCTTTTCTGTGTGTCTGAATATCACCTTCTATTTCCTGCAGGGAGCCAGGAGCTCCTGCCTTGCGCAAAGGTGAAACACTTAATAAGGACACTTTTACTAGTAGCAATGTGCCACAGTGCAAGGTAGGAGCTGTGATGGTGGCTGTAGCTATCAGTCAGCATCAGGGCTTTACTTTCATCTGAGGATGCGGGAGATATCTGAGTGGGCTTTGGAGGTGGAGCAGAAGTAGAGGCATGGGGCTCTGGGTATGCAGAGATGTTAATATAGGCAGTTCTGTAATATAGGGAATCCTATGATTCTATGAGATGGGAGCCACTACGTAGGCAGGTTCAAGGCTAAGTTATACCTCTTCTTCCAAATTAGATGAAAAATGAGATGTGTACGCCATTTGACATCCCAGGTCACTCTTTACTCAAGTACATCCTCTCATCTTATTAAAGCTTTTCTGTGTAGTCTTTTCCCCTCTCAGCATCTTTAGTTTAAACTTGGCTTTTAAACAATTTTAATCTTAAACCCCATATTCTGCTTGGGTGCTAAAGAAGAAAATTATGTCTGTAGCATGACCAAAGAAAGACTAAACATGCACTTACAACATCCAATCTGTTCACCACAACGTATTTTTGGTAACCTGAAGTTTCTGCAGCACATGCCCATGTGGAGAAGCACTCATGCTTGGGTTGGATAAAAGCATTTAATGAATTCTTAGCATGGCATTGCATACCGTGTTGTGGCTGCCACCACCTGAAAGCTGTGGCAGGGGTTTTGGCCTCCCGAGGTAAGTCTATCGAAACAACCTGAGGTTCCAGGTATGACATGAAGTCCAGCTCTCGCAGTAAATGCCAGGTGATCCCGTTATCATTTGTGAATTGAACCACGAGACCTGTAGTTAAAATTAAGCAAGGCAGTTAGTTTGACCGGGCAGAGAAGAGGGAGGCAGCTCTTCAAGCCTGTGCTCAGGAGTTGCCAGCCCTTATCCAGTGTACACCACTGGCGTTGAGTGTGTCTCCCCTATCCATTTGGCATTTCCTGGTCCAGGAGCATTTTGTGCTCAAGACCTGTTGCAAACATGACATGGGCTCACTGTCTGCTACATGTTGTGTTGCTTGTCTTCACCAAACTCAAAGGATCAAATCTTTTACTTAGTGAGGGGGTAACGTGCCTTTCTTAATGTATGTGGAATATTCCTACAGTTTGTGTGTGACACTAAGTTGTAATTCTTATAGCTGGGCTCCCCATAAGGGGTAGTTCACAATGTTTGTACTACCTCTGCAAACTTAAAGCATCTTTAAAAGTGAATTACCATGATGTTTAAATATTTAAATATTTTAAGGTATTTGGATCTTACACACATTATGGTAAATACTAGCACATAGCAGAATTTTGAAATCACTAATGAGCTCATCACAAGGGATGATGCAAGAAAGAAGCACTTTCTATGTATATTTCTCCTATTAAAACTCTTTTATACTGGAGTACTTTCAAAGATAACATATTTTCTTGTGTCTTACAGCAGTGCAAATGAGAGGAGAATCAAACCCTTACTGTAATCTATGCTGAAAGATGGCAGTTCTGAATTGGTGTCAATACAAATGCCATACACCAGGAAACAGTCCATTGATGTTAAATGGTTTATAATGAGAGAAGAACAAGGTTTTCTCAGTAACAGAATTTCTCAGTGATTAGTGACTTCTGTCTTCATGCAACTACACCACTTTACATAGAGAATCTGCTCCCAAAACTCTGTTGATGCTTTCCAAATCCAAATATCATTCCCGACTCCATCACAATAATTCTAAGCATGTAGGTAAAATAAGAGAGGATGCAGCTGGGAGAGATGAACTTATTCACACTAAACATATTTCCTGCTGCAGCTTCATAATTTTGTGCTTCAGGTAAATTATACATGAGAATGGGTTGAAAGGCAATCTTTTATCAGACCCACTGATGGAGATGAAAACTGAGTAAGCTTTCAGGCACACAACTCTTCTTCAGGTGAGATATGGAAGTTGACAAATTTATCCTGAACTTGAAGTTTATTCCTTGTGTTTCAAGGAATGAAACCTGAAGAAAGTCCTGTGTACTTGTATATTTGCCTGTTTTCCAACATTTTCAAGTAGTTTAATAGAAGCAAATATACCTCTTCTCTTCTTGCCAATCATGTCTTAAAACATCACAGCTCGAACAAATTTACTATTACTAATAGAGCACCATTAGGTTTGGTGAGCATAAATATAAATAAAAATATGGGATAAAAGTAAATAGACTTCTTTTTAATTGAAAGTTAACTTATTTATCACTTAAGAAAAGTGAAGGGTTAAATGAAAAATGTTAAAAATGAAACAGACTTTCTCATTTTGTAGAGAGAGTAAAAGGTAAAAGCACTACAGAAGACCCCAAGTACAAAAAGCTTATTATAAGGAAAAGAGGTTTTACCTTCATTTCTGGCTCTTGGTCTGTTGCAAGAGTTGCCAGAAGCCTTGCTTCCAATTTGTACATAAAATTGAACTAGCCTGTTAAAAAAAATATCAGATTAGAAGAGAAGTGCAATTATCTTCTAATAGCACAAGGTTAGTTAGGATAACTCTCTTCTCCTTAACTAATGTGGCATTTTCAGTTAGGTCATTATTTCAGGCTTATTGATCAGGCAGTGATCCTACTGAAATCAAGCATTGCCATAGTAAAGAGTAGGGGACCCAAGACAGAAGTTGATGTTGTTTATTGATCCTTTGCCTAATAAATATATTGTTGAACTGAGCAGGAAACTTTAAGAGATCCTTCCTTCACACAAAGATGCAAAAATTCTAAAGCCAAATCTGCAACTTACATCGGATCTTACCTTGATCTCTTCTAACTGGAACCTGGTTTAAGCCTTAACAGACAACATTAGAGTTTAAATGGAGTTATTACATCCTCTCTAAATCACCAGTCTCTTTTTGATTGTTAAATTGTTAATGTAAAAAAAATGTCAGTAATAAGAGTTCATGGGATGTTTTCGTGAACTAGTAACTTGGAGAATGAATCTATATATTTTAATTTCATTGAATATTATCTTATGTTATGAGACAGGGAAGAAATGTTCCTGATCTGCTTTCTTTGTATCTTCCCCGTAGCCATTTCTTTTATCACTTCTATACTTTCTCCTCCTCCTTTCTATGGTAAACCATGGCAACACTTTCATCCTCATGATAGTTTTTCCATATCCTTGATTTTTCCCATAGTTACTTTCTGAAACCCTTCTAAGGCTGCAACATGTCTTTGAAACAGTGTTTCTGCTTTAACTGACAGAATTTTGGGCAAGCCTGGAACATCCCTATCTAGCTATATTTGAATTAATAATTATCCCATCCTTGTGCCCCAAAATCTTGTCATTTTTATCACAGCGATGCCTTGCTACACTTGTTGAATTATTATTTTTAATTGTGAATCTGAGGTGTCAGTGTAGTTTACATTTTCCTTTAGACGTGCACTGTTTTACTAGTAACAACAATTTATTTTAATTAATGTCCTGTTGCTCACTCACCAAATTTCATTACATATTTCTGACATTTGTCTGAGGCTTCTCTGGTCATAACTAATGTAAAGAGCAGTGACATGACTGAAAAGGCCATTGCCCCCTCATCTACTCCTTCACACGTCCTGCATTGCACACCTCAAACAACGTCAGAACTGAGCAGGGAACATGGGCTCATACCTGCCCTGAGCTTTTGCATGCTGAAAGTTGGCAAGGCCATTCTCCTTCCTTTTTCCTAGCCAGTTTTTGACTTATGATAATGCCTGCCTGTTGTTTTATTACAGTACTTGCTGATGTGATGTTTTTGAGAAGCAATTGCTTGTCTCTTGTGCTGGGAGGCATCTTTGTGGAGTACACAGGGAAAAGTGGGGTTATTGCCAAGCAGGGATTTTGGGGAAAAAAGAACATGAATCAAAAGGAAACTAGGCTTCTTTAATTCTATTGCTTGTAGATAACTTCTTTATTTTAAATACTAGTTTTCAAGGTGAATTTATGTCTCTGTGTGAAGAAAGAATGCTTGATTCGTCACTCAGATAACTCCCCACACGGATAACTCTTTTTGCCTTATGGGATTTGGTTCTAATTTGTACTGACGTCAATAAAATCACAGACAAGCCACAGGACTACAGGCAGAGCCAGTACCATGCAGATATGATTCCAGTTTCACTCACCCACTGCTACATACACATTGTTACGATCCTCTTCTGATTCTAAAGCCAATCACAATCCAGTTCTGTTACTGAAATTGGTATTTTGTATGTGAGATGTTTCGTATACCCATAGGGACTTGACAAGCCAGAATATACTCATCAGTCTCGTTCATGATAGAACCCCATAGCTCAAGAATAGAGTGGTTCACAGTGTTGCAAAGATTAGTTAAATAGGTCCTATTGTTTTCTGCGGCTCTGCTTTCTGAGACAGTATTCTGGCAATAAAACACTATACCGCAACCTCACAGGTGACAAGATTTACAGATAAAATTCTCTTTTATGACTGCCAAATGTAGAGATCAATAAAAAGTAAAACAAACAAAAACAGAAACAAAAACAAAAAACCTTTCTGCAGAAGAGTGAACCAGCCCATCTGATCTGGACAAGTTTGACCCAGAACAACTCTCTGAAATTGTTGCACAGTCATTAGCAACAGTCTGTAATGCAAATAGGAGCCAAGTCAGCTAACAAGCCAGATGTCACTGCTGGAAAAATATATATATTACACAGATTTTATTTAGCTGCCAGGTAGGCACCATGTGCAAATGCTGTCACTGAACAGATAGTGAAGAGTGTCATAAGGGAGAGGCCATCAATATGGGAGGCAGTAGTTCATCAAAATGCATCCAGGTATCATATTGTCAGTCAAGAGGATGAAAATACTGCTGGCAAAATTGTGCCTTTGGCACATTGGGCCATGCAAAAGCGAAGGAAGGAGAGGCTCCAGCAGGTTTCTGAAGTGCAAGCCAGAAAATGGTCTAGGTGAAATGAATTTTAACACTTTTATTACAGTTCTCTTAGCAGTATGGGGTACTCTCTTCATGTCTCTTAAAAAAAAAAAAAAAAGTGTAATCAATTATGTAAGGAATAAGCAATGGTTGGGCAAATAAAGCTTAAGAATATGAAAGCACTTGTATGTGCTAGACATGGAATGCATGTTGGTAGTCATTGGTTTGTGGGAACAAACTTTAGTTTTAAATGCTTTTTGTGTTAAACCCAAGTTTAGGAGTGTGCTGCTAGGCTGCTCCCCTAAACAGCAGAGCATGGGCTGACAAATCTTGACCTCTTTGCAGCAAAGTGAACAAGGAGGAGTGTGCCCTTCTCCTCTGGGAAGATAAGGTTGAGAAGGAAAAGGTCTTTGTATTTTCTACAAAAATGATCAAGAATTCTTTGCATTCTTTGCGTAAAATGTACCCCTGGCATACAAAAAACTGTAACTGAAGCAAGATGATACAGACCACGCATGGTAGGTAGGTCTGCGGGAACTGGGAATGAAAATCAAACTTTAATGTCTTGCAAATTTATTTATTTATTTATTTATTGCTATTCTGTGCCTGATTTAATGAAATGAGATCTTAAAAGGTCCAGGAAAGTATTATTAACCTGAAAAATAAGAAGCTTAAAACTCTACTGCAGGAGTTTGAGCATTCCTATTCACAACCTTAAATCCACATATCTTGTGGTATGTCTTTAAAGATATATTTTTCTGCTGTTTACTCAATCACCAAAACCCCACAACCAAAAAACCCACTCACAATAAAAGATAACTGTGCAGGGTCTAAGATGACCCCTAATAATATAACCTAATTCTATACAAAGCATTACTGAATGCAAAAAAATAATACCAAAAAGGGAAAAAGTGCTTCATTCTAATCTCCTCTTTCAAGTGACATTAATTTTAGCTGCAATAACAGAAAACATTTCTAGGAAGGAGTATAATTTTGTTTTATGGGTCTTTCAGTTAACCCCTCACACTCTCACAAACTTATTCTGCCCTTGCTTCTAGGAGAAAATATCTAGCTAATGTTACAGACAGTCGCAAACATTAAAGTGGGATGTATCTGTTCTAATCAAGGTGTTTAAAGGCTGAATGTTACATGACCAGCCCAGATTCCCTTAGAAATAATGAAAAAAATACACATTTCCAGAAAACAAAGCATTGGCCTTTGTTAGGTCCTATTTCATTGCCCTTTCAAAGTAGCTATTTTATCTCCTTTGAGCATATAAGAAGCTGGGGTAATTGCTAAGGTGCCGATGTTCTAGAACAGCTGCATGAGCTGGATCCTGCCCTTGAACACATGTGGCCAAAGTAACTAAAAAATCCATGTTTGTCCCATTTGTGCTTGAGATGATTGGTATTTTTGTTCTTTCTTGTGAGAGAAGTGCTAGTTTATTTTGCCAAAATAATCAATCTCAGCAGGAGAGCAGCTCACTGACTCAGAACAGGGATCTTAGTTGCTCTTGCCAGAAGGTGTCCCTCTGTCCTTGGGGTAGTTTTGACACCCCATGTTTTTGACATCTCATGCATGGGGTAGTTTTACCCCATGTTCTCGTGCAAAATCGAAGTAATGATAGATTGAGAAAGTCAAGAAGGAGCATTGTGCAGTACTTTATAAATTCTTTTTGTGTTTTAAGGGGTTCAAATTCTATAAAAATGCAAAGGCATAAGTATCTGACATTGAAAGTGGTTTCTGAATTTGAAAGCTAAAGAAAATCCTTTTCTTTTTAAAGAAGATTTCTCCAGAAAAGAAGGAATAACTAAAAAATGTAATTTGAACATAGACTTCTTGATGGTATGGCTACTTTCAAAATTATACTTCAGAGTATTAATGATATGAGATTTAAAAAGAGAGTGACACAGAAAATGCAATCAGATATTTCCAGAGTTCCAGTATTTGCCAAAAGCATATTTGTAAATCCATAAATTAATTTAATTATTAAGGCATTTAAGTTATTATATATCAAGTATTTGTCAGAGGAGATTTTGACAGATAGGCAGGACACAGAGGAAGGGCAGTTGCTGCTGTGTTGCTCTGTGCTGTGGAGCAGCTAAGGATGTCCCCAAAACCACAGGACCCATACTGCCCTAAGGAGTGCTACTTGGCTGAACTGGAGAAGGGGAACACTAATTTGTGGCAACGCTCTTCTGAATGATCCCACGAATTAAATAATGCAACAACTCAGTGCATAACTTGCTCTTGGAGCAGTATTTGACAGGAGAAATATATTTTATTAAACTAATGAATGTAATTGTAGGGTGGGCAAGATTTCAGGCACATGATCCCTTATAAAACTGGACAAAGCATCTGCGAACTCCAGGATAAATAATAGTTAGAATTAATTGTCCTTAGTTTATCCTAATTACATTAATCAACTGGACAATTTGAGAGAAAAAGGGTAATTACTATCAGTGGAGCACAATTCGGTAGTAGCACGGAGAGAGGTGGAAGCTTGTTAGCCTCTTGACTGCACAGAAACAATTCATATTACATTGTTTTACACTTCTTACAAGTGGACTAATTCATAAATTCAGGAAAACCAACAATAGCTCATTTGCTATGGTATCAGCATGCCTGGAATTCAATGGCATCAGTGGAAAGGGAATTTTTCTGTCTGGATACTTAGGTTTTGTGCAGTTTCAAGGCCACATCTGCCTGGCCATCTAGAATACACTGCAAAACCACCTTCCCAGAAGGGTGAACAGATCACATTTTCTACTCTGCTATTCCATTCCATTTCTAACCTAATCCCCCTCTGGAAAAGGAAGTAGAAGGCCAGAATGAGTAAAAAAAAAAATAACTTCCCTAAGATTTCTTGTATGGGTTGTGATTACCAGAAAACAAAACAAAACAAAACAAAACATTTCACAGCTTCTCTTGTCTATGCTTGTAATAGGGGAGAAGAGGCAGCATTAACACACAATTGTGAGAAGCAGCACTGATGACTGACCTGATATTTGTAGTGTCCAGAGGAACAGTCCTTGCCTCCCTTTTACCAGGTCCATTGAAGTACAGAGATTTTCCATCACTGAGCACGCCACAGCCTGTTCCAACCTGACCTCCTGTTATCTTGTACCAGAGAGGGCTTAGCTTCCTCTCAAACCTGTCGAACATCTCACTGTGGTTAGGCACATTAGACACACAGGTTCCATGTGATGCTTCAAGAAAAGAAAAATATATGGGAGATGTTTTGTTGAAACTGTGCTGAAGAGAGTAAAGGTCAGATATAGAAAATTGACAAACATTTCTATTGTACCCATGCAAGAGAAAGTACCATATTTTTTTTTCTTTTTTTTTTTTTTTTTTTTTTTTTTCCAGAAAATGCCATGACAACAGTACTGAACCTTTTTAAGCCCTCTTTATAAATTTTTGTAGGCAGAATAAGCCCTCTTCCATTAAACTCTAAGATGACTTATTCCACTAGGTGAAAAACAGACATGCTTTATACTGATAAGATGTTTTTATGTAAACAGAAAAAATATTATACTTTTAGTTCTTTTTAAACACATTGAACAAAAGAGGATAGCTTATTGCTTTGTTGGGGTAGAGGGTTGAAAAGAGTGCAGTATGCAACTGGTTGTGTCAATCTCTGTTTCTTCACTGGGTATTTTTTGTGTGTGTGTGTGTTTGTTTGTTTGTTTCAGCATAAAAGCCCCAGAAACCACAAGTGAGCAGAATTTTTTCGCAGAAGGGCCTGTCAGAACATATGTTCCTTCCTGGTCCCATGCCATCTGATGGCCAGGGGACTCAAAACCAGCAGCAATTCATTTGAAGATGTTCCAAAGGTTTTTAAGCAGACTTTTTAGTTTATAATATTTTATTTTGTTTTCACTTTCATTGCTAGTCCCTTCCCATTTATACAGATGGTGATGTTCAAAGATCACAGTTGCCACAAACATCACCAGTGTCTCCTGTCTTCAGCTGCTCTGTTTTGTCTGCACTGGACTCCTGTGCTAAATTTTATTTAACGAAAAGATTCTTGCTGGCAGCCCATGAAATTTATGTCATCATGTATTTTCCTGGAATATTGGAGAGGAAAAACAAGATGCTAGGTTTATAACAGCAACTCAGATAGTGTTTACTGTTGTACCATCTAAAAAAGGTTGTCTTACCTGTGTAGCCCAAGTCACAAAAACAGACCCCTGAGACACAGTCTCCGTGACCACTGCAGTAATTGGGGCAAGGCTCAGAAATGTAAACACCGTCTAAGCCAAAAGGAGGCACACTCTTTTGGGAGCTGCTCTCCTGGATCCAGCGGAATCGAGTTTTGCTGTAGAGGAACATGAACAAAAGGCATGATATTAGTATTTCCAGCATTAATACCCACTGTATACCTCTTGTGATCTTTGTTTAGGACAAAGAGAGCCTTTCCTGGATTAGCGAGCTGATGCCTGGGAAGTATTTGTAACATCCTATAGCTTGTGCAACTTCACATATGGATATTTTTTCCACATATTTTGGGGATGTATTTTGATTTGCTCTATTTCTCTGGCCTATATCCACCACTGTGATGCAAACAACAGATCATGTAGTTTTATCAACAAGAGTGAAAGATTAGTTATGACTCTGAAGATGCCTTTCAGTACTTAGTTCAACCTGAACTGCTAATTACATTTTAAAATGCCAGAATTCAGTTTCTTACAGTACTTATGAAAATAACTCAGTAACAGCAGTGATGCAGAGTTTGTTAAATGATGGTATAATTTTGAGTAAAAAACCTTCAAATATAGGATATAGGAAAAATCATCCAATGTCTACAAATAATGTCAGATAAAGTAACCTATGGGATATGTGGATAGAAATACAAAGATTTTATTCTTGGGTGACAACACAAAATTCCTGAAAAATAGCAATCTAATCTCTAACCTCTATAACTAAAACTGTTTCAGGAATTTTGGAGACTTGCTTTTGGGACTTTTTGGATACTACACAAAATTACTCCAGCTGATCCAGTGCATAGGAAATTATTATTGTATAATAATATAACTATTTATAGTTTTAAGTCTTAGTTGAATCATTTTTGGATTCAACAGAGGGGAGAGCTGATTTAAAATCTCATTATCAATCCAGTAGATTAATCGAGATCCTCCTTGCTATTCTGCCTAATGTATAACATGTTTATTGCTTTTTACTTACTGTTCATGGGGATTTGGTAGGTAGGTGATCATCATGTTGGTGCTTTGCACCAGCTGATAAAATGGGATGCTCTCAAGATAATCATGATTTCCAAAGTGACCCATAACAATTCAGTCTTTAACATACTGGGAGCCTCTTCATACTCCCAATACTTAACATTTTTAATGTATTAGCATGAGCTTCTTATTCTTGATCATATTACTGAACATAATGCCAAACAGATTGCTGCTATTGATTCCACACTGCTTGTTTTGGGTAAACCAAATCAGCTGGTGTCAGATCTGTGCGATTTGGCACCTGCTTTTATTGGCTAATTACTGAAGAAAAGACAAACTTGTTACGGTACATGCTGCTATTTCAGTTCCTTGAAGCAAAGGCACTGGTTCCCTTGCTTCACAATATGTTGCATACTGAAACTCCATGCTGGGGCTGGAAGATGAGAAGCCTGTAGCAGGAGAATGGGGCTGAAACCCAGGGGCAACACTAAAGCCACTGACTACAGAGAGACACACAGGAGCCAGCAGGCTTAGGGGACTTCTGCTGCCGATGGCATGCAGTGCAGATAGCAAAGGGTCTCTTTGCCCGGTGGTAAGTGTAAAATTAATCCTGTTGAAATGGCTTATTTGATTCAAGTGACTTATCACCTTCTTGCTGGCTCCCCTGACCCAACTAATAGGCCTAAAGAAAGACAGAACCACGATGAAGAGATTGATGTAAAATTAATATGTTGTGATCCCCTTGTTGTTTTGTAATTTATTTTTATAGATGGTTTGACACCTTAAAAATGGAAAGCTTCTCCCTGTTTTGGAGAGCATAATATATTTTTTTCCCAGACCTGCAGATTTTTAACACTGATTTTACTCACAGCTTGCAATTTTTTCCTAACATAGTCTCAAACAACAGGCAGCTAATTCACCACTAGCTTACGGTATAGAGTACCTGGCTGCAAGGGACCTTGGGATAACAATAGTAATTCTAGTCCAGTCCTCAAAGTCTCCTGTGTGATACACGGTTGGCTCACTCAGCTCACGGGCGCTTCCTTCACATCCTTTTGTGCCTGGAGATGCAGGATAGCAGCCTTCCTTCACGAGTGACCAGAAGAGCCCAGCATCATGGGAGTACTGAAGCAGTACAGGAGCAGAGCTGCTGTATTGGTTAGTGCAGCCAATGTTCAGCTGGAAAAAGCAAAGCATCAGATCTGAGCTGAAGAAACCTGCACTGTTATTTATCATTATTGGCTGCAAAGCACCTTTAACTTTCCATTTTGGAGAGCTTAGCTCTGAACATTTCCTTTGAACCCTGCTGGCAAACAGTGGCTGATGCTTAGAGTCAGAGTCCTACACATACACAACATTTCTCTGTAAAAATTACCACCCTTCATTCAAGTTGCTAGGTTCAGCAAAATGTGCAAAGAACATAACACATTTTTCAAAGGTCCTGCTATGTAGCAGGCCACAAATAACAAGCTCTGCACAGGCACCTGTGTCCCCAGGAGGAAGGGGAAGAGCTGTATCCTCTGATATAACCCACTGCAGTGCACCCCAGTGTGCCAGACTGACTCCAGGGTTCCCCTTGCCTTGGGCTGTAACCCTTGACCATGGCCAAATCATCGACTTTTCATAATAATGTCAGTGAGCTGGCACTGCATTTCTGGTCCCCAGAAATGAGCAAAATTGGAGGCAGTAGAAAAATGAATACTAAAATGTGAAATGAAAACATAACTAAGACAAAAGTCAACCATTTGTTTTGTTTCCAGTTTCATTTTTCAAGCTACTAGAAACATAAGAGTTTTTATATTATTATATTGCAGAAATTCTACTTGAGCTGTAGAATGTGGAATATAAAACAAAATCATTCATCTAAAATGAAATAGTTTTGACAACTGACTGTCTTTGGTTTATCAATGCAAAATTATTCCAGTCAGCTATTTAAAATGGAAATTTCACAAACTCAGGAAAGCATTTAACCATATGTTTAAAATTAAAGAATGCAAATAAGACTAACACATTTCTATGCAGGCCAGTTTAAAACCTTTCCAAAAAAAGAGAGGAATATGAATTAAGGCCTTAAACAATAGAAGAACTCACTGTTTTCTGACACATATTGTTGATGTTCTGTATATTTACATTACATTGCCAATGGCTTCAATGATGGAAGGTGTATGAAATGTTTTTAGGTATTGCTTTTTCAGACTAACAATTTTTGAATTGCTGTTGACCATAAAACTTAGAGAATGAAGACTTAGTTACTGAAGTAGTGGAAAATGGTCAAGAGGCAAACAACATCTTTTCCAGGCTAAATGGTATTTACATATCACAGTATTTTGGGTTTTAGACAGTTTAAGGTATAAAACTGCAAACAATACTCATTTGGAAATTGTACTGCCGTCCCTCAGTTTGTACAGAATTTCATTAGCATAACTTTTAGATAAAATGAAATTTTTTACAAATCCTATTATTTCTAACCAACTTTACTATTTACAGGACTGTGGGAATTATATTTGAAAAGCTGCCTGTAAACAACTGATCTCTTTAATAATTCTACTTGTAAATTATTCAGTGTCTGTATCCACCAATTATGTAAGGACCATGTATTTGTGGTGAGCTCATTAAAATTGCATTGCAACCAACCTCCAGAATTCACCAATGGGATTTCATTATAAACTCAATAAAATTTTGATTAGGGTTCAGAAACAAGAGCTTGTCAAAGCAAATACACTTTCTTTGGAGCCTATATTCTGTTGCACTGTCAGACCACTAAAATTTTTGTAAGCCCTACAAAGAAGAGAATGCTAATTGAAGCCTATATTCATTGACAATAAAAGTAATTATTTGAAAAACCCACACTGGAGTACAGAGCAGCTTGTAAGTACTTAAAGAGTTTAATATACAAAAAATGTACACAAACCACATTGGAGCTTTTGTAGTCGCAGATGGGATAAATCCTTTTTCCCTTGATAGTGCAGTAGCATTTCCTGGTACTGACTCAAATATAATGACAGTCACTTCAACCCACTTGTGAAACTCGTTAACGAACAACAAGCCTTTAAAATTTCTCCAGAGGGGGAAGAAGTTCTCCTGCACCAAGGTTTTAGCTATTCTGTTAGAAAGCAGCATCATATTTTATATTGTATGAATTCATACATGTGTTCTACACATCTTTTTACATAGTCTTATAATTTATTACATTGTTTTGAACTATGACCCAATGACATCTTGCAAGTATTGAATAAGGGGAGTTTCACTGATATTCTGGGATTTGAAGGGACTTATATTTAAGGAATACCTTGAACTGCAGGACATATCCAGGCTTCAGCGTTAAATCTCTAGTCACTGCAAATCGGTCTCCATCTGATTTACCAAACAGCATGGCAGAGGGGGTGGCAGAGCAGAAAGTTTCATTTTTGGTCATCCCTTCATTGGCCAACATTAACCACACACTCATCTGGTTCATAGGGTAATCAAATGCTGGCTTTTCATAAAAGTTCTGTTAGAAAGGAAAAGAAAGGCAAAAAAACAAGTACTATCTCCTTGCAGTGTGGTTCCAGAATATTTTCCCAAATTATCAATTTTCAAATTTTGCGATTTGCTTTTTCTGTGATTGTACAAAAATTGTAATTGTCAAAATTTGCCTTGACTTTCTGAGGAGATGATACATAACTACATTATCGATTGTAAAAATTAGGAGTCTGATGGCATTATGGTAAGAACCAGCTTAGTACTATGCAGAGAGAGACGCAGCTGCAAGCACTACAAATGTCTCTTTAACTATGCTCAATATTTTCAAAGAAAATTGAATTCAAAGAAATTTCTACTAACAGAGAGGACAGCTCCTTTTTCATGGTGATGCCCACAGACGGCTCTTGCTTATTACCTGTGGTAAGGTGGGGTTAACAACAGGAATTATGTGCTTCTGTTTCTCTGACAAAATAATGATGTCATCGATAGCCCACTGATCATACCCTTCCCCTGAAAACACGGGCTGCCACCACCGAAACCTGGTGCAAGGAGTCTTAGCTGCAGCTGGCAGCTCCAGATAGACAAACCTGAAAAACAAAAATTCAGCAGGACTTTAGGGGAACACTGTAGAGAAATGGGAAAAATATCACTAAATAGGAAAAAGAGGCAGGAAAGCCATTTGTCTTCTCAAGAAACTCGTATGTATGATGGATCCTGCTTTCCTGGAAATGGCTGAACATCTGCCTGCCAATGGAAGCACGGACTGTGCTCTTGATTACTCCAAAGGGGTAAACGTTTTGTCTAAAACTAATGTATTGGATGGCCAGGCAATGAAGATTTCAGTGTATACCTGGGGACATGGTTATTTGCTGGAAGTTTCCTGTAATTTTGACAAAGTAGAGACAAAGTAAAGTTAAACAGTTTTATACTTTCAAGTGCCTAGATCACTTTCAAAAAAAAGAGAGTTTGCTGAGTTACAATAGTTCTGGAAATACTGTTCATTGCAAGGCAAAATGAAGAGATGTGAGGATAAAATTACCAACTATGGTAATAGAAATCATGTTAATATCTATGCAATTTCAATTGCAATCTTAATTTGGAATGACAAGCTACCTACAGGTTTTCTAAGGCCCACTTTCATTAGTTTTTTCCTTCATGGTGGCAGGAATTTACTGTGGCAGTCTGGAAAATTTTCTACATAAGGATGGCTTATAAGCATTATAGTTTATAGTGTATTTTAATATTTTCATAGACTCAGAAACAGTTTTCTTAAAGAGATGATGAAGTATGGATTTAACTGATTTATTTTAGAACAAAATTATACCTGGGTTTACTGAAGTCAGAGAAATACATTTCTGCTAGCAGCTGCCAGTTGATGCCACCGTTATTACTGTACTGCAGCAGCACACCTTCTTCTCTGCTGTCTGGTTTATTGCATGAAGAACTGTCTCCTCCTATCTGGATATAAAACTGAACAAAATCCACCCAGGTAGTGTCCAAATCCCAGCTTACTAACTGTCTTTTTCCAGCCTACAATAGAAAGAAAGAAAAGAATTGGTAAAAATAATATTAAATATGTCACTTTTACTACAAATTGACATATTTTAAAGTCAAGCACAGATGAATATTTTAGAGAAACATGATGGACATTGCATTTTGTGTTAACATGACACTTTTTTATCTTTAGGACAATGGTTCTGCTTGGTCTTAATTTATGTCTTAATTTCTCTGGTGTGATCCCACAAGCATTTTTATTATTGCAGACGCAATACTTCAACACAAAATACAACATCACAGCACAATTTCAACACAACTATCTTATCTCTTTCCTTGTTCTCCTGACTCCTTCATGGTACCAAATACCTTCAGAAGACATAGAGCAGACCCTGGGTATCACGAACCAACTAGGGCTAAATGTTTAAGCATTCAGCTTTTATAGAACATAGAACATCAGCTTTTTGATAGAACATAAAGCAGTAAAAAGACATTTCTGGTCTCATTTCTCTTCAATTGTATAGTGTTGCTGAGTCACCTGAAATTATACTACTGATAATGCCTATTGCATTTCACGCAAGGAGAGTATCTCAGAAGCAAGAGTCTGATTTATTTAGTTATTTATTCATTTACCTAGCAATCAAATTCAATTATTTCAGACACTTGCGTTTTATATCCTCATATATTTTAAACTTAAATTATCCTGAGCTTGTCTCTGCCTCATCAAGTTTTAGGTCCTTATAACAGCCAAAAGTACACAGACACACACACACATTTATTTTCTCAGTTGCACTTAGACATTTTCTCTCTATTGTCCCATTGGTCCTCTGTTGGTGAGGATGGGTGACTTCACCTTGAGTTCGCAGTCTTTTTTCTTTTTACATTCATGGCATTCAAGGTACCATTGCTACTTGATCCTCCTCTCTACAGTTATGTGGCATTCATTTCTCCAGCTGCTACCCAGTGCTATATGCACAGAGAACAGAACAGCCTTCCCACATGTTGGCATCAGGCCATTTGACAGGTTTCCTTCCAGTTACTTCTACAGAAGCATGTAGGATTACAGCAGTGAAATTCATCTCCTACTCCAGAACTGGGGAGGAGCATTTTCTCTACATGCCTCATGTGAATAGGATTTATTCATACACAAACCCATGTTCTTTTACTAGCAAGTATTGTAAATCTGAAGTTTCTCAACTAAAACCTGTGGATGTAGTTTCAGGATAGCTGAAAGAAAAAACAACCTCATAAGATGCAGAGAACAGTATTCCCGAGGACGTTTTTGAGTTCTAGCAGGAAACAGCTCTTGGACATTTATGCTGTGGTTAACATGGTCACTCTGTGCTTGCTGGTAAAAGAAGACAGAGGATATTCAGCTAAAAGAAGCCTTATGGTGTAAGAACCTTTTACTATAACTGGAAATCTCCCCTTCCCCTTCCACTCTGCTGCTTGATGCTGAGCTTGTGGGCTTGCACAGCAACAGGCTTGAACAATTATGATACATGTTATAAACCTGCCTGCGGTGTGACAGAATGAAGGGAGAGAGCATTGTCCCTGTAAAGGTGACCTGCATGCCCCATGCCTGGCACAGCCCTCCACCAGCACAGTGATGTGCTGCCACAAGCTGCTACAGGCAGGGCAAAGCCAAACATGCGCAGCTGGAGAGGGGACATGGGTATGATATTTCTGCATTCATTAAAAGTGGTTGCAACCTGGATTCATCTGCATTAACAGTGAGTAGACCTCCCAAAATGCAGCAGGATTGGCAACATGCCTACTGGCTCTGATTACCTAAAAATCACTGATTCCCATCCAAGCACAAAAAGGGATTAAAAAGATAAACTTGGGCTAAGTTGTAAAAACAATACTTAATTTTAAGCAGAAGTAATGTTTTCCCTGTCTCTCACTAATACATCTGTGATCCTCCTGACAAATTTCAAGTTAGAGATAAACAAGTGGCATGGATCTAGCTGGACATCAGTAACAAAATTTATGAGCTGGTTCCCAGCTGGTGCTTGAATGGTGCCATGAGAGTGAGATGGGCTCAGTCTTGGATGCAGCCCCAATCTTCCCAGTGTAGCCCTACATGGCTAATACTGGCCCAGGGCACTGTGTCATGACACTGGTAATATCTTGGGAATTCACTTTTGCAAACATTTTTCTTCTTGAGACTAACAAGATTTTGAAGTTGTCTTAATCAAATCAGACTCGATGATCATAGAAGTATTTTCCAACCTAAATGATTCCACTATTCTATGGATAATAAAGATGCCAACACCATTTGTATCCTGTGGGCAGATATGTCCCCACTGACTGATTGAGATCTGGGTGTAAAACTATTCTGAATACTTTTTACATGTCTACACCATCCCTACCCCAAATTGGCTCTGCCTGCCAAAGGGTTAACCACAGAACCAGGTTAATTGAGAAAGAGTGTGAGTTACATAAAGCCTCAAAGGAATTGCAGGGGCTAATTGAAAGAGGTCTCTATATTCCAACACACCTACAATTGATTAATATGAGTTGGAAAACAAAAGATAGAAGGTTGGCAGAACAAAGCCAACATTAATTCTGGTAGTAGTGATTGATTATGGCAGTAAACATTAGACATTCAAATAAAAATAGCTATTTCAGCAACTGCAAAGAAACAGAGCCTGTGAATACAAGCTCCCAAAACAATACAGAACTGTTGGGCAACTACAAAAATTTTTATAATGTTTATCACCATGGCCACTAGATGCCTTGAAAGAGATCTAAACAGAAATTAAATAAGCCACCTTCAGCTGATGGCACAGAGATTGCTACTACTCAAGAAATGAATGATAACCTAACCCGGAGAGATCAATAGAAAGAAGCCAAGAATTTCTAAATGAGATTTTCACTCCTCCTTAGCAGAAATCAGAAGAAAGATCATAGCAGGTTAATTCTAATTTAGCAAACTACTTTGAGAAACTTGGCATAAGGAACTGAGCCAGAAGGAAAAACATCTAACAGAGAAGACAATTATATAAAAAAAAAATCCAATTATCACAATTAGCTAGTTATACTGATTGGTCTATTATGAAATTTACAGCACAGTGCTGCATTTCCAGGGGAGCTGAATGTGAGACTGTGCAGGAGTGCTGAAAATTATTTGATGAGTTAGATTTTTATAATGAGGTAAACAACATATGATTACATAGCATTGCATATTGGTTTATTCTTCTGGGACTAATCCGGTTCTCATGACAGCCGTGGCAGTTTGATCAAACCCTTAAAAGAGAAGCATGTATCTGCATTTTATACCCTTCCTTTCAATTAAGAACAACAACAACAACAAAAGCACAAAACCCAACACAACAGAATTAGAATTGAGGAGCAACAATGAAAAATAAATCTGTGATTACAACCCATAGTCTTACACCTGATCATAAAGATCTCTTTTCATTTTAGTTATAATTACTATTGATTAGCAGATCTCCCTATATCTTACTCTTGCTATATTACTTTTATCTGTAAAACTTCCAAGTCATACAACAAAATATTCTCCTACAGGCTAACCAGGCACTTTCTAAAAGTCTGGATGGGTTGCTTTTTCACTAATTTTGGTCCTTTGACCTCAGAGTAAGCTCTTTGTCCTCCCTGAAAGCCAACCTTTCTTGGTGCCTCTCCCAGAACATTATAGAACAGAGACAAATGGGAGTTGGGAGTTGCTGAGAAAAAGCTGAGTTTTAAAACAGAAACCACACAATTAAGATGATATTAATGTATGTGCTTCCCAGCACACTGGTAATTTACTTCCTTCCATTACAGGAGGTATTTCTTGGATACATAATGCACATAACCTCCTATCTCTTTTGATTGCTTTGTTTTTTACCTGCAGAGCACAGCTGTGCTGTTTAATGCACTTCTCATGCTGCTCAGAGCTTTCTGCCACCTTCCTTTTCTTTGTCATATAACCCCATCATGTTCCTTTCACACCTACATTACTACATGCCTTTCTCAGTCTCCCATTCCTTGTTGGTACCTTGTTGAAGTAGAGCGAGGAGCCAGATGAGATGACCCCACAGCCTTCTTCAGGCTTTACAATCTCTCCCCCAATAACTTCCTGCCACTCTGTCTTCAGGCCATCTGGGTTCTCAAAATCAGACATGATTGTTGAAGGAAGGGGATTTTCAGGCTGACATTCAGTACCCTGAAACCCTGAGTCACACCTAGAAGGAAACATAAGCATAACAAGATTTTAAAGGCCTTATTTAATGCTCACAGTTACTTAAGACCCTTTAAAATTATATATGAAAAAATCTATCATTCTAGAACTGGAATTTTGGTTCCAGGAAACAAGTTGGAATCGCTGGATAACTGGAAATAAGCTGTACCTTATTTCTAAAAAAAACCTTCAGTGTCCAGAGAGCCTGAAGCTGGCAGGCAGCACACTGTTCCCTTGGCATTGCAGCTGTCTGACAGAGGCTGCAAAGTAGAGCTGAGTCAGTTCCTGGGGACTGTTTGACACAGCCTAACAGCTCCAGCTGTGAACTGGTTCACCAGGACACCTACAGCAGGGCAGCCCCATGACACTGAAAGCTCCTCCACTGCATGGATTTCCCAAGGGTGTGGGCTCTTGAGCAGAGAGATGTGGAGCAACCAGCTTTTAAGGTTGCTTTAATGGTTTAACTATCACTTTTTATTTATTTATTTATTTATTTATTTAAATATTTAAATATTTTTTTAATTGAAAAGTAAGAAAAAACATAAAAAAGAGAATACCTAAGTATCTGGAGACCAATAGCTTGTTGAACTTGCAAATGCTTTGTACCTGCAAACGCCATGGTCGCACCAGCCGTGTCCACTGCACATGTTGGGACACTGCTGCCCAATGTAGATGTTGTCTAAGGCCCACTCATCCTGCGCGGTGTAGTAGCACTGACTCCAGCGGAAACGCGTAGCACTGGACCTTAAAACCAACAACAATGCTTTAATTTCGATGCTTTACAGAACTGTAGGAAAAAAAAAATCAACTATAAAAAATAAAAGTTGATATCACAATCACTGTCCAGCCTGGGAAAATTGGCGCAACCAAAAACAGATTCTTGTACATGAACTTTCTGTATGATGTAACTCACTGCAAAGCAGATAATGGACTTTGCATTAAATAACGATATTTCCAGGGAAATCTGAAGAGGTGCTACAGGGACTTTATACTTAATGG
Organism: Aythya marila; assembly: GCF_965140915.1. Lineage (NCBI taxonomy): Eukaryota > Metazoa > Chordata > Aves > Anseriformes > Anatidae > Aythya > Aythya marila. The sequence goes on along the minus strand of NC_139042.1, from coordinate 194,169,294 downwards.
CCACATTATTTTAAGATAAATCTATCAATCAATAGTATCAGGTTTTTATTCATTGCCATTCTGTGAGGGTGCAGGGATGCAAAACTAGAAAGCTGGATCCAGAGTGTACCTTTGATTTTTATACTTTTGCTCACAGTTAAGGTATAAATTGCGTTAAAAAGTTTAATCTGATATTTATTGATAAAAATTATTCTTTGAAATTAAACTTCTTGAGTTTAAGCACTTGTCTGTGTTGAATACTGGCTTATATTGTAAAGTTGGCTGTTTTTTATTGGATACAGAAATTTATTTTTGTCAAGATGATACTAAAGAAAATAATGCTGACATACCATTGGTGACATTATGATCATCAAATTCTGAGAAAGATTCTGTTTCAAAGCACCTATTGGTTTCCACACTGCAAACAGCCTACTCTTGGCCAACTATTCAAATAAAATCTATAACATGCGAAGTCTGCAGTGGCTGGAGTTGGGAAATTGATGGACTAGATTACATGCCTACATGTAACAAAACTCTGTATATTTGTCATATTGTTCAAGAAGAAAACCTTGCTGTGGTTTCTCCTTTAACCCTCCACAATCAAAAACTAAGGCCAGGGAAGAAACCAATTCATCAGAAAAGTAATTCCTGTCACCATCGAGCCTTTCTGAGCTCTACTGCCAACCCGTGCAAATCTGATGGGTTGCGGATATTGGCTGGTGGCAGCTCCCAAGCACAGGGATGCTGAGCAGCTGGTGGGCTGGGCACCATCTGATCCATGCTCATACAAAAGTGGCTGGGCCCACGGTGAGAACAAGAAAAAGTATTGCATGTGAAGTGAAATAAAAATGGGAAATTGTGATGGAGCGAAAGGAGCTGTGCTGGCTGCATGGCAGGTCTGGGAAATGAAGACATGGTCAGTGTGGCATGATTGTAGAGCTGTGGAGAGGAAGGACAGGGAAAGCAAGGCTGACAAAAATGAAGAGAAAATCAAGCATAAAGCTGGGATGGTCTCTGCTCAACAGGGCAGGCTAAGGAGAAGCAGGAAGTTCCTAAAAGATGTAGGAGAATATGTCCAAGCTTGCTCCTGAGACATACAGCTACGGTATGATGGCATGGGATATAATGCTGTTATTCTAATTTAAGAAAAAAATATCCTCCTACTCCCCTCTGGAATTTATGCAGAATAAGATGTGTTAAGATGAATATTGTAAATCTGGTTGAGCCACCTGCTCACACATATGAAAATGAAATAGATATAGGAGATCTGGGCAGCTAAAACGGATGGTATGGCACAGTAGTTACACAGCCAGTCACACGCAAGAAGAATACAAAGGTTAGATTAATACATGCCAGGAGAAATTTTTAGAATTCAAATATATGAATTTCTTTAAAAAGCAAGTGAAGCTGCCCAAGGGCTTGATTTTTAATTGAAATGACCTTTGTTTTCTCTTTTAAGTAGCTGTTTGATATTGAAAGTAGTGTAAGTATTTTTACAGCATGTTGAGCTAATCTTCAGGGGCAGATCTGTGGATTAAATACTCCCTCAGGATACAATGTATTGATGGGTTACATTACAAGAGCTATGAATTATCCATTAAAAGTGCACAACGTCAGTAATGTGCCCACTAAGGACTTCTTAAGCGTGCACTGGCACAACAGAAAGTAAATATTCACCACGATTATTTACTGTTTATTTTCTGAGTGCTCTGAATCCAGCACATCTCAGTGGTGGTGTTGCTCACATTCACCACAGTGCATCAACAGAACCTCAGGGGGCCCTGACAGAGATCACACTCCGGAAGGTGTGCTGGTAGCCGGCGTTAACTCTGGTGTGCACTGAGGAAAATAACACTACTGAAACCAGAGAAAGGTTTTAAGGTGTATAAAGAAAAAAGAATATAAATAAGACTCCTAGCACAGTAAAATAGTATCATGTTGTCTGTGAAGGGAATGGTAGCCTTGGCTCCCTTGTTTTTTTTAGGGATGTGTGGGCAGATGTGAGGAGTGCAACCCTGCAGGCCCAGGGGTACTTACAGTGACATGGGGGTATTTAGAGTGACATGGGAGCAATTTGGGCAAGTCCCTTGCCCCTAACAAGTGGCATTGTGCTCTGAGCATAGTTCCTGGTGCTGCTTGGCATGGCATTGACACCGTTTTACAAGCCACTGCTGGCTGCAAAATTGCTGAGAGGGTGCTTCATGGCCAGCTGTTGGGTGCCAGGCTCACAACCACCCTACACAGCCAGCGGGGAGAACTGACCCAGGACTAAAAACACTTTGATGAGGCAGGGGTTATTGTTAGCTGCAAACAAAGATAGGTCTTCCCCAAAGAGACCTTCACTGCTATGAATCCCGTGTCCCCGAAACATGGGGGGTGGTGGGGGCCTGGCAGGAAGGCGAGGCCTGCAGGCCATTGCGGGGCTGCAAGCAGCAGTGGCTCCCCTCTGGGCAAAGGGAAACACGCGATGAGCTGAGATCTCCAAGGCAAAAGCAATGCCTCTGGAAAGCCCGTCCTGCGTGCTGCTTCTGAAAGCTTTCCAAAGCTGCTCAGCACCTCAAGGTAACAACAGCTTAAGAGGATTATGCTGTTAAAAATGGTTATCAACAGTTTAAAAAAAGCCATGTTAATTAAGGAAAGAGAATAAGGAGCTGCCTGTCAGCTGCATTCTCAGTGATAAAATACTGTTTTTTTGGGCAGTCACTGTTTGGACAGCTTTTCAAATAGAAAGCATATATTGAGGAGTTACGAAAGCATTTTATTACAAACAAAATAAACCTCTCCAATTTCTCATATTTCATCCCAGCTTTTTTCTATATGGCTAAAATGTTACTGGAATATACTTTGGTTTTCTGGTGACATTTTTTCTAAGTCAGATTTATGTCAAATAGAAGTCACTGTCGTTGTGTGACTTTTTAGATAAGCAAAAGGAAACTGTGGTGAGTCCCAGATGTCTTGCAAGTGAAACGATGTTCTTTCTATTATAATTTTTTTCAGATATGTAATTTAAATAAAATCATTGTCTTCTCTCCTGATATTAAAAAATCTAAAGATCCAATGCAAATTTGTAGCTGATACAATTCCATTTGCTACCTTCTCAGTTACCATAATTACATTTGCCCAATTATCCTGAAACTCTCATTCAGTCATTAGGTGTTGATTTGTTTATGAAGTCAGCAACTGACAGCTGCTTGTATCTCATTAAGGCCTGTTCATATGTAAATGTCTTCCATAAAACTGAAATTAATTTTCATCAGTGTTAGAAATATTCAGCTCAAGTACAATACAATTTCACAGAGCAGGTGCATACATTTCATTTCTCTAATACAACTCTCACAGTTACAGATTTCCTAATGCACCAAATTTGGGATAACACGGGGACCCTGGAAACTCATGCACGCCAGATGCAGAACATTGACAGATGTGCAAAAATACCATCCGGCCCAGAAAGTTTTACAACAGAAATAGGTACTGTTATGAGCAATTTTCTGGCTGCGTGAGCACAGTAATGCAGCCTGATGCTACCAATGTACTGAAGGTGCAAACTCTCAGCAAAGAGCTCTGCATGCAGGGATGAAACTTCAGGAAATTGTAGCAGGGCTGTGCAGGGGTGTGAGGGCATATTGAGGCCACCAATGGCCACATTGGAACTATTGAGATCTCAAGCCATAGTCCTTGTCTGTAGCTGCTCTGCAATGTTTTTCCTAGCCATTACTAATGTTTTGCCCTTGGGTGCTTGTTGTAGTGGATATGGAGAGGAGAGAGGAGAGAAGAGGATGAAAGGGAAGCAGAGAGGAAGGGAGGGAAGGGGAGAGCCCCAAAGCTGTGTGCCAGAGGGACTGACCATCACATAAGGCTCATAAAGGCAGAAACTTGCCTTCTGTTAGTAAGTATGCTTCAAAAATGCAAGAAGTTCCTCTCCCAGTCTCAACCCAAAGGACGGACAGAGCCTTGCTGGTGACAAGGAGGGTGAGAGTGAGAGAGGTGGCAATCAGCTTTGTGTATCAGGTTACTGTTGGTGGGGAACATGCAGCCATTCTTCCTGTTCACCCAACAGTTGTACTGAAAATGTGTTTTCTGAAGAGCAAAGTAATGTTCAGTGGTAATTTGTACATTAATTACAAACAAAACTCTGATAACAAACAGGAATCTCTTCAGATACAAGATAGAGTGTGAAATATTTATGATTTGTGCACAGCATAAAACAGTAAGCTGGCTATTATTTCACCATAATTTTTCCCTACAGTCTCCTAAATTAAAATGAAATTATTTGCTTCTGTCACCTCACATGCTGAGGAAAATTGTTGGATCTTAAAGAAAAAAAGATGGGCCACAACACTGGTATTAAAATCAACTATACAGAATATAATAATAACTTTGAGTATAGTATATGTCTTCTAAATAAATTTTAAAATAGCAGCCTGCTTTGGAGTACAACCAGAATAATTCTAGGCACTTTTAAACACTACTAAGATCCACAGATTTTACAGGTGATGCTACACAACAGCACATAAGATTTAGTATGTTGTAATTATAGAATAATATGTGTCTTTGGTATTATCTGACCTGACATGCTTTAAAGACTCTATTTTTATCCCTGATGTTTTGCCTGGAAATAAGAAATTCTGCATATTGGTTTTACTGCAAGTATGGTAAGTATTTTGGAGGAAGTTATCATTCCTGGTTGTTTTGAGGCTGTGGAAAGTGCAGAAAAATGGTAACAGACAGGAAAACACAATGACAACTTAAACCATGCAAGTTCTCATTGCAGTTGTTGGGATGCATATAGGTGGAACTGAAGCAAAGAGTAAATAATTGGAATAACTTAATTCTCAAATTCAGGAAGTGGTTGAAGATTAGTGAGATTTACAACAACAACCTTCAATTTGTATATTATAATAAAGCCTTTAAAATAAATAATGGAAGAAATAATCTAGTTAAATAAATTAAAATGTTAGGATGGACAAAAAAGGTTTGATTACACTATGATGAATAGGACAAGACTTTCTGATTTTATTTTTTTTTTTCAAAAGAAAGTGCTATTTTTGAAGAGATGCTATAAAAAGAAACAAGAGGTAAAAAATTCCCAGAAATGAATCATTAGTTATTGTTTATACAAGGCTTTGGTCTGGAGATGTAAACAATAAGGAATGTTCAGAATAAAAATTAACAATCCAAATAAACCTTTCCTCCAGCGACCCATTTACAGACAAGCAGCACTATTTATGAAAAGATCTGAACTTTATTAGGAGAGTCACAGTATACATTAAAAACAATCCTAAACAATAGTTTCTGGTGACTTCAGCAACATTTCACTCCAGTTATGTGATGAAGGCATTTTATGTTAAATACCTGTGGCTGAGTCAGCCCCTGTACCCCAGCAACCCACCCAGTAGCTTGAATCTGATCTACATGGGACTTGAGCTTTGTAATAGTAACGTAAATGTAGGTGAACTATCTGCACACACACACACAGAAGAAAAGAAAGAAAGAAAGAAAGAAAGAAAGAAAGAAAGAAAGAAAGAAAGAAAGAAAGAAAGAAAGAAAGAAAGAAAGAAAGAAGGAAAGAAAGAAGGAAGGAAGGAAGGAAGGAAGGAAGGAAGGAAGGAAGGAAGGAAGGGAGGAAGGAAGGGAGGAAGGAAGGGAGGAAGGAAGGGAGGAAGGAAGGGAGGAAGGAAGGGAGGAAGGAAGGGAGGAAGGAAGGAAGGGAGGAAGGAAGGGAGGAAGGAAGGAAGGAAGGAAGGAAGGAAGGAAGGAAGGAAGGAAGGAAGGAAGGAAGGAAGGAAGGAAGGAAGGAAGGAAGGAAGGAAGGAAGGAGAATACTCACCAAGTTTTCTGTGGTAAAAGGACAGTGATTCTCCTCCACTGGGTAAATTCACTGGAGTGGTAAATACTTGCTGATGTAAACTCCTGGCAGCTTGGCATACTTGGAAGACATTCCTTGAAATAAAGCATTTCAATACCAGGTTTAGTGTTGAGGTAGAGTTAGGAGCAGAAGTAATGGTTAAACGTTCACTGAACTAGAAGCTTGCCTGGGTTCAGACATGAAAGACCCATAAGCAGAAAAATCCTGGGATGCTCCAGGGAAATTTCTAAGAAAACTGACAGATTAGGCACAATCTAGGATATCAGAAAACCGTATGACTCACTTAAAGACATATGTTTAGTGTTAGTTACTAATGTTTTGTTTTTTTCCAACAGGGTGTCTAGTAAATTTTCTTTCTTCTTTCAGAAAATCTGATAATTGTAACTTTTTTTTTTTTTTGTATTAAATTAAATTTGGTATTAAATTCCGTTCATTGTCCCAGCTCCTTACCATTTTCTAGACTTGCTCTTCCCATGTTACTCTGTTTTTCTGCAATATTCAATTTATTTATCTATATATTGCCAGAACAGAACCTAAAACTTTTGTAGTGTGGCTTTGATGAGGTGTTAGTAAAGCATTTGAATGTTTCTACCAACTTGTATATTACTCTGGTTACCCATTTAAAGAATCCATTCTGCTACTACTGTCACAGCATAGCTGCCTCCAGACCACCTGCACCTCTCCCACAGCCTTTTGGTGTTTATTGCTGTGAGCATACTCTTAAGGGCTGTTGGACACAAGGGAGACCTTTGGGAGAGACACTTGCCTATGCAAATAGCATACTTTGACTGCTATGAAACTAATAATAAGGCAATGATACTTTATGGTAGTTAAAGCAATTAGGAATATTTATGTGGTGAAATACAAAGAAGAGCAGAATAAATTATTTTTTCACAGAGAAATTTATTGCTCAAATATCTTAGAATGTTAAATGAAGATCTAGTGTCTTATTCTGTTTTAGTTGCTGATGAGTTGTTTTTTATTTTTATTTTATTTTTAATTTTTTTCGGTACATTTTCTAAAGAATTAGTTTCCTTTCCAGCACTTTTCAAACATTTTTCGTTGATTCATCTCCCATAAAAGATCTTATAAAATAGGATCTGATCAGTGCATGCAAAGCAAACAAAACTTTCAAACATTTTAATTAATTAGTGTTTTGTGTATTGGCCAGATTACATCCTTGAAGCATACTACAAATAGCCTTCTTTATTACTCTTTTATCAGAGCAACATGGGTGGTGTGAGGAAAAGGATTTGGCTGCTAGTTCTTTTCTCTGAACACAGCTCCACTGAGACAGGAAAGGAGCGCTAAAATCTGAAGGCAACTGATCTTTCATTGATGGCAAAGACAAAACCCATAAGAACTATTATTGGACACTATGGTGATGCCTGCCTGCTAGGTGTAGAAGACATGAAAAACATTTGTATTACAGTATTTATAGCCTTCATCTGAATTCTGTTTAAGGTAAGAAAGCAATACTTTAATTTGCAAAGTTTAAAATGTCAGTTATTGCTATTTCTCTACTCTGCCCACCAAAGTAAATGTGGCAAAACACAACATGGCAAAACAAAGTGAAGCAGGAAAATGCTTTCATTGCTCATAAAAGATGTTAGACTGGACTTTCAAATGTCTTTGTGAACATACAGGACAGACACTGAAGAGACCAGTTCTCTGACATCCTCTAAGCTTGCCCAGAGGCAGCTGATAGATGTTTGTTAGTTCACACTGAAGTCAGGGAAACTCCAGCTTGCCATCTAAGATAGAAAACAAACGCACAAATCACGGCCAAATGTGCTATTCACATTTGTGCTGAGACAGGGCTGAGCCACATGGGGAAATAGCAGTGAGCTCTGCTATTTGCACTTCCACCAGCGAAGGGGGAAGCTGTTGGTCATTGCTGCCGTGGACTATATTTGAACCAGGGATGGGAGATGAAAGGCTCTACATTACAATCCCCTGAAGGAAAGTGCTTTCCATTTATAAAATGGCTGAGCACAAAGGCAGAAAGAATTTATGTCCATTTAAATTCCAGGAAACAGTAGATGCATTTTACTTTGAAAAGCAAAGCAATAGCACAGGAAAGATCACAGCCATTATTCTATAGCTCTGTCTAGCGCCCCAATTCTTTCCTCAGACTTGGTCCATTCCTGCCACTATTTCATGTTTCAGACTTTCAGACATTTCTCTTCCAAATATCATGAATAACAATTTAAACACTTCTATTATCCATTTTGACTGACTCCAGCTGAAGGTTTCTTTATAGAAATGGGAACAAGGAAAACAGCCTCCTTTGACCAATGTCACAAGTATATTACAGATAATCTTTGTATAAACAGAATTTGTAGAAGACAAAGGTCTTGCTACTGGCCTCACCTCCTGAACAAGATGCCATGTGAGGCCATGATTGGTGGAGTACTCCAGTTTCACCTGGTTGTCCATATGAGGAGTAAATTTCTGGCCGCAGCCCATCACCAAGTTGAACTGTATCATATATGAAGCTCCAATCTGCATAGACTGGGTCTCCACGTAGCGCATGCTAGAAGCTAGCTTTGAATCTCCTGTAAAACTGAGAGAAGTAAGGAAAAAATAAGAATCCATCTCCAAAATAATTCGGAAGGGAATATTATGAATGGTTATGTCTTAAACACAGTGTTACTTCTTTCTTTGTTCTGGAGATTGGCACATGGGATATGACAATTCACAGAAAGATCTTTCAGTTCATACTTCTGTAAATTACCAACAAGGTCTTGATGTATCCCAGAGTGTGAAACACTGAATTATTCTGTTAGTTCTTACTGTATAAACTTTGAATGGAGGATCAAGTTATGATCAAGCAAAGGGTAGTGTACAGAAAAAAACAACAACACAACAACCCACACCACCACCAATAACAAAACAAAACAAAAAGGAAGTTCATTCCCAGGAGTGTCCATTGCCTAAGGTCATGTCAGAGTAACAGCTGTAATTTCATTCAAACACTGGACAGCAAAGATACACTGAATTTAGTTTAAAATATTCTTATCACATAGACTTTTCATTCCATTTATTTTCAATTGATATTATTTGCAATGCATTCACTGACTTTTGACTGTTTCAGAATGAATGTCACCTATCTTCTGCTTTTTTTCTGCAGTATATGAGTTATAACACATTGCCGAGTGGACTGGAGATGATAATTTTGTTGTTAGTAATGCTTGGAATGCACCAAGCCTCATACATACATGATACAAGGAACCCAGTTATCACGTATATGGTAACACAATACACAGTTTGAAATTATAAGGATATTTCATTTTTTTTTTTTCCTACATAGTATTAAAAAGGAAAAAATAATCAAATGCAAGGATGTATTAGGAGGAAGTAATAATGATTTAAACTTAGAATCCTGTACACTATCCTCCAAAAGAGAATGCTTTTAAGAAGGTTCTCATAGAATGAAAGTAGTGTCCCCTTTACTTAGATTGGTTTACTTAGCATAAGTTTAAGACCCAGGGTTCTGTTTTCTCTTTAACCTTGCTTTTCCTTGATCCACCCCGTAACACCACATGAAGCTGCCTTCTACATTGATCAGCACTGTGAAATGACTGAGGATATTTACCAGCCCTTCTCTGCTGGGGTACTGTAATGAACAGCTGGACCAGAAGACAATAAATTGCCTTAGAAAACTGTATCTCAACTGCCTGCTCTTTCCATTGGAGTTGTCAGTGTTTTTCTTCTCAACAGGATGGGTAATTTTAAATTGAGCAGAGGATAAAATGTACGTTCATCAGCAGTCCAGCTGGCAACCTACAGTTGTGGCTTTATTGTTAGAACTGAATGCATCTCAGAAAAATTTGTTTGGATAATGCCTGAATTCATTTTTCTTCCAACTTTATCTTTTATTTTTCAAAATGAAAAATATCACAAATTTAAAAATTAATGCTGACTTGCTGTTAATTTCTACAGTGCAACTTGGAATTTGTGGCTGAAGTGGGAAATCCAGGTTTTAAAGAAGCCTCCTTGAGAAATCTGTGCCAGTACAACAACCATGCTTTTCAGGTATCAGCTGTGTACAGTGTCATTAGCTGAAAGCTATATGTAACAGTGATTTGGATAATGATTTGGCATTGCAAATGTAAAAGCTAATACGTTTAGGTAACAGCAGTTACCTGGAGCTCAGCTGAACAGAATAAAGCAGTTGAAAGTAAACCGTTTGATAAAGAATCTGCTTAGAAGCTGTCTTCCCCAAAGTGATAAAAGAAAAGCCAAGGAGTAGTACTTAGCCTAAGTGAGAATTGAAGCTTTTATTTTGTGTTTCCACAAAAAAATCCTTCTATATGGTAATACTGCCATAAAATTAGAAAAAAATAATCTTAAACACCGATCCTTTTTCCTAGTGGAAATTCAGATCATGATTAGACCCTTTTAAGTTTGGTGTTCATTTTAACCTAATAAGTTAGCCATATTGTACACAGTACATTAAGTAAGCATTAAAGTCAAAACAGCTGTTTAAAATAAATATTAAAGAAATGCGAAAATGGAAGCTAGTGAGGAGATGAAGACAATCTGTGATGTTCCATGAGGAGCTCTTTTCACGGGAGAAAAACACATTATGGGTTCACAAAGTCCTTTATCATCCACAAATTGCCTCCAGCTGAACAAAGGTAGCATTAAAGGTGGGTCTTCCACCTTACTTGCCACTTCTTTGCTCTTCAGCTCTCCTGTGGTTAGGGGCAGGCTTTTCTGCTGGAATACCAAATGTTTTCTTTGTTTGTTGTAGGAATCATGCAGCTGAAATACATTTCTGGATTTTGTACACGACAGAATAATGTCCCTGGCATAAAAATAATTAGCAAAAAATCTTCAGGAATTGAGAATGCAAAAGCCACAATTTTGTATAAATATGTAGTTGTGAATTGGTTTCTGGCACGTATATAATTAGACCTGTGGAGGCTCAGGAACGTAATACCCATAGGTGCCCTCAGAACAATCGCTCTCCCTCCAAGCACTGCCAACTAATTGGTACTTCTGGGAATGATATCACAGTGAATGTCAGCCAGTCTGCACTTCTCCAAACTGCTCTGGGATTCCCAGAGTTACCACATTTTCAAGGCTGGTACTTTCAGGAATACTGAAAAGCCACATGGATGCAGCTGATTTTGTAAACCTGCATTGACTGAGAATATTGACGTGACAGCCAGACCCCAAACACTCATCCTGGCCCCAGCTCTGCTTCTATCAAAGGCAGAAGTTTTTGTCTTTTTATATCACATCATACCTACTTTGTTAGATAATTCCTAAATGTATTAATATATTCTAATTAAGTTGATTACCTGAAAGAAACATTCTGCATGTTACAGAATAATAATTAAACTAAAAGACAAAACATTATATAAACACAGGCAAACTGTCAAGCTGATGTAGGGCAGCTGTATAGTATTGCTCCATAAGGGTAGTTTATTATGAGCCAGATTTACAGTCTTTCCCCAGACTGCTTAAGAGGGAATGGGACACTCTGTTGTCTGCTACATCAAGTTCAATCATAATACCATAGCCTGACTGAAGACAGTTTATATTTCTTATATTGTGCTGTTTTATTTGCATCCAGGTGAATAAAAAAATAAATAAAAATAGTAATAATAAAAAAGCTTTAGTGTTTTTATCAGTAGGTAAATGTATTTCAGCAAGTGGCTGTAAATATTGTGTAATACTCCAGAAGCATTTGGGTCAAAACATGGCCTGTGTATGCACATTTTGGAGAAGTGATGAGTTAACGTACATCAAACACTTCATTTAAGAGTGTTCAGGAGTCCTTTTAGTATACACAATACACTTGCTGTTAGAAACAATGTCAAACCAAATGTTGACAATTACAACCAAGTGACTGTGCCAGTTATAGATCATTATAAAACACTTAAAAATCACCTTTGCTTAAAACACATACTTATCAACAAAACCCCTCTTTTCTATATGAAAACAAATACTGAAAAGAACAACCTTCCTCTTCAACAAAAATAAGCCTCAAACACTTTTCCCAAATTATAAGCATAAATATTTCAGATTTCCAGATTTTGAGGCAGAAACGAAGACCTAATAGACAATTAAAGGCAATCCAGTGAAAATGGGCCTCAGGATGACACACTGTAGAATGATTTATAGCGTATTTACCATAGTTTCACTAATGAAAAAGCAGTTGTCAGACTTTTCTCAAGAGGATGGTGTCAGTGCTACTGCAGACTCTTCTCACAGAAAGTCATGAGTTAGAAAATGAGAACCAAATGGACTCACAGCTGGGAAAAGCCAACAATAATTAATTTAACTAGCATCCATTTGTACAGACTTTGTATAAGTTTAAAAATTTCCCTTGAGAGAAGCAAGGTCAGTGAAGGATAGAGTTCTTGTCTTCCAGGGATGATGAAAAATGCTTATACATACATAGTAAGGAAGTCTTACAAAATGCTTCACTTCTTTATTTGATGCATGGAAAGTTCAACATTTCCACCACAACCGAGCTCTGCAAATCCTAGTTAATATATGACATAGAGAATTTAACTTCATGTTTATTATTTTGATTCTAATTTAAATTCAGAGGAGGAAAAGAGGAACTTCTGCTATCTTAAATAGCCTGCCCCCCCATAACAAACTAGCTTTACAAGAACAGAGGGAAAACAATGTCATTAAAGGGCTTTCATTCCAACTCTTTGATGAAGAAGATGCAAACAGTTTGAGCCCTAACATGTTGTTTCATTTTAATGAGCAGCAAGTACCTTCCTTGTCCTTATTAAAGTGGTTAATGGTGCTTCTGCTGCCTCATTATCACTGCTAGAAAGTGCTCTGTGTTGTTCCTACCGCTAAACCAACTCCTTTTAGTTTGACAGATGATCAGAAAGTCAAATCAGATTGCTCAGAGGTACTTGTTAATAAAATTCCAGTGGTGTTTCTCTGAACATCCATAGGGATGATAAAATTATTAATATTTTCATAGAATTAAAATATATATATATATTTTCTTGAGGTTTCCTATAATTACTGTGATTGTAATTTCCCCAAATAAATATACCTATGCCAATTAAAGCTATAGTGGGTTTATATGTTGATCAGAATAGCATAAAATTGTTATGTGGTTTTAATCAAAACATATAAGTTAAACTAAGATTACCTTGTTAATTCTAAATGTTATGGTTATGTACTTCAGAATTTTATATTTTTGAAACAGGTTAATAATTTCTTGTAAAAATATTTTTAAACAATCCTAACATAATTTTATTTTCCATATTTTTTCACCTATTTTTCTTTTCATTCTCTTTTTCATTTAAAGAAATATACTTATTGCTTTGTGAAGTTTTCTTGCCTTTTTTTTTTTTTTTTCCTTTCTCCTAAATGCACAGTGCATTTTGGGTATCATTGCAATATGTGTGCTAATGCTGATTGCAGTGTAAATGACTAAATGGATATAACAGGCAAAATAACTACTAATGGCTAACACTATTCTACCAACCTTCTGTTGCCTTTCCTGTTTTTAAGTGTAACATAATAGTCATATAAATAGATATGAACTTCACTTACAAAATATTTGGGTACTATACAACCTCTATGCCCATGTTAATCTGACTGGATTTTAAGGGATGATTACAAAGTTTTCCAAATTGTTTCTATTGGGAGATTCTTTCAAATTTTATGAAAGAAGAATGCTACATTCACAGTTCCTATCAAACATAAATCCCCGTGCAATGAGGTGTAAACAGTTACAGCTAATTGGAATTAGATCAGTGACTGTAGTTTTGACCATAATGTCAATATATACCATAATGGGTGAGACCCAATTGCTCTCAATAACTGCCAACAAGGCTCATCTGCAGAAATCACTTGGTTCTTAGTAGGATGAATAGACAAAGAAAACAAAATTAGAACAGAAACAGTTATGTGTTTCTCACCAAAGAGTCCAATCATGGCCACAGTAGGGCTGAACATTTCCCAGGTAGAATCCCAGAGACTGTGTGACCTCAACTAGGTTGGTGAAGTCCAGACTAATGCTATTGAAAAGCACAGAGGTCATGATGATTTCGTCGATCGCCCACACATCTTCACCCTGAGAAGAGTGGTATGGTTGCCACCATCTGAACTGAATGCCAACCTGTCTTGCGTCTTCCGGCAGCTCCACTGAAATTATTCTGGAAAACAAACCAAAATTATTATTGAAAGTGTCACCATTTGTACTAATTCCATGGGGATGTATTTTTTGTTATTTTTTCTTACTAACTCTAAAAATCCAAGGAAAAATTCAGCCCACAGAAACCTCAGCTTCTACTGGCATAGCTTCCACCAGTGGACAGAGGAATTCTCTTGCTAGTAAGTGCTGATAGACAGCCATGTGGAAAAGCCACAGAAAAGAATTTCCACCAATTTTGTAATTTTTTGCTTGTACTGTGGAGCTCTCTGCAAATGTTCATGTGGAACCTCCTTGCCAGAAGAAACCTGAATGCCTCCAGCAGAAGCCCAGTTGCTGGTGAAGGGCTTAGGCTGGCAAAGGGATGATCAACTACCAGGGATTAACAAGTTCTGCCTCCACCTTCTCAGACACAATAAATTTTATCCTGATCTGAAAAAATACATCTTCTTTACATCTGTGATTGTTTCTGCACAGCACTGATATTATTATGTCTGTGTTTCTCTTCTCTAGAAGAACCCACCCCTGTAAATGGTCACATTCAAAAGGAAAAGGCTCATCTTGTCAGTGTGATCATGTGTAGGCTTATGGCATACGTTTCTTGTGTGGTTGCATAAAGATGCTACCGGAGGCAAGTCCCAGGCTCTTCTGGTATGCAAGGTCACCTGATTTGTCATGGCAGCTATGTCAACACACCTATAATTGACAAACTGCAAAGAAAATTAAGAGTAATATCTAATTTCCAGGAGCAATTATCGTACACAGCAGCAGGGAGCACACATTAATTGCTACAGAACCGACAGTTTCTTGAAAGCTCCATAAATCACCAGGACCAGAGTGCCCCATGCAATGCATGGGGGCTGCGAAACAGAATGGCAAGAGGGACATTTGTCTCCATCGGTGAGCAATTACATGCTGGCAAAAGAGGTTTTGGCAAACTCGTCATGTAGCTGATATTTTTCTTTCTATCTTGGAGGAAATGTGGGTAAAATGACAAATCAGGTAAACTGGAAACATCATTTTATACCTTAGCATCAAGGTTTTTTTTCCAGACTTAAAGCTTTCTAAGCTGCCTGTTGTAGTGTTTTGTTCTGTGAGTATGAAAGTCCATCCCTTCAGTGCTCGTGGTGCAAAACCAGTCTCTTAAAAATGACTTGCTAAACTGTGCTTGTAAAAAGTAAACTTATAGTACCCCTTTTTTTCTCATTTTAAATAAGAACATGTTAAATCAATTAGCAAGAAAAAAACCAAGCTTCTTGGCTAATCAAGTGGGAAGCACTCCAAATGTCCTGACTGGCATTTCTAGGAGCCGCTTTCTGCTGGCCGTAGGCTGGAGGGAGCAGTGCTGGGGGACAGCCAGAGAAGATGCTGCCACGTCCTGGTGGCAAGGGACCAGCAGTGCACATGATGGATGAATGGCGGATGCATTTCTTTTACTACTCAAATAAACAGACGCTTGAACTACTTCATACCCTGCTAGAGAAAGACCAAACTGTGTTACTTTCCAGCACATGAATAAACCACAAGGCCAACCTTTCTGCTTGCCAAAGATCCCCTAATAAGCAGCAACTCTACAACTTTTCAGGCCAATTTTCAAAGGCACAGATGACACTAAAGTGCTACTGATGCTAAAAAGAGCTGATTTTTTTGCTTTTCATGGGCCAGTAGGACAAACCTGAGGAAAGCTGGTACCCCGGCCAGCAAGAACAGTGCATACAACATATGCCAGGAAGCAGTTGGCACTTGTACGAGCTGACGCTTTCTTATAATCCTGGACACATTTCTCTCTTAGTGGCTGTCTTTGATGCCAGCAACTTCCCTTTCACTCTTAACCCTCACAAGCTCACCCACGTGGACACCAATTCTCACTGACAGTAATTTACAGAAAATCCTAAATTGACACACATCATCGATATACCTGTTGGATGTTAAAATATTTAATGTGTGTTAAAATAAATTTCCTATCCCAGGGGGGTTAAGGAAACAATCTAAAAACGCTAGTGTAGACCACCTTATACGGCATGTATGTTAGTATGCAGAACCTGACTGCAACTCCAGCTATAACAGCTTCTCCTGTCTGACTTTGATTTGTTGGAGATAGATGGAGAGGGAGGGGGATCCTTGCTAATGACTTTTCTGCTGCAGAGAAGAAAAGTGTTCTTACTAACATTACCAGCTACCATTAGATTTCTTAAAAACCAGCTGGGAGACCTTTGCTCTGATCTCATTCTTTCAAGCTATGCGCATACCTAATATTGAAAAGCCACCGCTGTTCTGCTCAGAAGAAAAATGCAGCTGTCAAATGTTAGCAGATTAAATGCACCTTTTCAGCAGAACATTAAATGTGTAATTATTTTTTGTATGACTGAAGATTAATTAAATTTCTGGATACAGATTGATTGCCAAACTTTGTAGCAGTCCATCTATGTTACCAAAATTGCTAATATTTTTAGACAACACAATAAAAAAGGTGAAGTTTTCTTCATGTTCTTCATCATAATTATTGCCAGCATTACCTTCAGGTTTGTATGCTTGTCATTTTTTTCTTTACCCAGAATGGAGTGTACATATCCCACGGCAAACCTTTCTAACCTGTGTATGTTGTGCTTAGCTCTTTGCCCTGTCAGAACTCAAGAAATTAAGTGTTTCACACTTAATTCAAAGAGCAAAAGAAATCTCTGGCACTAATATAATTTGCTACATTTATATCTTAAACTCCATTAAAATCAGTTACTAGAATGTGTATTTTCTTTTTTGTTATAAAAAATTAATAGTGCTATATATTAAAAACCTTTAGGGAAATATAATTCTTACAGCTCTAATCTTGAATCTAAGAATTAGAAACAGGGCCATATAAAATATATATGTGACTATAATAAAGAATGGGAAAAGATATTTTGAAGAAGGTTTTATGAACGTATAAGGTTTTAGAATCTTTCCTTCAGTAACACTTAAAACTTCAGAAATTAAAGCCCACATACCGTATGCTTTTACCAAATATAGCCATTTTTCTCAGATTTTTGAGTATTTCTTATTGCTTTCAGGAAATATACATAATGTTAGAAGTTATTGTTTTTCCCCTTTACAATATTCTTAATTATGTTCTGCATTATTGGGTTATTAACAAGATGAAGATAGTTAATTTTGGCAATACCTGGTACAAAACTGCCCTTGGGCAGGATCAGAGCAGTGGGGAGGGACCTGTGATGCCACTTTTAGCTCTGCCTCTCGTGTGCCCCCTTGCAGAGCATCTTCTTTCATCAGGATTTATTGGCTTTGCTGCTGCAGGTGGCTTCTTCCAGGGTTGGGTGGGTTTGCACAGAGCCAGCCCGGGTGGTTCTGGGCTTTCAATACAGGTGTGCTCACAGAAACTCCTGATTTAGCACGTGCTTTACTACAGCTGGTGTGTGGTCTTGCAAATGTAATGGGAGATACTACATTCTTCTCTACATATGTCCCATACATCCCCCTCTAATCTAGTGACATATGCAGGTGCTGTTAGATGAGATGATCTCTTTGTTTGGCTTCTTTGTGATCTGCACAATTCCCAGGAGCAGTCACTGTCATGTTCTCCCAGGGCACCATGTCCAACCCACCAGCACAGGCACAGTCATGTAATCCCTTTCATAACAGGAGCAGAAGCAATTTCCCCACTGACCTAGAGAGACCCTCACAGCCGCATTTCATTTCCACTGTCCTATGCTTCCTGCAGATTCCTAATCCCAGAGGATGCTTTAGTGAAGTTATCTATGGCTTCAAAGCTACAAATAATTTATGCTAATTTTTCTTTACAAGTGGCTGCCTCCATGGGATGGGACATGCCCCTATTTCCCACAAGTGTATTTCTTTCCCCTCATCCCACATTGCTTGTCCTGTCGTGTCAACTAAGACTTGGATGCTGCCAAATCCGTGCATTCATTGTTTACAAAGGCAGGCACAAATGAGAAGTGCCCAGAACAGCTGCATGTTTTTAAGGGAGAATAGTTGTTTCCAGTGTGCAACAAAAGATCTTCACTCTTCTCCTGCACTACATGCCCACATTTGGGCAGATGCCTTCACTCTCAGCATTGCAGTGACCATGACCAGCATTAAATGCATGTAGATAACACTTCATAACATTTATGCACATACCTTGGCTCATGATAGTTCAGGTACGAATAGTGCTCTAGTAGTTTCCATGTAATGCCATTGTCATAGGAGTAGTGCAGCAGCACTCCTTCGCCAGGCTGGTCGGGTGCTTTGCATGTGCTCAGCACAGACTTGCTTCCCAGGCGTAGCGTGAACTGCAGGAATCTGCAGCAGAATTGCACACATATTTCTAGGGTACCATACACATCGTGTTTTTTTTTTTTTTTCTTTTTTTCCTCTAACCAGGTTGTTTTATGATCTTCTCAATTTAGACAAATTTTGGTAAATATCATTTATGGGCCTTTCTGTGTGTGATTTGTTTTTACTATCAAGTAATGCAATGTGGCATATACATTTAAAAAATGCCAATCAGTACAGCATTTAATTATTTATTAGGCTCTGAAAGGGAGGGAGAGACAGTGAATTGATCTAATCAGCTGCCACAAGCTGTCAAATAAACACAACCTTATAAATAATTAATTAGCACTTGGCTTTGACACTCAGGTTTGATATTAACATTTCATATTTTCCAGTCTCACTGTACAATAACTTCCCTTCCATCTATTTTGGGCTCTGCTGTTTACAAAGCAGGGAGAAGAAAAAAAAAAAAAAAAAAAAAAAAAAAAAGCAAGGCTGTACAGCTATGAGCTGGAAATTAAACTATGGGACAAAGGGGTTTAAAAAAACTTTTTTTCCTGCTAAAAAGACCAGCACACGAGGTTATATGAAAGAGAAGGGGTTCCTGTCACAGTGTAACTTCCCTGTTCCCATACCTCCCATTGCTGCTCTTTTGCTCTCACCTGGACTGGGAGCTGTCAAGGAAGGAGGTGATGAGCTGGCGCCTCCCGTCCTTGTTGAAGACCAGCGCCTTGCCACTGGCCAGGACCCCACAGCCAAAGCTGACCTCAGCTCCACGGATTGAGTAAAAATTGTGGTAGGAGGAGAGGCGGGAGCTGGCGAAGCTCTCCGAGATGAACACGGGGAAGGTCTGTGATGCTGTCTCACATGCGGGCCCTGAAAAGCCAGGGTCACACCTGGGGATGAGGGAGATTGAATAGAGTAGTTAGTGCCTTCCTTACGTTAAGCCCATCTTCTCTTGTCTTCTGGTCTTCTAGCAGACTAGAACATGCCTGAAATCTCTCAAGAGCAGATGATACCTGCAAAGTCCCTCTCAAATCTAAGGACCAAAAACCTCTCTAGACCTTACTTAGGTACTGTACAGTCAATACCTTTCTTTTAGCTAGTACTGACTTTTCCAATTAAAACAAAAAATAGTTATGAACCAGCCACACAAAATCTACATTTAATATGTAGCAATGTTTCTATTAATTTTTGGAATAAAAATACTGCAGACGTAATTTACAGTTGTCCATATGTCAAATAGTTTTATCTATAGCATGTCAGGTGTAATTACAAGCAACTGTGTAACAGGACAGAACGCCCTGTGGATCACGCTCTCTGCAACACGTAAAAATAGTAACACCATAGTTTTGAAAGTGTTTATTGATTTTACTTTTAAGGCTGAAACACTTTTTAAAAGCCAGACTTTCAGGAAAAAAATAGTGTTGACCTTCTGTCCTTGAGGTCTATGGGGCTATGGGATACTAGAACTATGAAAATCGTGATTCTTCCCTGAAATTTAATATAAAAGTGATACAGTCCCAAATCACCTCTAAAAACAGTATAAAGCATGCATCACTGACATTCTGATGGGCTCTGTAGCACATTTTAAGGTGAACTGGAACTTAGACTCTCTGCCAAAATAAAATTATTTTTAAAATTATTAAGTATGCTGCTGTTTAGAAAGATTGATCTTTAGCTCTCAAGTGAGTTTTATGCATTCTGGGGGCTATGCTGGTTTTATATTTAGTCATCTCAAAAAGCAAGGACTAAAATGGAAATCACTTCAACTTTCAGACCATCAAATGAAATATATGACAAAAATTGAATACAAGTAGTGAATTATAGTTCTTACTTGCAGCCATTTCTAGTACACTGTCCTCGACCTGAGCAGAATTTGAGGCAAGATGGACCAATATAAACTGCAGAGAAAAGAAATTAGTTAAATGAAGGGTTATGTTATGTCATAAAAAGAATATAACAAATACAATAAAGTATTGCCATACAGGTATTGTATTTATTGGTATTGTATTTCAGCTAATCCCACTATCTGAAAGAGGTCTTAAAAAGAATAAAGTGCATTTGAACATATCTTTCTGTAGAACTGAGTAATGGAGTTTTTTCCCTCTGTCAAGGATAGTCTGGGATAACTTAGTATTTAAGGGGTAATGTCTATCTGTTGCTGGAGGTGTTAGTGATCCAAATCAGATACCTGATTTTTCTAAGATCGCGAGCAACGTCCAATGAACTGCTAGGCATTGGCCATTTTCTTGCCTTTTTCTTCATCTGCTCTGATATGTCGTAAGTAACTATGAAATATCATGCACTTTTAAGTAACTGCAAATCATTTTCACTGATTCTTTCAAATGGAATAAAATTCCAAATAATATGTACTCAGAAACATTCCAGACTTATTTTACTCTTTTATTTAATCTTCCTCTGATGACTCTTAATCAACAGTGTTGATATTTTGTGAAAAGTAGGAAAGATGGAAAGATTAGTAAATCTCTGTATAATCTGTATCTCACAGTGAAGAAATCCAAGTATAGCCCCAAACAGTCACTTGAGGGCAATGTCCTTTCAACACAATGTGATAAACAGGCCTTAGTCCTGAACAGTGTTACCCTTTCAATTAAATAATGACCATTGGAGTTATCACATGCACAGTGACTTTTGGAAATTCACCCAAATAGCCACCAATTCAAAATAATCTATAACAACCAATGCTTATTGTTTTTCTTATTTTTTTGATGCTGCCCATCATAGCTGTGTGCCAGTACTCCCTGACAGATACTCTATAAATCCCTGTTAGTCACTCTCTGTAATTAACTCCCTATCAGACTTTATGCAATTTCCAGATTTTCTCACTTTTCAGGGTGCAAAATTTCTGTTCTGTCTGTTTGATTTATTTGTTTGCTTTGAGGTCTCTGTGAGGGGGTGGTAAAAGTAGAAGGGTTAAAAATGTAATGATGTCATTCACAATAAAAAAAGCTTTATGAATACTGGCAGTTTTCCAGAGTTTCTATAAGATGGCTACCTTCCAGATTTCATTTAAAACTTAATTCACATAAGAAACAGTTGTGAAGCTAAAAGTCAGAGTGCTGAATCCTTGAAATTCTTCCTCTCTCTTCAAGAATTTGAGTGGCTTGCCAATCAAATGTTTCTCCCTCAGTACATTGTAAAGCGTCAGTTTCACTAGTGTGTACCAAAGGAGGCATGCAAAACCTTAGAAAGGCGTTCACCATTAACACTTGATTCCTGTGTCATAGAGATAGTTCTACATCTCAAACAAATTTTGGAGCAAGCACACTGTAGGCAGATGGTTGGTAAAACTGACTCTGAGATGGTACACAGCTGAGTGTGCAGTATTCTTCATCAGAGCTCTCACTATTTGGTTTTACAGGCAAAGGTAGTATAGATATATGAATTGTATGCTAACTTTCAAAATCTTCTTGTTTTGTTCTGTTTTAAAGAATTTGAGTCCTTGGATTTTATGTTGCTCTTGTTTATGTGAACTTCTGTGAGTTTCACCAATTTTTACATTCTATACATTCTATATTTTGTTAGGTAGCAAGTCATCTTTTCAGATGCTCACAGACATCTTCTTACTTACATATACCTATATTTTCCCCCTTATTTTCTTTTTGATATAAATCATCATCTCTAAGGACAAGCATTAATACACTATCTAGAATGTCAAGAGGGTGCTACATACCATTAATGTGATTAAGAGAGTAATTTTCTTTACTTTTTGTGAAAAAGTTTCATTTGTGGCATTGCACTATTGAGGCAGCTTCAAGCATTTTCTTTTCAAAATGAGGCATTAATCTGTTTTAAGAATTTTGCAAAATATGACAACATTTACCATTCCCAGGCTCCATATCAAACCTTATTAGGAATCACTACAAAATTTCACAGGCTATTGTACATCACTGTAAAGCTTTATAGTACATACTTAATGCATACAGCTAGCAAAACAAATTCTAGTAGTTTATGTAGTCCCAAGTGTTTGAGGTTAATGAGTAAACTAAAAACTTCACACCTGCTCATTCTTAGTCCTTTCAAACATGCTTTCTCCTCCTTTTCATGCCATCTATACATTTTATTTTGTGTTCCAAAATATTTTTCTGTGCTTTAAAATATTTACTATAGTATTCTCTGCAGAATGTTTTATAAATAGATGTGTAACTATAACCTCCTCTCAGTTCATCACATCCATTTAAAAAAAACACACTGGCACATGAAAAATCATTTCCTAAAAGAAGACCAGTTCCCTGTTACAGATGGTCCTTCCCCCCTTGAGATGCTGTAAACAATGTAAAAGTTTTGTCAGTATTTTGGTAGCAACATTGCTTTATGAAGGTCTTCTATGTCCAGAAGGAAAAATATGTCCCAGCTGCTGTAACTGCTGCTTAGTGTGGCACAGTTTGTGTCCTTAATAGCACAGCAAGGTGCCTATTTATGTAATTCAGACTAAGCAGTCAGAGGAAATGTTATATCAGGTTATTGATACATTTTTATTTATTTATTTATTTTTCCTAGAAAGCATTCAGTTAAAAGAAAAAGAGGGGTAAGCTACTAGACTATCTTTTCAAATGACAGATTTCCCCTTTGGCTTCAAAATGGACTTGTAACTGACTGAAGATAAGAATAAAAATTTAACAAACTGAAAATCTTGCGACCTCTGATTCTGGAAAATGTTTACTTGGAGCAGCATAAAAAAATTATTCTTCTGATGTAACATGGTTGTGGATAAGAATACTGACTATTATCAATTGCCCACATATTTCCAAGGATTGGTCCTGTTTGCCTCCACCGAATCCTCGTGTCACTTGTTAATGCTGCATTGGGAAGGGGAATAGTTATTCGGTTCCACCTGAAATACATATAACACAAATTCTGTTTTACATCAATACTCATTAAGTGACTGAAAGCATTTGCTTGCACTGCAAGCTTGGTGAGAATTTTTTATACTAAAATTTGCTCAATAGACCGATTAAGAGACTGCAGCTTTAGAAAGTATAAATGAAAAAAAGCAACAAAGCATGGCCTATGATATTTTCATACAATATATGAATGTTAATTATTACATTATAAAACCCAGCATTTTTTCCCCCTGAATGAATACCTGAAGCCAACAAAGATCTTAACCTATTTCATCATAGCAGCTTCTCCATCCCAATGAACACCTCCTAAATTGCACCCTGCATTAAACCTTTCAGTGCAACTGAACTCTGTTGGGTGGAAACCCCTGGGGATGAGAAGTGGGGCATGGAAGATCTGGCCTACTGTCTCTCTGGAGCATCACTCTCATATCATCCACAGGTACTGCACCTGCTAAACACACCAGGGATAATGGCTCCTATGAAAATGGTAGAGAAATGGGGGGTCACCAGACCATGCCAATGTTTGAGCTACACGTTCTTCTCATGGTCATATGTGTTGCTCTGAAGTGTCTGTGGAGGTTGGGATGCAGAGGGATGTACAGCCATGGGATGACAAGTTCATTTCACAGCCAGAACAGCCCTGAAGACACTTAATAATGAGAAGGGCTGGTATAAGAAAGTGATTCTAACAACACCTCCACCTGCTGAAGTGCAGAGGATGCAACTTCATTGTAACCCAGCATAAGGATTCCAAGTGAGTAAAGGTGTCTGAGGATATAAATATGGCTTTGACTGATGGTTCCTCTGACTAAAAAGAAAAACTTTTGTGGCTTTGACAGGATATAACTTTTCTTTTACTAGCATGCTGTCCCCACTTTTTTTTTTTTTTTTTTTTTTTTTTTTTTTTTTTTAATTTACCTATGGCATCAGAAAAAAATAATATTATATGACAGAGGCAGCCTCATATTTTTCAAATTTCATTACTGGGCAGCCAGGGAGACCAGAACACTCCTTCCATGCTGTGCTCAGCTAGTCAAAAATGAAAGATGACATGGGGTGGTGTGCTTTGCTGCTTTATTCTGTCTCCCATAATTCATATCCATCTCTAATCTCACATCTCAGTTAGGTGTGCAGAGAACACTCACCCACTGTAGTTTTCGGAGGCATAGACAGTGCTGTGGGGTAGATGAGGCCCAGCACAGATCTCAGGCAAACACTCGGTGTGGAGCAGGGCCCAGGAGCGGCCGTGGTTGGTGGAAAATTCCAAGCTGACGCTGATAACATGGTGAGGGAAAGGAAGGAGAAAGGCATGGTGAGCCTATGTGGCAGAGAAAGGCAAGTGGAAGTACCACCACAGAGAAACCCCCAGATTCCTGACAACTGATGCTGAGACATGCAATGATTTTGAGTATACTTTTAATAAGAAAAATCCTGAAAATGCAAAGGTGAAACAAATCTGAATGAAAAAAAAAAACACCATCCAGCTAGTGTTTTTATGCTGTGTTAAAATGACCTGATGTTACTCTTGTATCTCAGCTAGAACCATACTGAGTGTGGTTTCAAAAATAATGAGAAAACTTGGATTCATCAGAGCCAGACAGCATCGTGTGAGCACAGGACTCTAATAATTGCCAGCTGCTGGAGGTGGTAAAAGAGCACCAGTTGCTCATGCATTGGCTGTCTCTTCACCTCCATTGCTGACAAATATTAAAATACCCTTTAATCCTTCCAGGAGTCACCTGCCTCCTTCCCCCATCGTGCCCAGATGGAGATCAGAAATGCAGTATGGAATAGGGAAATAGCCAGGTCCTGCCCAGAACTGTGAAGGGTGGAGGGGACCTGTGGAAGACACCCTTCAGAAAGCCCTATGGCAGGCAGAGTCCCAGGGGCTGCAGGAGTCTCCGTGCTGCCCAGCCATATTCTAGCTATTATTACTAAAATTGTTCCCTCCCTGTTCCACTGCATATTTAACAAAACAGTGTTTACATTCTAGGAGTGTAAGGAAATCTTTACCTATCTTACATTCTGAAGACCTTGCAAGGGTAATGTAAAAAGTGCTTGATTTATTAAGGATTTAGTATTCTACTGAGATACTCTTGTAATTTCCACTATATAATTAGCTTGTAATATTCTGTTTTATTTTAAGTAATATCAATGGAACATTATAAAAGTCATAATTCATCACCTCAGTACTAAATTGTTGGATTATAACTTTTCCTTTTCATTATAATTTGCTGACAATATTACTTTATATAGGTGTACCATCACTTCGATATCAAAAGTATGTATTAAAATGGTTTACAGAGGTTTTGACTTGTTCATTTTTGGTTTAACCGTACTTATACCTTGGAGGGTCAAATTTACTGAATATATGCTGAACAAGTCTGTCATGTTTGCAGCATTGAAGGCATCATGAATAATGCTGTAGACCAGGAGGAGGGAAATGCTGCTGTATTTGGGAAATACAAATAGTGTTTATGGAGACCTAGTGCTTCTTTTGTTTTGAAGAACACTTCTACTTCAGAAATAGTTTATGTGAATGAAGAAAATTAATCTTTCAAAATACATACTAATCCCCGTTAGATAACAAAATGTTTAAGATGGATACTTCATAAAGCATGTTTACAAGCCAGGAGTGTTTACGTGCAAAATTTTCACATTCTGTGTAGAATGTTGTCTTCCCTTCCTATCAAATATGCGTGATGCCTTGACTTTTGCTGCTCCTTAAATTCTGCTGCCCTGCATGGCTACTAGGACTGTAAGAAATAGTGCAGCTCTTTCAGACGGAAAAAGATGCCATGGGCTATGGATGTGAAAGCAGTTGCAGTCACCTACTTTAAACTCTTGGCTCTTACTCTGGAAAAAAAAAAAAAAAGAAGTAACTTAAACCTCAACAAATATTAGGATAAAGTCTCACATGTACAGAGAGATAAAAGGACTGTGAAGGAATATAAAATACAGAGCAGCAAATTACTTCCTTCTTCCTCTTTCCCTCCCCCTTAACTTTGTGGGGAAAAAAATCACATAGAATGTCCCAATGAAGTGAAGCCACCAAAGAGTTCTGTGGTCATTCTGTAGTCAGTGAGGTCCTCACACTGATGATGTTCAAGATGAGGGCTATTTGTCACCCTGTCAGCATGTACAAGAATTACATGCTTGTGGCATGAATAATCTCTGAGAGGTCATGAGAGGACTTTTCTGCCACTTCCTTTAACGCCTTCCCTCTTATACATATCATTATCCCTTATATTTAGAGATAAATCTCATTGCCATTAGAAACTGAAGCAAATAGTTTGAAATCATAAGCATATTTCAGAATTGACTAAGCAAAGTATATAGATGCTATGACACAAAATGTTCTGGGAAACTGATAATTGAAAGAGAAATTTTGCCTGTTGTACCTGTTACCGGGCTGATAAGTTCCACAACCCAAATTGATGGAAAACTGGATCATGTGAGTCACCGTGGAAGGGAGCACTGGAAGGACATGGAAGTAATCCACAGCCCAGACATTCCTGTTGTGGCCTTGGTGACTCTTTTGTTTCAGGCAAAACTTGGTTGCAGGAGTCTGCAGGTCCGGACTAATGACAACAGAAACCAAGGATGGAACCTTTAAAAGAAATTAAATCAGGCTTAAATAAAACAAGTAATATTAAAAAAGGTTATATGGAAATTATTTTTTAAATTAAGAAAGCAGCTTCAAATGTGCTGAGCAAAACATGTGCATTGCTTGTTAACTTTTGTCTTAGCCCCCTTTTTCCACAGAAGACCCCAAATAAGAGCTATTTTATACTATATGCCTAGCTATTAGTACTCTGGGTACCAGTCCTGCTTATCACCTTAGTGGGATCAGTTTATTTGGTTGTAAAGACACTGTAGAAAAGACACTGTATCTTCTGTGTTCTGAAAAATATGTTTGTTTTATCAGTGCTCAGCTGGAAGATGAATCTCACCCTGCAGTCTTTCATCCTACAAAGAAATGCAGTGTAACTTCAGGTCGAGTCTGAATATGTGAGAAGGGAGTAAGAGTATGAGTTCACAGGCTAGTAGGGAGGATGTTATGTTGTTGAAATAAATGAAAACACTACTTTATGAACTCTAGCCTTTGTCCAAAAGCTACGTAATTGGAACCGTATTATGTCAAAAGAGGATGTCAGCTTGAAAACTGCTCATTTTAAAAAAAGCTCCACAATGAATTCAGTATAATTTCAGATCCTGTTGCTCCCTGAATTCCCCATTTAATTTTTTATTATTTTACAATTACAGTTTCCTTAGTTTTGAAAAAGTTCTACCCTGTGTTTCGCACAGAACCAGGAGAGGAGGGAAACGACGTACAATGAAACAATGCAAGTGATTCAACCGAATTCAGGCCAAACCCTAATGTAACTATAAACATTTATTTTCTGAATGCTAGAATTACAAAGAAAATGCACACAGACCTCTGGTTGAAATCAGATGCATCTTTACCACCAAGTTTCCTACAGAGTGCATAAAATATACTCAGTTTGAATCTGCAACATATGCACCTGTGTACATATCCCATGCATTTTTGTATATTGATTTCTGTTATCTGTTTTTTTTTTTTTTTTTTTTTTTTTATAACACCACACTAAGGGTCCGTCAGAGCTGAATTATTCAGAGTAGACATGGCCTTAGTCTCTCCTTGCCCTAGACAGGAAGGAACCAGACAGTGAGCTCAAGTCTTTACTGCCCGGTCTGAGGGTGGTGGTGGGGAGGTGAATACGGTGTGAAGGAGGCAGCAATAACAGCAGAAGGGAAGCTGCTTGTGAATGTCTGTACTTCTACAGACCCTCTAAAGGGCAAACAGCTGTATTAAAATGAAAAGAAAATGTATAAAATATGTAATTTCCTGGAAAAGATATTCAGGAAAAGACATCCAGACATTTCTTAGTCACTCTCCTCCCAGCCACTGACCTAACACTCTCAGAAGGAAACTCCTGAATACCGCACTGTGGCTGGCAGGAGCTTGAATAGAGAGGAGGGTAATTATTTGTGAGATCATGTAATCACCAAAGTTTTCAGCTGATGGCTGAGTGTGGGCCTGTTGCCAATTTGCCTGTTGTCCAAGTCAATGCCACTGTACTGCTCAGGGGTGGAGTTGTCAGCAGTAACCACAGAGCTGTGTTGCAAAGGCACCCTTTCACTGCAAGAGCTGTCTATGATTTATGTACTTGGGAAGGTCATGTTTGTTCCCTTGCAATTCAACATACAACATTGCTATGATGGCTTAGGAATACATTGATCTATCCATCCCATCCACCTACTTTGTTTAAGACAATTTACCTTGTAAGCAGCATAGGTCAGGGTATCAAGAGCTATGTGTTCCCTCCTGCCTTCAATCTTGGCATAAAGCATGACATCATTTTCATGGGATTCTCCAGAATCACAAGTTCCCCCTATATAACACACGTTTGAGAGAGAAAAAAAAAAAAAATTGAAGCTGTTTTTAATGGAAAGTGAGATATTACACAGCCATAATTACAAAAATAATTACAACCAGATGTTATTTAACTTAAGATATGAAACAAAAGAACGCAAGCCCCAAGGACATACTGTATAAGAACTATTTGATCAGATAGATACACCATGCTAGAGATCAAGGGGTTGACAATAATGAAAACCTCAAGTAACTCTCTTAATCAGCTTATCGAAACAATTTAAACAGAAAACACTGTGCCCAAAGCAATACTTCTATCTGGATGTTTTTAATCCTGTTTACAGGATCATCTTCATCGATGATCTGGACGAGGGCATCGAGTGCACCCTCAGTAAGTTCGCAGATGACACCAAGTTAGGTGCGTGTGTCGATCTGCTTGAGGGTAGGAAAGCTCTGCAGGAGGATCTGGATAGGCTGGACCGATGGGCTGAGGTCAACTGCATGAAGTTTAACAAGGCCAAGTGCCGGGTCCTGCACCTGGGGTGCAATAACCCCAAGCAGAGCTACAGGCTGGGAGAGGAATGGTTGGAAAGCTGCCAGGCAGAGAAGGACCTGGGAGTGATGGTGGACAGTCGGCTGAATATGAGCCAGCAGTGTGCTCAGGTGGCCAAGAAGGCCAACGGCATCCTGGCTTGTATCAGAAACAGCGTGACCAGCAGGGCTAGGGAGGTGATCGTCCCCCTGTACTCAGCTCTGGTGAGGCCGCACCTCGAGTACTGTGTTCAGTTTTGGGCCCCTCGCTACAAGAAGGACATCGAGGTGCTTGAGCGGGTGCAGAGAAGGGCGACGAAGCTGGTGAGGGGCCTGGAGAACAAGTCCTACGAGGAGCGGCTGAGGGAGCTGGGCTTGTTCAGCCTGGAGAAGAGGAGGCTCAGGGGCGACCTTATCGCTCTTTTTAGGTACCTCAAGGGAGGCTGTAGCGAGGTGGGGGTTGGCCTGTTCTCCCACGTGCCTGGTGACAGGACGAGGGGGAATGGGTTTAAGTTGAGCCAGGGGAGTTTTAGGCTAGATGTTAGGAAGAACTTCTTCACTGAAAGGGTTGTGAGGCATTGGAACAGGCTGCCCAGGGAAGTGGTGGAGTCACCATCCTTGGAAGTCTTCAAAAGACGTTTAGATGTAGAGCTTAGGGATATGGTTTAGTGGAGGGCTGTTAGCGTTAGGTTGGAGGTTGGACTCGATGACCTTGAGGTCTCTTCCAACCTAGAAAATTCTGTGATTCTGTGATTCTGTGACATGGAAAAGCTCTGCTTTTTGAGTTCTTGTCTGTTAGGACTAGATCAGTAACCTGGTATCTAGTATTCACACTCTGTGCAGCCACACATTGCATATGAGGACCTCAAATACCTCTCAGCTGATAGTTTGGCAGCTGAGAATGTGTCTTATCAGGAGGGGAGGAAGACTGCTGTGTGTCTTATCTGCCTCTTCTTCTATTGTCTACACCATATCCTAAAAAGGATGAATGGAATCTACCGTATCAAACAAAATTTTGCCATCTCTTAGGAATGAGGCAAGATTTAAGATATCTTCATATTAGTAGAACCCAAAACACTTAATAACCTTCTCTGGAAGAGAGGGTGTATTGGCAAGATTGAGCATTAAGTACTACATTATCGTTAGAGGATGGACATCATCACGCTAGTTTGGTGTTCTGAAAAAAAAAGTTTTTAAAACAGAATATCTGTAACTGAAACAGGAAACCTGTTGTTTCCCTGTACACTGGATTTAGTGCAGGTATTAAAAAAAAAAAAGGCAGCAAAAAAAAACAGGATGAGGAAGGTTTTTGAACTATCTGTAAAGTAGGAAGGTTACATATATGAAACACTTTCTCTGTTTTTTTCACTACAGATGGCTAACTCCTGGAATTGAATAGGCAAAACAGTCTAGAAAGCTAGATAAAATGTGCATTTCTTATGTGTGTTATACTGCAATAAGGAACATCCATGTGTCCATTCAAATTCTCTGCTTGCCTGAATATTTAAACTGTAATTTACTTAATCTACAAAACCACACGGAACACATTTTCAAATGATATTCCACTATCCTCTGTGCCTGCATGTGCCGACAACTTCTCCCCTAAGTTCAGAAGGTTGAGCAAATTTCTTTCCTGTTTCTCTTGCAGGTGTTGCAATGCTTGGAAGAACTGGAAAAAAAGCATCCTCTTTTTCCTGTGCTTTATTGGTAATTCATGTAACAGAGGAGAGGTATGACAATTTAGGACGACAACACGAAGCCTTCCACTCATTAAATACAGGGTGTTTTCTTTTGTTGATTCAGAAGTTTGCTTGTGGAGGTCACAAGTTTAGTCTCTGCTTCCTCCTTTATTATTCTATTATTCTCTACCTTTATACAAAAATCGTCACCTCCTCTAAACATGGTGTTGAGAGAATAACATAATGCAATTTCCTTTATGTGCAAAATAAGAGTTGTGGAAAAACACTGTAAGGTACTGAATGATAGCCACAGTGTCCACAGGAGTTTTGACTTGTTACAACACTGAACTAATGCAGTTGCACTGACAAAAGCAGTGCGGAGGGGCAGTGATGGGACAGGCTTCTTTCTTCGCCCCAGTAAACCACTGAGGTTGTACTTTGTTCCGATAGGGAAGGTCCACAGATGATGCTATCAGCACATCAGTTCTTTCCACAAGGGATGCCTTCTCCAAGGCTCCAATGCTCAATGGCATTTTTTGTATACTAGAGATGAATCTCACCCTGGGTTAATACATTAGAAGAAAAAAAATGTTTATGAATATAGTGATGAACTTAGAACTTTTGAGCAGAAAATATGCTGTGTTCAGCCACGTAAGCCTGTCCCACTTCTGTGCTACTCTCACCTCATCCTCTGTTGACACGGATGGATTAACACCAGGGTCTACATAGACAAGAGTGAGGGAGGATATAAGCAGTAAGGGGAATTGAGTGAAATTAGAAGGTACAAGACTAGAACATCATTCTTCATGGGAAGAATTGTTAAACTATGGGTTTGCTGCAGGATCTTGTGGACACAACAGACAGGTTCTATTGAAACAGTACTGCTAAGGACCACATTAGGCACTGTGGAGGGTCCTGCCTGACCCACCTGCTACTCCAGCAGGCTGTGATTCTCCCACAAGTCCTGTATTATATCTGCCAGCACTATGCAGGTACTCTTGGACACCACCACCAACAGCCTGTATTTGTGTGATGAATCCTGCCTGAGGACTGACATAGGGTCAACCCACAACTATGTGTGCAGCAGGTGCTTAAGCTTCCTTTACATCAAAGGACATCCAACCTATGCAGTCAAGAGGGTCCAGAGAATTGCTCAGCTGGTCTAGAATGTCGCATGGTGAACTGAATGAATGTTTCCAACAACTCTACTGACTACATCTCAGTAGATGTGACACTGACCTTTTACAGAGGCACCTTCATGTAACTTCTATATTAAACAGTTCTAATCTGGAGCTAAATGTTTATATGAGCCAAAAATAGCTGGGTAAACCCATGGAAGCAAAGTCCACCATGGGCTACTAAACTTAGAATGTCCTGTCAGGCTAAGAAAGGTTTTCACCTGCAAGTTTGTGACAGCTGTGAGAATATTTTTGGGAGGGCTATTTGTGAGCCCACTATGGTTTCACACCCATGCAGGTGTCTAGAAGGGCAGACTTCCAGTCTGACCAAGATTTGTCTGTCTTACATCTTTGTGGGTACCACAGTCATGAATCAAAGCTAACCAGTTGCAAAGAGTTTTTAAAATATTTATTATGCATATTGTGCAATTTAAATCTCACATGCCCCCCCCCCCCCCCCCCCCCCCCCGTTTTATTATATTGAGCACATACTTACCCATACTGAAATAAAATCTTAAGTTTCCATAACCTGTAGTGTCAATATATGGAGTGCATATTTTTCTTTCTCCATCTCTGAGAAATACCATAGCTGAGCCAGACTCCAGTGTCCCACATTCGGTACCGATGACAGCACCAAATACGTCCCACCTGGAGAAGTCAACAGTGGCAAGAGAATGTGCAGCAGCATGTTACTGAGCAACTCACACAAAACATGTTCTAAGAGTTAATTTTTACATGCAAAAATAGCTGCTTCTACTGTCACAGAGTACAATAAAATGTTTTTTTCAAATGTGATTCCTACAAATTTACTTATATATTCAATATTAGTTTCTAAATTCAGCCTAAAATAAAAGTAATGTACCTTTTAAAAATAAATAAATTGGTAGAAAAGTACAAAGACTTAAAAAAATGAAGCTTTGGCTTCTATTACCAAATATTTACTGTTGTATTATTCATTATTTTTCTGTCATGAAAATGTTTAAAATACAACTGCCTTCTGTTTCATATTGTGTAATAAAAGGTTTATAGATTAACCAAACTTGAAAAGGCATGTCTCCCATATTTGCTATGCAGTCATTAGATATGTACATAATAGCTGAAAATGCTCTCTTTTCATCTTTTTGAGCATTTAGGGTAACAGTTTTTAACAAACACATGAATAGAGTATGAAGAAAATACCGCTATGTTTCTAGTATGTGATGATATGAACTTTCTCAGTTTTTCTGTACAACATTTTCTCTTATTTTTTATTCAGTGATAATTAAAAGAGCTGTTGCAGAAATTTTCAATTAAATATTTTTCTTGAAAATATGTTTTCATCATGAAACCCTTGGTTTCTTTAAAACCTGATTAAAATATTTTGAAAGATTAGAATCTGGAAAATTTGTACATTATTTCTGTTTGATACATAATTATTGATGTCGAAGTTTTAATTCGTAATGAAATATTTTAAATTTATAAGCCTGATAAAGCAATGAAAATACTTAGAATTGTTACATCTTGATAATCCAGTCATTTAACTGGCCAGTGTGATTCAGGATGAATGAGAAAAATTTAAGATCTGAAATCTTTGAGGGATGGCAAAGCCATCCCCTGCCCACTTCTAGCAGAAAAAATCTCTAGCACCAATGTGAAGTATGAAAGCTTCAAAAATTGTAATTACAACAGTTTAGCAGTCTGTTTATCAGCTTAACCATTCAAACTATTTCAAAATGTATTTTTAAGATCTTCTTAAAAGCTGCCGGCTTTCTTGTTGACCTAAGCTGTGACAGACCAACACTATGTCTGTCTGAAAATCCTGCTTTAAAACTGTCAGTCATTTATACAGGAATTAGCAAGATTAGCGTCACTGAAGGGCGTTTATGATACAAATATAAACATGTTTGTGGAAGCAGAGTTTAACCTAACCCTAATTCTGAATGGAGAACTTCAGCTGAGCAGACATTTTAAAGGTAATGTGCAATATAATCAAAACACAGTTTTGAAAATGGGTCTCTTGGGATGAAGACAAATATTGAATTAAACAGTTGTGCCTACTTTAACTTACATGACAAAATCTCACAACGCTCCATTGATCTTTTGTATGCTCTATTTAGCTCAATTAAAACAGTCTCTTTCCCGACCCACAAAACAACTTGAGGTCATGAATGATGCAGATCATGGAGGTTTCCAGGGATCCTTTCCCTTTATGCAGCATTATAATGAAAACCAGAAAATTATACAACATAAAATAACTGGCACTTTAATAAAAATAAATGAAAGCAATGTCTGCAAAGATAAATGGAGAAGGTCTCTTGGTGACGGCGTGACAAAGATGTAGATGTTCTTGATTAAATATTACATTTGGATACATTTATCCCTCACATGAGTCTTGAGATTCTTCTTTACAAAACAAATGATGGGCTGATATATATACCTAAACAAGATTTACTGGACAAGAATGTCCCAAGCTGAAATACATCTGCCAGAGACACCAGAGGCATCCCTATCTTCAGATATGAAGATCTGTCCACTTTTAGGATCAGACCTTAATTTATGTGATTAAAGAGTAACAGAATGCCAGTGGGAAGATGCGTTGTACCAACAGCAACCTCTATCCATGTAGCCTACTGCCTTATGTAAGGTATTTAAAAAATGCTGATCAATGTCAATAACAACAATAAGCTCCTCAGCCCTGAGAGTTGAGTTCCTTCAGATGCCTCATCTCAGAGTGATTTGGCACAGAGGAAGGTGGTGGTGATCCATACATGAGCTTCTTTTTGCTCTCTCATGTGAGTGATGCTTTTGCCTGTTCTTTGAGAGCTGCCAGCTTCCAGCTGACTTTAAAACAGGGAGTCTGAGAACATCTCGCAGGTTCTCTCATGTATAAAGCATTGAAAATCTCCACTGCACTCCTCTGCAGCGCTGTTCTCAGAAAATTTTGACAGCAAAGAAAATAGTGGCCAGAAACACAGGGGAAATATTTGAAATTAAAGTGTGATGTGGAGCCTAATTCTCATTCTGAAAACTGATGGTGATAAATAGCCAGAGATCCAAGGACTCTCACTGACACGCTGGGTTGTGGTTGTGCCCTGTCACTGCTGGGAATGGGTCTTTCCTTGGTACAACTCGGGCCATTTATTGGATGACCATCACCCAAAAACATCTCTGCTCATGCAAGTGAGCATGTAATTCTCGAGTATGAGATATGCCATAGAAATCACTGAGGAATTTTGATCAGATGTTGATCAGCTCTAACAAAAGTCTTTGTAAAGATGTGGTAGTTTCAAGGAAATGTCCTTGGATCCCAGGAGGAGTTTTTGATCAAAGAGGTGAGAGGCTGGATTCCCAGCCTGGATGTCCAAGACTGATGTTCAGCATCTGCTCTAGCCCATTATTGGAAGTCGGTTCTGGAATATTTTATGTCCCAGCAAACTACTCTTATCCCTACCCTATTTTCCTTTAGTTTTGAACAACACCTTGAAAAGCCTATTTTCTCTCCAGTACATAAATACACAAGCAACCAAACCAAACAAAACAAAAAACAACCACAGCAAACTACCAAACTTCTACACCTTACAATTTTTCACTGAATAGAATTGTTATTTCCTGCTGAAGCCTGCTGTGGATAGTTGCACTCTGTAACTTGTACTTTATTGCCCTTCATAGCAAAACAATGTCTCAAACATTGTTCAAAAAATAATTCAAAAATATTTATCTAAGAAGGAATTAAGGAAGTGTATTCATTCAGTGTTTATTCACAGCTGCATGTAGTTTAGACGTCTGTTCTTATATCAACTGTTGATAAAAAGAAGGAAATTTCAAATACAAAATGGAATTTTAAAATAAGTAAATAAATAAATAAATAAATAAAGACAAAAGTTACAATGACTTGAGCAGGCTACTTATTGCCTTGGAAAACAAAGTTACCCCCTGCCAGGGCATGCTGCCACACGGCAGTGACTTTACATGCAGGGGTCCAAGAGCAGTGTTGGGTTCCTGTCACTGCATGCAGGGTAGGAGTGCAAAATATATCTGCCTGGCCCCTAGCTGAGATCAGTGGTAGCTGCAGCTGGAATGAGATGCTGTGTGAAACTGAAAATGTAGTATTTGGAGAAACCATTCATTTGATCACTAGGGTATAGTATAAATAATTGATTTCAGTATTTCTGCTCCCTGGAGAATTTCCTATTGTAAGTCATTTTTTATGGTTTAATAATTATCTAGGAAGGAAGTGCCTTGATTAGAACCACTGATGATGAGGGGTTTAACTAAGTGTCTAGTCCAGCAGAGCAGGACCTATAGACGAGGCAGATATCCCCAGGTATCCCTCTCACCCAGCTTTTTCAAGATGTAAAGAGACTGAGACAACATCTCTGACATATCCCACATGGTCACCTAACACACAACTCACACGTACACATTTTCTTTCTTTTGGGTGAAATAGGAATTTCTGAAATGACACGGCAACAACAGGGTTTACTACCCACTATGTCATGGGTTGGTTATTCAAACTGGGTAGGAGTTCATGACAAATATTTTTTTCTGAAGGCCCAAACAACCCAGGTGTTCACAGGCTGCATTAGCATGTATTTCTCAAAAGGTGCTCTTTAGTTTCAGCATAACATAGGCAGCATCTGAATCAGCTGCTAATGACCTGAAGTTCTTTGTAGGTTAAAATCAACATTCAGCAGAGACCCATAAATTAACAGTGTGTGTTCCTCATTGCCCTGGGGTTACACACACTAATGAAATTCTTTTTCTTAAAAACAAAAATTAAAACAAAAAAAAGATTTAAGACCACATTGACGTTGTTGGTTATTTTCTTTTTGTCAGAATTTATACACTGAAGCATATGAAATAATTGAATGTAAAGTCGCGTTTCTCTACCAGGACACTTTTGTTTTTGAAAAGCTCAGTTACGTTTTGGTAAAAGTGGTATGACTTCCACTTCTGCTGTCCTGCATGGGCCAAAGTGTGGCCCACAGCAGTGATTCAGAGGGAGGATGAGTTTCTTAAGGAACTTTGCTTGTTACAGATATGAGTTAGCAGCTCTCAGGTGTGATAGAATGAAAGAAACAGATTAACATCATGAGTTTATTTGAAATTGGTATATAATCTGCATGCACAACTTTCTTCATTAGAAACGTTGGTGACAGAATGGCCAAGACTGTTCCTCCTGAGCTTTCCTGACTTGTTTGTTCCCAACATCTACAACCACCTGTTATTTACAGTATCACTTTTTATTCTAGCTACAATTTTGCGAAAATAAACTGCAAAGATGAAATGCCATTCTCCATTTACTCAGTTTCCTAACTGCACACATGCTTCCAGTACTGCCCAGGCACTCACCCTTTTGGCTGGCTCTCAAACTCTTCTGCCCACTGCTCCTGTGCATCCTCTGTGGAGAGGTCCACGTCTCGGGTTGTGGCAAAATTAAACTCGCTGCCTTCTGTCCCATGGAAGTAGATGGAGTTTCCATCTGACTGGCAGCTGTGCTGTAGACAAAAGGAGCACACAGGAGGTGATGTTACATCAGGTGACAAGGGCAGCCGTCCTGCTCACATACCTCCACAGCTTGGAGCAAGCTGCTCATTATCTAATAACTCACCAATGCCTGAAATGAAATAGACATTAAAAAATCGACTGCCATCTTTTCTCTTTCTTGGCCTCCCCCAATGGTGATTGCATCCTAATCTTCCCAACAAATGCACTTCAGACCATTGAGAAACTATGTTTGTATAGAAAAGATATGTACTATACCTTTGGGTATTTATTTCTGTTTTAAAGCATTGCCATTATGTCTGCCTTGGACCACTAATCACAAGTGTGTGTACAAATAACTTTAGTAGCACTATTGCTATGGATGTTTTGTCAGCATAAGAGTTTCATGCTGTGAAACACATGTCAGACTTCATGCCTGAATTTTTGCCAGTGGAGGTGTTTGCAGGTGAAATTACTCTGCACTTCCATACAACAAACTTGAGCCTTGACATGTATGAGTGAAAAGGCTATTTGCTATAATTTAATGCAAATAGCATAGCAAATAACTTGGTAGGCAGATTGTTCTTGTAATACATAAATTGCAGGCTGCTGAGGCTTCCCCGAAACACAACACGTCTGCTTTTCATATTACATTTCTGCATATACCACCTCAGCAGCAAGAAATGAAGCCCCACATCTGCCCAAACTGCTCTGACCACCACAATGTTCCAGGTGCAGCCACCTGGGAGAAGCTGCCAGTGAAGAGCATGTTGGGGTGACAAGGCGGGAGGTGAGCAAGGTTGCTCATGGCTGTGGCCAGGCCCAGAGACAGCTATGGGGGTGGCAGGGCTGGGAACTGGAGGTGGAACCACCAAGATCACCCCCATACCAATGCAGAAAACACCAGTTTTCCAACCTCCTCCTTGGGTTCTTTCCTTTCAAATTGAAAACCATATAGAGCATTTAAACTGGTTATATTGTACATAGATTACAATACAGATTGTCTTTGATAGACTTTTGTCCTGCTGTACATCTGATAAAATGGTAAGAGTCTCCAAAATTGTGTGGCTGAAAGAGATACTTGGAAGCTGCTGAAGATCTACCTGGCCTTTACACAGAGATCCCAGTACTTTGTTGAGTTGTTCATATTAAAATAAATACTGATAAAAGTAATAATTAGCTCAAACACTTCTTTGGGACATCTTGGCCACATTTAAAGTGAAAGCTGAAATAAAAAGTGATTAATTAGAATAATTCTCCATTCTTGCCACATTTCGACATCTGAAAAAGAGATACAAGAATACCAAATTGCATTGACCTTTTCAGTATCATCTATGCAGTCTGCTCTTGTCTCTGAACCCTTTCAGAACTCGCCAAGGGAAAGTGTGATGATCACCTCATCTGCATTTAAAAAAGACTTGGTAGTGCCAAGTAATTTAATACTTAAATTTTTAACAAAAAGAAGGATGTGGCAAGAAATAAAAACCTTCCCAGTACAGCTTTGTCTATGTGATTGTAAGAGTGAAGTATGAAATAATACATTACGTCATAGCTTATACCTCTTCTTTCATTTTTCAATGTAAAAAAAAAATAAAAAATTAAAATTCTTTTGTTGATGATTTTCAGGTATAGCTGCCTATAACTTAGCAATTAAATTTATGTTTAGGAATGTAATATGTAACTTCATTTTCTGAGGTGTCTGCACCTTATTGGAAACAAAACTGTGTACTTGAAATCTGATTTTAGTATAGAGACTTTCTGGTCTTCACCTGTATGACAACAGCTCCGTGTTCATTAACTCTGACTAAAGAACACTTAAAGAAATAACATACTATAAAAATGTAAAGACTGTTTCATCTTCTAAAATAAACAAATTTCTCCTAAAGTGTTTTTCTTCTAAAAAAAGGTCAAAGCAATACTAAGATTCTGCAATATTGAGAAGTTATTCCAGAAATTATATAGATTTTGTCACAATTCTTCCTACTCTAAGTTCACACAATGCACCACAAATGCAGCTGCTGCCACCGAAAAGGCAGAATAATTTATTACACATAAAAATATTTTATAACTAGCAAAAATCAATTCAACAGTTTTATATTTTACCTCTGTTTGAAAAACTGTGTATGATGCAGTTATTTATACCTGACTGAGAAATGGCTTTTGTTCTCTGATTTTATACTTCATGTTCACAGGTAGCGCTAACATCATAATTCTAAGAATAATTTTCCTCCTTGGTTTTCAGAATATTCTTCATTTGCTGAACAGATATGAAATAGCCTTTATCTGTCAATCAATCTACCACCAAAATCCTATTATCCGCAGGCAGTCACGTAAATACACTAGAAATAAATATTCAGGCTAAAACTTCTGATAACTCAAATTTATATTTAACCCTTCATCTCTTAATAAACAAATAGACAAATAGATCCTATCAAGCTAGCTATTACAATTGCATACAAGCTTTGGGAAATCCTTTATAAGTCGTACTTATTTCTCAGGTGCAAAGTTACAGATAAGTGTATACTGGATAGTGTGGCAAGTCATTAGTAATCTCTTGCTGATGAAAGCCACCTATTAAAATACAAAAAACAGATACAGCAACAGATACAGTCCTGCTATCATTTCATGTATGTATGTCCTTCTGCTGCCTGACAGAATATTTACTGAAGTATGTCTGGTAGGGTTTCCATTTAGGTTGTCAAGATAAACAAATAGGCAGCTTGGCAAAAGGGCAAATATGTAATTATTTATACAGTGGTGTGATATCAACGTTTTATGAAAGATCAAAAGGATATGGAAACATCACTTATTTCATTAGTTCTATAATACTACCTTTATGTTTTATATGAAGCTACATGATATCTATGAATATGTATTTTATGCTTACTTTATGTGTTAATGAACCACACAACATATGGCTCAAATCAAACTCTGGTTATGTTAGCTTTGAATCTCATGTGAAACAGCTCTGCAGAAGAAAAGTTCAAACTGGGGTTTAACTGCTTTTATTATTCTACGTGTCTATGAAAAACAGTAATAGATACTTTCAAAGGGAGTAAAAAGATGCTCAAAACACAGGTATGGCTTTAAAAATTCTGAGATAGGGACATTTTCTTTTAGCCCCAGTACCACCATTTGGGACCCGAGAGACCTGCCTATGGGAGAAGCAGGAGCAGATCAGCCCCTCTGTGCTTGAGCTGGGGTTCCTCTGCTCGTGATTTCATCCTCTTCCACCTGTCAAATCTGCCTGACTTGTATAATCCCCCCTGCCTCCTCTTCACACTTAGCTTCTTGCTTTCATATTTTCTTTCCCATTTTCCAAGCACTTGCTCTCTGTTGCTTCTTTTACTGCTTTTTTTTTTTTTTTTTTTTCATCCAGTGGGTTGCAGAGGGGTGAACAACCTCAAAGAGCACTCTGCCAGATCTTTCAGGGGCAAAGGAAGGTCCATAAGAGTTGGTCCCTTACCCCCAACCACCTTGTCAGTCTTGTTCAACATCCAAGAGGCTGCTGACTGTGTTGGATTATTTTGTGGTTTTGCAACAGGGCTTGAACAGATTAGGGACTGAATCAAAACCATCAGACTCATTTTCTCTTGGGTTCAACCCAGGATTTGAATCCAAGCCTTTAGAAATGAAGAACTTAAGTACAATTTACATTCTGTGCTGCCTCTTTCCCAAATTAAAGACTTTACACTTGCAGTGGTAGTCTATAGGCTCTTCAGTTTGTAAGGACTGAATTTTACAGGTCTCTATTTTCTTGTCATTCTAAAGTGATAAAAAATCTGGAATGAACATTTACTTTCTTTTGAAACTAACAGGATTAAGTTCTTCTTAAACTGGAGACACTGCAGATCTGTTTATGCAGATGTAGAGTTTTCTCTCATGAGTTTAAGATTCAATTTGTTCTCTTTTTCATTTTTGTTTACATTTAAATGATTTTTAAGATAAGAACAAAT
Organism: Aythya marila; assembly: GCF_965140915.1. Taxonomy (NCBI): domain Eukaryota; kingdom Metazoa; phylum Chordata; class Aves; order Anseriformes; family Anatidae; genus Aythya; species Aythya marila. The sequence goes on along the minus strand of NC_139042.1, from coordinate 194,127,964 downwards.
TATGTTGCTGACTAAAACATTGTAACTAAAAAGGCCAAATGACAGCAACTTGTGGGATATTTTTCTCCTTGTTACCATGGAAGCATCAGTTGAAGGTCCAGTAGAACAGCAGAGTTTAATTTTGTATTTAATGGGGTATTACAAGCATGTGAAACATTTCATGTGTCCTTGCACACATTACAACACAAAGTTAACTAATTTGTGAGGAAAAATTAATTTAGAGAATAAACCCTTTGACAAATCTGATAACCTTCATTAAACAAAGTTTTCTCCCAAATCACCTACATAATAGAGCATAAAATACTTGCACACACCCGAACGTACATACTTCACAACATTTTCCTATTGTTTGCAACAGGAGCAGGACTGTAAGCCTGCCATAGGTAAACTGTTGTATTCCTAAATAAACAACAGCTGCCTGTTGCCAAATGGAAAGAAGCCAAGATCTGTTCAGGGATGGTGGTCATCCCAAAGGAAAAAAAAAAATCAGTTTAATTTAATCTGGCATTACCATTACTATTATTCACAAGCTGCAATTGTTAAGCTATTGCTTAGCATGAATAGGACAAAATGAAAATTGGCTGGATACATTCCCATAGCTCAGCATGATTGGATTTGCTTTCAATCTAATATTCACTTTGAATTTTTCTGTGTTTCTGAAGTTTGATTGCTGGATAGTTACAGTGTCACTGCTTCTTAACTGCTTTAGAGGCCCTGCAGTGGCTCATCCTCACCTACCTCTGCTGTCTCTCATATGCACTGTCCTATGGTTCACTTTTCCTTGACTGTTGTTACCTGCCCCTATACCTGCTGTTGAGATGACCAGACTTGCGTGCCCTTGTCTATTCTGCTCATTTCTCCTGGCAAATTCCCCACCAGGTTATTTTCTTCAGGCACTTTCCTCAACAAACCTTGCCACTGAAGACTGCACTGCTTACCAGGATAAGCACTCTCCCTTCTTGCACATTTTTTTTTAATTTCCCCATCTTCCCAGCCTCAGCTCATCTCTTCCTTTATAAATGGATGGTGATTTTTCCTGGGATGCAGGCTTTCTTCTTGTTTTGTGTCTGAAGAGGCAACAGTAGTATACTTCCTGCTCAGGGCTCCTCGCTGCTACAGTGATACCACTCCTACAAGAAATACTTTTTCCTGATGAAATTGATGTTTTTTCCCATACTAGGTTAACAGATTTCATTTAGGATTTGCTCTGCTGCAGGTAAATTGATCTATTAAATCAATCCCTTATACCACAGCAGTTTTATTATACAGTACCATGCTGTACCCCATGGGAAAGCAGTGTGGAGCAGCCATGCCTGAAAAAAAACACACATTTGCTTTCAGAATGGATTTTGCCATCAGTTTGCCTAGCAAATATTAGTCCAGATAGAGAAGGCATTCCACTAAAATGAAATAATCAAATTATCTATGAATATCTCCAGTCTGTGAATACAGTTCTTAGTCAACATTTCCATGAGAACCACCAAGTTGGATTAATTAAGGTGAACTTTCCATTGTATGGTATGAGTGCATTAGCTAGTAATTTGAAGATACAGATGGGAGACAGTGACACATGGTTTCAAGCCCAAACTTTGGGTCAAAATCTGAATTTCACACTCTTTATCCTACTCTGTACTCCTTACATATTACATCTTCTACCTTCAGCTTTCATTCTGTTTTGGTAGTTGCTCTCAGTTGCTTGCCTGTTGATCATCTGAGATACAGAAGGGTTTTAATTAGCACTGCTGAAAACTATTGGGTTTCTGACAGCAGAAGTAGGGAAATTGGATTTGGTGAAGCAGGTGCTTTCCAACTGGATCTATGTTTTCTTGAATAAATATAGACTAATTTTCAGTAGCATCTAAATGGTTTAAGGGACCTGAGTAAGATCTGGGATCCTACATCATGTTGGCATGTCTGATAAATCTCCATGTTTTTAAAGACTTGCATGAGAGCTCCACAGAAGTAGACATCTGCTGTGCTCGGTGTGACCTGTTGGCTGGAGGAGACCCCTGGAGATCTCCAGTTCACTCTGCCATGTGAATTAGCACAAGCAAATTTTGCAGGAGACATAGCTGGGAACACAGCCCTGAAGATTTTTAGAAACTCAAAAGACAAAGCTTGGGAATGTAACCAGAAGCACTGAAGTTCATCAAACCCAGCTTCTGTCACAGTTGTTCAAGTCAAACTTGTGAATCAAAAAATACCTCCTGGCTTTATGGTATGGAAGTTCTCTACTTGGAGAGCAGAACAGGGGGAAACTGAATGATACAACTGTGCCTTTCAGAGAAGCATCAACAGGAAACATCAGTGTGAAATTCCTTGCTGTAACAGATTTTTGGCTGAGGTACTGCATATAGTCTTCCATAGCTTTGTCCCCTTGTTCCCACGAAAATGTTGCTCACCTCTGTGCCTTCAAAGTACTTACAGCCATCTTTACCATCATTTAATTGGGCTTTTATCAGAGACAAACACTGATGCACCTCTTCATATTATCTCTCCTGGGCCTAATGGCCCCGATGATTCTTTCAGACAGCTGTAGCCTTACAATTTATTTTTTGGCGACATTTCTTGCATTGGAATGAATGTGTTGGGCATTTGGGCAGTGCCAGCTTGCAAAGGGCTGGTGGCAGATGGAAAGAAATCTGCCCAGTATGCCTTCACCTCTACACGAGCAGAGAGCCATCAATTTCCCCCATTAAGGAGTTGTCACGCAGCCCACCCAGCTGGAGGAGCATCTCCGATAGCCAGGCTGGTTGGCGAATGCTATTCAAATACAAAACACAGTTTAAAAGGAAACAAAAATATCGTTTGTCGGCAAATTGAAAATGCATGGCTTTGACCGCAGCCAACTTTTTAATGACTGTAATATTTTAAGTGATTATTTTTGCCACTTCAGATTGCTCCTCAGAGAGGAGAGGTTTTTTTAATTAAAATCTAGGCAATGCAAACAGATGAGATATGAGAAGCAGAGGAACAAGAAATAAGATGAAGAAAATTAATTAAAGCAGCATTGTCAATGGAGCCATAAATTAGATATTGTGTCTTTCTGGGAATGGGTCATGCAGGTTCTCAAGTTTTTAGATTTTGGCATGAGAGCAGGTACTGGGATAGATGAAGTCTTGATAAAATTATGCCCTGTATATGGTTTCTTAGCTAGTGAAGGTAAAATGGCAGAACTTCAGACAGATTCTAAATTCTAAATTCTGTGGATTTGGCTACTAAGGCTTCTGGCCTGAAGTCCATTCTTCAACCAAAGGAAAAAATACAATGTGATTAAAAGTTTCCCATGAGATAAACAAGGCTTTAATCTTTCCCACAGGCTATGTTTTTAGACCATTTAACATAGGCTACAGAACCAAAATCTTGGCTGTGCAAGCAGGCCAGGTGCAAAGAGGGTTATAGTGCACCTTCCTTTTTCAAAAAAAAACAATGGGATGACACTTGTTCTGTGATGTAGTAACAAACAGTCTATAAAGTGTGCTTTCACTCATCATTTCCGATTATAGACTGTTATCCAAAGGCTGGTGCTCAAAACATTTGCTTGTTTATGAGTGACTGGTATATGTTTCTTAACTTTCTGGGACACTTCATAATGTTTGTACAACATCGGTCATTGTGTTGATGACTGATTTCCTTAATGAGTCATTTAACTGGTTTGTACTGAAATATTCCTTTTTATTATTGGGAACTGTTGATATTTCTAGGACTCAGCAGTGAGCTTGATACAACCTCACCTGTTTTTCTGAAAGTAATGACATGTATCAACAGCACTGTACAATCAGAGAGAGAAAGAGTCCAAAGTCATTTCTACTCTTTGACATCTAATGGGTCAATTTACATTGCTTTTATTAATGTGCATCTTACAGTGACCTGCAAAGACAAAATTCTTTCTTTCTAGGAGGCAGGAAACACCCCTGGTGTTTTGACGCTAGCTCAGCTCTAACCCTGGCTCCCTGCCACCCCCACCACACTTCCGAGCCACAGGGAACTGGCATGGAGAGAAGTGCAGGCTCAGCATCGCTGCCCAACAGCTATGCTCAGCTGCCTGAACAACACACAGCACCACCGTCAACAACCTACCAGTTCCAATGAACTCCAGGCCCTTGTATCTAAGCACCATTGTTTTAATTAAAAGTGCGATTGTCAAACAACAACAAAATCAAACAAACAAAAAACTACACACACACACACACAAACAAAAAAAAAAAAAAGAAAAAAAAAAGCAAGAACAATTCCACATGTGGGCTACATCCAGTCTTATGGGTAGAGGGCCCACGTTCTTGTTAAAGGGAGCTGGTTGACAGGTTTTGTGCACCCTGCTCTGCTGTCGTTGCCTCCCCTCCCCTCTCACACTCCTCCTTCCACCCACAGAGAAGGACGAAAGGCTTTGAGCTGAGGTGCAGCAGGAAGCCAGCTCATCTCTTCCCAGGAAGATGTGCTGGATAAAGGCTCCTGTGAGGCAAAGCAGCTGGCTAGAAAGCTGGGTTTGGCCCACAGACCAAAATCTGCCTTGATATATCTTACTCAAAACCAAAGTAGCCTTTTCAGGAGCACCTACATCCATGTATCTTTGCCCAATATAGGCTCACAGCAATTTCCATCTGCCATTTTCACACTGGCATAGCTAGAGAATCACCTTTCCTTCTTCAAACAAGTATATTTCATCTGATTCACACAATGGGTACCTCAACCCCTTTTTAACATGACTTTAAACACCCCCCCCCCAAAAAAAAAAAAAAGAAAAAAAAATTCATCTCAAGCAATTAAAACCAACAAAGATATATATGGGATATTAGAATATTTGTTTTGAAAGACCATCCAATGCCATTCCTATTAATTAACAGAGTATTCAGAGATTTGGAAATCTGCTCTGGAACTGGGGGTGTGGAATAGCTTAATCAGCCTTTCTTTTTGCCAAACTCTTAGTCCTGCCCATATGTCTCCTCTGCTCAGTCACACTCAACAACGCATGTCCGGGAAGGACTCAACAGATTGAGGATGTGTATAGCCCCGATGTGCTCAGGGTGTGGTGAAAGGTCGTGGAGTTTTACAGACATGTTTTCTCAGTGAGTGTTGAGTTCTCCCACTCTCTTCTTAGGCAGTTTTCTCTTCCACTAAACTAGATTGTGTTTCTGTGAGATTAAAATGAACTGAATTACAATGACCTGTTACTTAGTTATCACAAGTAGGCATGATTGTATAGTACTAATCTATTGAAAAGCAAGGCCACACAGCTATTTCACAATTAACAAAACAGGGACTGTGCTAACTTGGAGATTATCTCAGAACACACTTGAAATCCACTTGAGGAACATTAAAAAATAAAAATAGAAAAAAAAAAGAAGATGAATTTACTTTTAATAAAACTATTTTTCTCCTTTATTTGGACAACAAATTGATAGCTCTGCCACTAGTCCCTACACCCCCTGTAAAGTGGAAGAAAGATTTGTGAGATGGTACTGCATCAGTCCTAAAAAAAATCTATCTATACATACATACATGTATACCATCCTGTGAATACATAGGAGCAAAAGTAATGGGAAACTCATACAGACAATTTCTGTTTTGCCTTCACAGGAAGTACTTTAATATTATGTGTGGTGGAAATAAGTAGTGTTTCAGGAAATACCAGAGACTGATGACACTGTCTTTCACCTGTTTCTTTCCTCATTCTTTTTTTACTGTTGTCCCAGAATTGGTAAAATGACCAGATGGACCCTCAGCCAGCAGCAGAAGAGCAACTGCAGCTACTGACTGAGACAGCAATTCTGTACCTTGACCCTTCTCAAAAGTGGTGAGTGTCACTAGTTAACACATCATGACCAAATACATCACCACTGTATTGCCTGTGGCTATCTACAATGCTTTTCCTCAAATGTGGAAAAAATCCAGAAACAGATGTTTTGGTCTCAATGTTATTCTTATGTAACCAAAACCACTGCAGAGACTTGAACTTGGTTGGCTCCCTTCTCAACCTCAACTTTTGAGCTTGTGCATCCAAACTTACACAAGGACAATCAGAAATAAATAAATAAATAAATAAATAAAAATTTGCAGAATCTGTATTTCAAAAGACAACAGTAACTTCTGGTCAGGTCTACAGGACACGTGAAGAGTACACTGAAAGATGAGATCACTCTTCTGTTCTTCTGTTCAAGAAGCATTACTGAAAAAAAAAGATTACATCTTTTCCCCAGATTAGCTATGGAGTGTTGAGGTCCTCAGACCTTCAACAGCACTCAGAGCACAGCACTGCTTCATGTGTTTCAGCATCCTCAACCACCAGTGTAATATCCTAACCATGCTTGATTGCAACACCACAGTCACACTCAGAGCTGTCACTGGAGATATTGAAATGCAGTCAGGAATTTATCCTGTTCAACACCCTTCCTTACAGTTCAACTCAGATAAATACGTTCCAGTGGATCCAATTAATCTCCTAAGGGTTGCTTGGCCTTGCTAAACAGCATCTTTCTTGTCTTTTGCTATCTCCTTTGGAACTGAAACACACAAATTCAGTGGCTTATCTCTCAGCTTGCTTCCTGTCTCAGTAGCCAGTTCCAGCTGCGTCTGCAATCAGCCATGTGAGTAACAACGGCTCCTGAGCGCAGCAAGAAACACAATAAAATTCCTGGTCCAGGCTCAAGCAGACTGGGAGAGGAGGAGAAACCGCTTCCCAGGCTGGGTACAGCAAGTTCCTACAGGCACTTACTGAGGAGACACTGTCTGATTCCACCAAAGTGAACACATCAGTGAATAATTACTATTAATGCTTGCGCCATCCTCTCCAGTGACTGAATTTGCCACAGAACCTAACCCAGGACACACATAACAGCCTTCATGGTATCATTTTTTGTTCATTTGAATGCCTTTTTACTTTATTAATCTAAGCTGCTATGAATTCGAGCAGTTTTACCAGCAGAGCTCCTAGAATTGCAGTGTTCACTATTTATTTTAGTAGATCTCAAGTTCTACCAAAGTAGAATTCCTGCAGAAAAAAAAAAATAAAATACTTTCCTTGTAACTTGATAAGCATTCAACATGAGCATGTACCAGATATAACAAGCAATTCTCAAAGCCACCTCCTGGGCAACTACTGGGAAAGAACCAGCTGAAACACATCCTCCGCATTGCTCCACCACCTGAACAATGCCTGCTGGGATAGTCCAGAAGTAAATACCTGGAGAAAGACTATTTTACTCCTTTTTCTATCAGAAATAAGTATGTATGATTTCCTCTTCTTTCAGTTCTGGCTGCCAGCTGGATGAGCTACAATACACCACAGGGTACCACTGTCCTTCCACCTGAGAAATATGCAAGTATCAACCATTCTCTGTGATGAAAGGTGGTGAGCAAGAGAGGATGAATACAGAAAATAACCCCAATAAAAGGGATAAATTTAGAAATAATCTTTTTTGGTGTTTCTTTTTTTTTTTTTTTTTTCCTTAATACTTCATTCCCTTGGTCCTATGAAATTACTTTATGGCACAATTTTGGAAAGGAACTGATGCCCCACAGTTTTGCATATACCAGTTAAAATTGATTTAAACAACAAATAACATCCAGACATGTGACTGTTAACATTGTCAAGGAAACCCCTAAAGAAAAGCATAGAAGGGAGTGAGTGAAGAAGTTAACATCAACTTATAGAAAGATTTTAAGGACAATTTATCTGAAATACTAATTGACAGAAGGCAGGAGGAGATGAATTTAAACTTGTATGGCACAAACAGGCTTGGATATCAGAGAAAGATCTCATCAGAGTGAAACAGAGTAACATATAGCAGAAGACTAGGTATAGGAACTGATTTAGAAAACACTTAGATGAGCAAGTATAGTAACACAGTATAGTAATGAAATCTGTTGATCCCATAATAAAAATATAAACAGAAATTTAAAATTACTTTACATAATTTCTGAGCAAAAATCAGGATAATTAAGCAAATCTTATATACTCAAGAAACAAAAGGACTTGCAGGAAAAAGCAAACTAGATTAGGTTCCATGAAAGCTATCCCTATGGCATTATCAGGGTTTCTCTAACTTTGTTTTGAATGCCAATGCCTTCAATGGCAGAGAAATCTCCTAAAACCTTCTCACAGTTTCCATTAACTTGAGAAGCTTGAGAGCAATACTGGGAATCCTGTGAAGACGTCCCACCTATTGCTGCATCATCTTGCACTGGTTAAGTCATTTAGCTACTGTGAAATGCTGCTTGCAACACACATGATTGATGTGGTTCTAGCAATCATGGGTTACGCTTAAAATGTGGGGTAATGTCATTAGCACAATGTACAAAATTTCTCTAAATTTCTCTAAAATTTCTATTTATATGAAATAGTATGTTTGTGATGAACTGAGATTAGAGCTATCCTAAAAATTTGAAAGAAAACATTCTTGCTAAGTTTTATATGCTGTTTTATATAATGTTCTAATCCTGAAAATCAAAATAAAATAAAATAAAATATTATTGACACTATAATGCTACTGAATCTGATGTAAATCTTGACATAATTTATGGTTTTTATTTTTTACATGACATGAAATTCACATTTCAAAATCTGTTGATATTATATTTGGCAATATTTTCCTGAAAATTTGAGGAAAACTGCAGCAAAAAAAATTAATAATGAAATCCGAGCATGGGAGTGTTCTGGTAGCAAGCCAGATACACTATTTTTTGAAATAACTACAGGGTCCCCAGGAGAATAAGAGCCCTGTGTTGCACACAGGCTTAACCCAGTCTGGCTACACCACAGCCTTGCATGTAGCCTTAACATGGTACAATTGGCTACATAGCCAAATGTCATCTGGGAACAGATAGATGCAGTTATTTCTAGAACAGAAGACAACCTCGGAGGAATGGCAGGTTTGTGAATCCTCATTCATATCCCACACAAGGTTTGAGCTTGAAAGGGATTTCAGTCTAGAATATCTAACTGTTCTCTGCATTCAAGTCCCTCACCTTTCAAGTAACAACACTTGTGTATTGACACTGAATTGGCTCAGTTTAAATAAAAAAAAAATATATATATATAATAAAAAAATCAAAATAAAACAAATAAAAAGAGGTTTACTTGCTAACATTTAGATGATGTTTGTGCATGTTTCAGAAGGAGCAAATGGTCTTGGGCTTGGTCTGCTGGGAAGACACAATTGCACCTATGGCACATTAATCCTTGCTTTGCTTTCATACCTTCTCATGGGTAGAATGGATTTTGAAATTCAGAGATAAGACTGATGTCAAAAGATCATAGAAAATTGTTATTAAATATGCAGGACATTATTTGGTTCTAAAATTTCATATAAAAACATCATTGTAGTTTAAATGGTCTTACTGAAGTAAAAAAGTCAGTATACAGGTACTATGAGTAGATTAGTGATAGTATTTAGTTCTGAAAAGATTAACTTGAGGCCATTCATATCAGGATCTGTGAAAAAAAGCTGTGGCCATGACCAATGACTTAGTGCCCTCAGAATGTCACACCTGTTTCCTGTGGCATTGTCAGAACCATTATCAGCTTCATAAATGAATGGCGACAACAAAACCACCCTTTCTTTCTGAATGAAAAATAGAAAGAAAACAGAAAGTGATCTGCGGCTCAAGTTCTGTCTGTCTGGAAACACACACACACACAAAAAAAAAAAAAAAAAAAAGAATGCAATTGATTTTGACATTTAAAACAACTCTGCATTTGAAGGAACTTTTTCCAAAGAGAAAGGTCCCCATAGTGGTTTTTTTTTTCCTAAGGAAGTATGATCCTTCTAGACCTCATGCATCATAGCAGGCTCTTACAGAGAGAGAAACTTTTAAGGAGCAGCCACTACCTGATCAAGAAAGGTGATATTCACAGTCAGAAAATGGGGGAAAGCATAGCTTTTAATGGTGGCTTAAGATGAAGCAAGCAGCAGTACCAAAAAAACACCAAGTTAATCAAACTGGTAGAATTTAAACTCTCTGAACATCTGTTTAACATCTTTGTTGGTGACATGGGCAGTGAGATCGAGTGCACCCCCACCAAGTCTGCCGATGACACCAAGCTGTGTGGTGCATCCAACATGCAGGAGGGAAGGGATGCCATCCAGAGGGACCTGGGCAGGCCTGAGAGGTGGGCCTGTGATACCTCATGACGTTCAACAAGGCCAAGTGCAAGGTCCTGCAGCTGGGCCAGGGCAATCCCAAGCACAAACCCAGGCTGGGTGGAGAATGGATTGAGAGTAGCCCTTGGGAGAAGGCCCTGGGGGTGCTGGTGGATGAGAAGCTCAACATGAACCAGCAATGTGTGCTTGCAGCTCAGAAAGCCAACCATGTCCTGGGCTGCATCAACAGAAACGTGGGCAGCAGGGTGGGGGAAGTGATTGTCCCGCTCTACTCTGCCCTCATGAGACCCCACCTGGAGCCTGTGTTCAGCTCTGGGGCCTTCAGAGGGTCCCAGAAGAAGGACATGGATGAACTAGAATGAGTCTAGAGGAAGGCCATGAGGATGATCAGAGGGCTGGAGCACCTCTCCTCTGAAGAGAGTCTGAATGAGTTGGGGTTGTTCAGCCTGGAGAAGAGAAACGTCCAAGGAGGCTTCTCAGTGGCCTTCCAGTACCTAAAGGGGGCCTACAGGAAAGCTGAGGAGGGACTCTTTGTTAGGGGTTTAGTGATAGGAGAAGTGGGAATGGCTTAAAATTAAAAGAGGGCAGATTTAGATTAGATATTTGGAAGAAATTCTTTACTCTGAGGGTGGTGAAGCCCTGGCACAGGCTGCCCAGAGAAGCTGTGGATGCCCCATCCCTGGAGGTGTTCAAGGCCAGGCTGGATGGGGCTTTGGGCAACCTCGTCTGGTGGAAGGTGTCCCTGCCCATGGCAGGGGGTTGGAACTAGGTGATTTTTAAAGTCTCCTCCAATCCAAACCCTTCTGTGATTCACAATATCTAACTGAGAGACTTGAAATTGTTCCAAAAACATCGAACCATTTTGCTAAAAGGAAGCTGTTTTCCATTTTCTGTTGTATGATCTTTGACATGACAGTAGTTGCAAACTGTCATCTTATTTTGGTAGTGGCAGAAAGGTTGCATTGTTTTAAAAAGCCCCAGTGGGACACAGAAGAGGCAGAAACAGAGCAACAAAGAACTTAGTTCTGCAAACAGATGGCATGGCCTAAACATTCTTATATGTGCAGTTTGGTTATATGTTACAGTCTTCTTCTACATACAATAATAATAATATCATTATATCATTAAAAATATTAAAATACCAAACTAACCTTCACGGTTGCCCCAGGAAAGAAAAGCCAGTTGCCAGTATCCACAGGATCAAGATTATCTTCTAGTACAACTTTTCTGTGAGCAGCATTTATGATCAGTATGTTGTCCAATGCCCAACAGGCTTCATACACTTCACCAGCATGAACATAATCCTGTTTCCACTGAAAATGGATGTTTTCCCCTTTAGCATCTTCAGGAAGGTACAAGATGTGGATGATTGTGCTGACATTGGAAGGCGCACTGAAAAACAATGATATTGAATTAGACCAAGTTTAAGCCATGACAAAGAACAGTTTTCCCTCATTTAACTCATTTGCCAGGTGTGACACAGTTATGCTGACATCTCTTGTATGTTGTTAGATCTTCTATGGCTATTAGAAAAATATCTGCCCCAAGGCAGAGTCTCACTGTGCTTGGCAGTGCCCAAACAAAGGCAGCCCTGCTGCAAAGAACTTTCAAGCTAGGATGGTGAAGAACAGATCAATGCAGAGCCTGGAGAGCAGGAGCACACAGCACAGCAGCATTCATACTTGATACTGGTCACAGCTCCTAGGTGACTGGCCATTGTCAGGTATTTTGCAAGTATGGCCAAAGGAAATTTGAAGGAAGCATTTTATGAAAGCAAATCTCCCCCAGACATAATTTTTTCATAAGCTATCACCAAAAGAAACTCCCAGCTTCTGGTGTTACAGTCTCTCACCAAGTGGGATGGAACAGACTGACTGGAAGGAAAAGCTGGGAATTTTCTCTGACCAACCTGTCCTTCTGATCCCACACCCCTGCTGGCAGGCTGTGGGTGGGGAGGGACAAGTTTTCTTTCTTTTGGCATGCTGCTTCCAAAACAATACACAAGAAACAACACAGTTGGCATCTCTCTTGCTCTTGCCTCCATGAGTGGGAAATGTGGGGAGGAGAGACAGACCTGGATTGTTGGCAGTGACCAGGGCCTGGAGCTCTGCTTCCCAAAGTTGTCCTCAGAGCTGTGAAGACTGAAGGTCATCCTGAGCACTGTGTGGGTGTCTTTACTTTGCCACTGCCAGTGAAAGGACTAAGCTCTGTGTGTGCAAGGAAAGGATGCTGAGAATTGTTATTTTAACTTTATTTTGCATCCAGCAAGGGAATCAGCTACATCAGGTTGTGAGGAGGTACAAAGCTGGGGTTTGCATCATGTCAAATCCACAACCTTGCCTCTACCCTGGTGGTGATGCCTCCGTGGATTATTAATTTGTGTGCCTTAATTCAGAATTAATCCAGAACTTTTAGGGAAAAAAGGCACCAAGAACTTGTTCACATAGGACAAAACTGAGGGACTACTCTTTGTCAAAAAAAAATCAATAGAGTGCATGAAATGCTGAAAAGAAACCGTGTGTGGTCCATATTCACACCCAGAACAAATTACCTTGCACTTACAAAACATTATGTTTTTTGCCCTCCACTGCAATGCCACTCTGAAACATTATCCTCAGTTCTCCCTGAGCCCTGGGGATGGTTCACATCCAGCACCTGCCTTGTCCAAGAGACATCCTTCCCCTCCCTCTGAAATTGCACTAACATGACATGCACCAACACACCAGCATACCACCATGGTGCCTTTCCTGCCCTCCCGTCACATCCCTGTTCTCCCATTCCCTGGAGCTGCATGCAGTGCAGAGAAAGCCACTGAAGCACAGTCACATAAATACTGTAACTCATACAAGACCACAGGAGAAATTAGCATCCTTTCATAATTCATCCTCCTCTCTGCTTTGCATGACATTGCTCTATTGACCTATTTTCTCCTGCCTGTTCCTGCAGTCATGATTAAAACAACACAGATCAAACTGTATGTTCATTAACTTCACATATTTTGGGTTTCAAAGGTTTACGCTTGTGCCATCACAACTCTTAAATTTCCTGGTTGCAGAGCTATGAGGGTAGCTGGACTGATCTTATGAACTAGGTGTATAATTTTGTATCAATGTGGGGAAAGATGGTCTGTGGTTACTTTGAGGTAACTCCACTGGCTGCAGTGAAGATGTACGTGTCTCAGTTTATATTTTTGTGAGATAAGAATTATTGTCATTTGTTTCACTGAAATTGTTCATAACGTGTATCTTTTTCAAAGAAGTCATAATCACACCCAGAAGGAGCAGGAGCATAAACTACTGAAACCCACTGCCTTGCAGCCAGACCTTTGCTTGCTTGTCAGAAATTAAATAGTTCTTTACCCTGCAAATTGTCTCAATTGTCTGAAAATGGACTCAGGCAGATCACCTGTGTGGCACAGGAAGGCAGACTGAGACACAATGAGGATGCTAAATATAAATAAAGTTTTTTCTTTTCCCGTTTTACTTTTATAACTATATATAAATGCAACTGCACAAAATACCTTTCTCAATACTAATTAATAAAATATTACATGTTTCTAAGAAAGTAGAGTGATCTGCATTATTGATTCTCTATGTAAAGGTATATATTTCACAAGAAAATATTTTAAACATTCTTCTCATTCATAATCCTTTGTGCTTTTGTGTAAACCAGTTTGCTAAAAAACAAGGCATATTTCACCACGATCTGGTTATTATAAGTGTATTGGAAGCCAAATGTTCACATAAAACCATAAACTATTTTTATGGAACATTTTATCCTGCTAAAGCAGAAACCTGCAACACTATAAATTACTGTTCTTTCTGAGATTAAAAGCAGTGCAAAAATGCAAAAGCAGTGAAGGTTTTGGTTTGGAACGAAGCAATCATGAGGAGAGCACAAACAGGCCTTATTTCCTGGTGTTTGGTGGAGAGCACCAGTTGAGAAAAGTCTCTGTGACTATGATAAAGTGCTTTATTTTATTTTATTTTATTTTATTTTATTTTATTTTATTTTATTTTATTTTATTTTATTTTATTTTATTTTATTTTATTTTATTTTACTTTAATCGACTTCCATTTCACTCTTGAAGATGTCACTGTGTTCACTAACTTTTGATTTAACAATGTTTTGGCAATTTAACATTCTTTCCATACTTGATACAAAACACACTGAAATTCTTTACTGTGAGGGTGGTGAGGCACTAGAACAGGTTGCCCAGAGAAGCTGTGGATGCTCCATCCCTGGATGCATTCAAGGCCATGTTGGATAGGGCTTTGGGCAACCTGTTTTTTTGGGTGACATCCCTGACCCTAGCATGGGTGTTGGAACTGGGTGATCTTCAATGATCACCCAGTTGTAAGTGATCCTTACAATCCAAACCATTCTATGATTCTGTGATTCTATGCCAAAAGCGATGGCAGTTCTGCAATTAGCATTAGTGGCCATAATTTCAGCCCTCAGCTTTTAATGTGCCTAAACAAGTGAGAACTAGAAAGCTAGCAATCAAAAAGTTTTAAAAGACCAAGGCTTAAACAACACCTGCTCAGCCAGAAAGCATGAAAATGATTAAAAAGCTGTAACAAACCTAATTTTTTCCAGCTGAGTCCAATCCGCAGAACTATTCTTACTGTAGGACACTGTGATGCTGGGATCTGAGTAGCTAAAGCGGCACGAACCTGATCCTGTGAAAAGCAATGAAATTAGAAGCGTTACGACACATTGAAGCAATAAATGATCCTCCAATAACAACCATTGCTGACTGTGCCTTTGTCACATCATCGCTTCTCTGTAATTTTAAAGTGCTTTGATTGATGATGAAATTTCCTGGGATCTGTTGCTGCAGGTAAACACGAAATAATGCATGCTTTATGAGTCAGAAATAAAGTAGAAATGATAAATCACAGCAGTGCCATGTAATCTCTGCAAATTTCCCAAGGGAAGACAAATAAATTGCTTAACACCCCCTACTGCAGGGAAAAAAGACACCATATAATGTTTAAACAAAACCTTGTTATTAGAGTATAATCCACAGAGCAGTATTTATAGGGAAAACAGTAAAAGAGTGTTTTAATATTATTACATAGGAAAAAAAATAAACAGAAATAAAAATACTGTAAATGATAGGAAAATATATACAGGATTACTTGAACTGAATATGCTCTAGGAATTTAAAAGAACAAAGACATTACAAAATTAGTTACTTTAAGGATGCCCAAAGAGAATTAAATGAAGATATCATCCCATATACTCACTAGAGCCTATAATTAATAATAAACATTGGATGTTGATCTGGGAATCTCAGAACACTTTACAAAAATGAACTAATTAAGCCTTATGGCACCCCTGCAAGGTAGGGTAATATATTTACTTTTGATTTGTAAAAGGGTGCCTCTGGGTGTTGTCACAAAGCATAAGCTTAACAATTAATAAAGGGGACAGTCAAAATAATAAAAACTGGGATTGAAAAATTTGACCTCCCAAATGTGATAAACAAACTGAGTGATAATTAAATACACTAAAAATACTATTTTTGTTCTCAAACATCAAGTAATTCATCCCTCTCAGAAAATTTAACACCCAATGAAACAGATAAATCCAAATGCACGTTCCAAAGATCAACATTTCTACTTGATAGACAGGCTGAAATGTGAGACTCAAAGATCAGCAGATAGCAGCTACCTCCATATTTAAAAAAAGCTTCTCAATTAAACAGCATCTCTGATTGCATCAGGATACTGCTGAGTGAGTACCACAGCTTCCCTTACAGTAGGGGTATGTATTATGTGTGGTATGAGTAGCGTGTTATGTTTCTGTGTGCTTCAGATATGTTCAGTTGCAATGAAAATCATGCTTATATGGGTATATAAATACACATTAAAAATATAATGTATAGATAATATATTTTATAAAAAATTAAATATAAATTATATGAAATAGAAACATACACACATTTCTATTTATATATACAAATGTGGAAATTGCTGAACATAAAATTTTGCAGCTTGGGCTACTTATTGTTGTAATGAAATCAATGGCCTGATTAAAAAGGCGTTGACCGCTTGTACAAGGGACCAGCCTACACATTTGAATAGGAACATATGTCATGATGTACACTGCCTGCAGCCCCCGCTCCCCCGAGGCAGCTCCCATTCACAGCTCTCAGCTCGACAGCAGCCACACAACTGTTTTTTCTGCTCTGCAGAATACACCACAAACAGAGGGGAAAACGCCCAAAAGATGGGATGAAATCCTATCTCTGTAATTTTGACTGATGCACTAACTAACATCCTGGAAATGACCCACAAAGTTAATTTCTTGTATCTTTTTCTTGTCTTAAACTGTAAATATAGAAGCAGATCCTTCCGTATCCACTCTTTACAGCTGTGTGGGGGTAAGTTCAGCTGCTTTGATACGTACTCTGCTGTAACGAGGCACAGAATAATTAATATTGCAAAAGCAGCAGGACTTTGAATTACCAAACATGTACCCAAAATGACTACAAAGCAACTCTCTGGGTATAATTTACTGACAAGGTACTTTATTTCTCTCATATTAAAACCAAATGATGTCAGAAAAAGCCTTTGTATTTCATATTTGCCCATCTGCTGAGATGGTCTACTTCGCTGAGTGGCATCTGCTGTCAGCTCCTACTTGTGGCTTTTAGGAGTTCCAAACTTTAATCACACTCATTTATTTTATTACAGGGGAATTTGGTTCAAAACCAATGAACTTCAGCTGGTTTAACCACTTTGGCTGACAAGAGGCTGTGAGGCAAAGCAGCAACATACTGACTTTTCTGTCATACAAAAACTAAAGGAGCATAAACAGGAAAAATAACCTGTTAATAATGTGCCATTTCAGTTATTGTTTCCATCAACTCTTGGTATGGTACTCCTAAACAAAGCCAAGTCACAATGTCCTGCCAAAAAGGTGGAGAAGGCCACATTTGCTGACTATACCATAAAGACAATAAAAACCCAAGCATTTCCAGTCAGTACAATATATGAAGGATGTCATCTCTTAAATCTCCATCAGACTATGCAACAAAGATAAATCATTTCTTGTAAGAAAAAGAACCAGTGAAAAAGGGCTTCACAAGGCAGATGCGGTGTTTCTCTTGTGTTATTGGAAAGAGAGCAGTGGAGACAGAAAGAAAAGAGGGGAGACAAGTGCTGGTTTCTATTATTATTTTATTGGGACCTGTTTTATTAAGACTAAAATTGGTTTGCAAATGTCATCAAGGTCGAAGTAAGCAGCAGTTACTGACTGTGATGACAAATGCGTTCTTATCAGTGTTTAAAGTCCTTTTTTTAAAAAAATGTATATTCTTCACTCAAAATCAAAAGGTAGCAAAATATTTATCATTTAAGTATCTAATTCTGCAAAACTTTAATGGACAATAAAATAATAATAATAAAAAAAAAAACAATCACCCATCTGAAAAAATGCCAGCATGATTTAGGCATTATTCTTTGCCATTAGAACATTAAAAAAAATATATATATATTTTTAAATATACAAGAAGTACAAGGATCTGGTGTTTGCTTCTTTTGAAAAACCAATATTCTTCCTAGATTATATTAATAGTTTCTTCCCAAGAACAGGGAGAAAGGTGAACATAAAACTGTTCTCCAGAACTAGATTTATTGAGATGTTATTGAAAGCCAGTGTCTTTCAATATAATTTTCAATGTGTCAGTATTCTCAATATTTTTTTTCAATATTGTTATTACTTAATGCTATTCCTATTACACCATATTACTATTATATTGGTAATCTGAAACTAGAATTATTTAAAATATTTTGTGGAAATCTGCAGTTTGGATGTTTGCCTCTGCCTTGACTAACAAAGCCATCCTCTGATTTTGTGAGGAAATAGATGATCAGAATTCAAGTAGTAACAGAGCAGAAGCTGAAGGCAAATTCCCCCAGGAGAGGCGTCCTTCACACTGCTTCTAGAGATGGTAATAAATGTTGTGCCAGCTCTAAGCAGAGCCATGTGGTTAGGATGTTACACTGTAAATCTTCATACCTGCCCATCTTCCAAAGAAAAAAATGTACAAGATGACATAAAACCTTTTGAATGAGCCTAGAATATGGTTGTTTCAAGCCAAGAAAGCCCAGGTTTTGAATTAGCCATGAAAACAGGTAAGAAAACATATAGAATGTTTGCCATTAAGAACTCTATATTAGTAAATTACTGCATTAGAACAAAATGCTGTTCTTTTCTTAAACCAAATACATCACAGCAAATCTGATGCCCTGATATAGTTACTGTCAGTTAGTACAACTTTCTAAAAGTTACCAATATGCTTTCAAAATTAAGGCATGTGTATTTGCAAATTATTCAGTATGTATATGCAAGCAGTTCCTTGGGTTGCAGGAAATAAGATAAATTCTTCCTTTGAAATGTTTTTATTCTTTTTCATAGGCTGCTAGCTGAAGTTCACAGATTTCTAAAAATTTTGAAAAAATGCTCAAGAAGAGACAACCTTCATGGATATTTTTTCAAATGATATATTTGAAGCTCAGACAATAATTTTTTGTCTGCTATGGAAAACTATGAATAGTAAAACAGCTTCTGTTATAAAACCCAGCTATCTTCATATATTGAATATTCTGAAACACTAATTTATTTGGTCCACACTTCACATGCTTGGATTTTGCCCCAAGGCAAAGCTGAATAAAATAAAATTTGCTCAAAGTTGAATCCAGACAAAAACTCTCATACAGGATGATTTTGACTGGCAGTCTGTGAATGCTGAGTAACTCCTTCCTGCTGCTTTACTAATTCTACCTAAACCAAAGAGCAAAGAATAGAAAAGGGAAGGAAAACCATGCTTCTTAATTGTTTTGCTACTTGTTCTGAAGGATTTGTAACATAGCAAGGTGCACTTATGTCCTAATGAGATGGTCATGTCTTTTTTTTTTCTTTTTTTTTTCCCCCCTCTAGAAGACTCATTAAGCTTGTTTTGGTTTCTTTCGATGCCATTCTTAGTGAATATTTTATGCACCTCATGTTTTAAAACATTGTGTATGTGGAAGTACTAATAGTATTTAAGGAGAAATGTTGTGAAGGCACTTCATAACAGGTATTTGTAACCAGGTACTGATGTATTTGTATCTAGGCTGACAATGGAGGCAAAATTAATGCAAGACTCACTACAGCTTTGCCTCCAACTGTGCCAGATCTGCAGAAATCCGAGTCATGTGGTTGTTGGTCTCTAAGATTTGTTAACAACACTGATTAGAAGCTGGTGTTTTGCTGAGATAAAACTGGGTGCCATCTGCAAGGGAAGCAATATTTTTCTCCTTATAGACTGTGACGCCCTCCGCCTCTTGACAACCTCCTGATAGCTCCTGCAAGTGCTTCAGTGGATAAGCAGATGAGATATCTAATGCTGGCTCTAAGGAGAATAAGCCTAATGTGTAACTGTGCAAGAAAAGCTCACATGAAAATTTGTAGAAGGGTTTGATTGTGTCCTAACATTGGCCTGAAAGGGAGCTCAGAAGAATCCTGTTTATCTAATACTGGAAGATTACTTTTGTTCATTTTGTTAATGTGATGAATAATGATTAGTGTTTGCTAAGGATTATGATTTGCTGATATCACTTGAATTAAGCCAGACAGAATAGTATAAATTACTAGTGGTCAAATTTGGCTGCCATGCTAATATTTTTTTTCCAAATTAATGAACCATACAGTCTGGTATAATGAATGCTCCATGGATGCTACTTAAAAAAAAAAAAAAAGTATATGTTTATGTTGCCTTCTAGTAAAGAGCCAAATGATTTTAACCATGTTAAAAGATGGAATATTTTGGGCTGGGAATACTAGAAGCTCTGATATGAAAACATGCAACTCACTATTCATGTAATACTCCCTCTGAAAATTTCATCAAGAGGACACAGGAATATTTTTATTTTTCCTTGAAGCCACAATTTTGAACTTGATTTCAAGTGTGATTTTTTATTCTGTCAAATTTTAGATCTTTAGCCATTTTTTAAAGTGTCTTTGTTTATATATCAAAGTTGGAATACAAATAAATCTTTAAAGTGTAAAAAAATCTTAAAATTAAAAACTGCAAGAATTGTGTTCTATGTTGTAATTTTATAGTACTTTTTCATGGAAATAATTAAATACTTTATTGCTGACTATTTGTTTCTCCCTTACAAGAAGATTTTGACTGTCCGTGCCCCTGTACGTGTTCTGACGAACAACTTGGAATAAATACCTGACACTAGGAAACAACGTTAATGGTATTTGCCTTTGGTGAAAACCAGAGCAACTCTAACTTTAGTGTGAATTATGAATTTTGAGATGCAAAGTCTTAACTATTCATTTCCAGCAGTTTCTGGAGAACAGCTAACTTTTGTTCCACTGACAGCTTTAGGCTGTTCTACTTTGGAACTGCTGGTAGTTACATCCAAATTAAAGGTTGACAAATGCAATAGAAACCTCCATCATAAAACTATGTAAGAGTAGAAAAGTTAGTAAATACATGTGATAAAAATTACTCAAATGGACTTCAGAAGTCCTAAAAGTAATCAGAGGTCAAAGCCCCATTGGATGGGGCCCTGAGCAAGTGGACCCCACCCAGATGATATCCCCGGTTGGTGTAGCAGACCTCCCATCTTTTCTTCTCACCCATGTCCTGCAAAGGTTCTCAATAACAGCAAACTTACTTGCTAAGAAGTAATCCAGCTACTAAGTAAGAAAAGTCTGAGAAAACCACCTATCCGGCCCAACTTCCTTTCAGTCTATTTATATTCAGTGATATGATGTGCTTCCTGTGCTCACACAAATCTTGTTCTCTTCTAATGAACAGGACAGATCAGAGATCATATTTCTTTTTGCACTGAGAACATTAAGGAGAGAAAAATAAGCCAGGCAGAAAGCTGTTTTTCCCTTATGCCAGTTTCTAGTTGATTCAGATGTAAAGATGCTCAGCTATTTATAGTACATGTATATCTTTCTGAGATACAGCCAGCAGGTATGTTCTTGGATAATGTGTCTGTTGCCAAATAAATAATTAACTGATGCTTCTAAATTTAACCACATTCATAAGTGCACCAATAGTGTATAGAGTACCTTGCTGAAGGCAAAGTGAGTAAACTTGTTAATGATTGGATGTAATAGACATTAATTACAGCTACAGAAATAATAATATCATTAACTCCCCAGAAAGACTCTTTCAGTAGTTCTTGAATGTCTGAGTAAGTAGTAAGCCCTATGCTAAGTAAGCATTTTCTACTTGTACGCCCGTATGTTATGCTTCAATGTTACTGCCATTAAATGCTTAATGTCAGATCAGGCAGAGGTCCTCTGAGAGGATGACCTTTCAATGAAGCTGGGTAAAATTTAAATTATAGCACTTTAAACTTAAAGTAGTTATTAATTGGTACACTAACTTGTATCAATAAGTAGACAGAGACCTATTGCTTAGCTCTGATTAGCAGGCTGGGACAGCTGTAAAGGTCAGTAATCAAGACCTTTAACACCATAAGGGTATGAAAGCACAGCTGGAAGGTATATGGTGTTTTATTCAGATCCCAACAGCTAGCATGTACCAGGGAGGCATACAGAAAGAACACATCGGTCCCAGAACTGCTGTGTAAAAAGATGGTTGCTCAAATATGAAGACTTGAAAGTAGTTTCCTTGCCTGCTTTAATGAATTTCCCCATCACCAAGAAAATCTGGAAAATATTTCTTTTTCAAGCCTGGTCCTGAATTAAGGTGTCTCTCTTTTCTGAAACCCTATAAAACAGATTGCCTGTCATTAACTTTATATGTAGGTAGGTAATAATTGGTTGGGTGAAAGGCTTTTTATTATTTTTTTCAGTGCCTGATGGGTTTTCTCTATTTTTATCTGCTTTTGCTGTCATGGAAAACCCCCTCCCTTCCCCCCTGGAGAAAAAAATACAGGAGCATTTTGCTGAGCTGGGGCCTTATATTCCCCCATCCCTCCCCCAGGAACTACAGATGCTTTGTTGTTTGAGTTAATTCAGAAATGGACAATTTTAATCATACAACAGTGTTATCCTAATACAAAGATATGAGCCGGATTAAGATGAAAGTCAGTCTGTAATCCGGTATTTATTATTTTCAGCAACCAATTCGGTAATGGCTTGCATTCGACCACACGGAGGTGTCTCTGCCCCCTGCCCTGGATCAGAACCCAGGGACTCGGCTCACTTTATCTTTGCTGTTTTTCTCTGTACAGTAAATCTGTAGCGCTCACAGTTTAATTCATAACAGTGGAAGAGAAACCCTGGTACTGAAGTAATAAAAACAGTATTTCATTGCAACCTTGGACTGGTCAAAACAGCACAAATCATTTCACCAAAAGGCTATTAAAATGTCTTTCAAATACCGCATTAACTTTAAGCCCTGGTTTTGACCTAGGCAGCCCCTCTTGTATAACTCAGCAAAATCAATAACCACCACCTAACATCTCCACTCATGCTATGTGAAATGTGCTGGATGATGTTACTTACCTGTCTTACTCTTGCACATTAGGTGCAATTTATAACCTATATATCTACACAAAGGGCTTCTCTGCCAGGAAAGTGAAAACTAGTGGGTTTCATGCCAGGCAATAGAAAATGACAATCTGTGAGGTAAATAAAAAATCTTAATATTGTTTTATCAGGTGGAAGATGAGAAATGAAGCAAGCAGAAGAAATTCAATATGTCAAATTACAGCAATTTTTGCATTTAATTATATCAAATTCTCCAGCTCTTCCCCAATGCATAGGAAACGAATCAGGACAAAACAACCTGGGTGCACTCTGTGTTCTTGCTGCTTAGAGGGGACTGGATCCAAATGTAGCAACAATCAAGCTTCATTTCACAATCTTGATTTCTTACAGGCCTTAGTGTTTTAATTTACCTAGCTTAAAAGCTGTTTTATGCACTATTTAAACTCAGCTTATGCAGTCCTAACATTTATTTATTTATTTATCTATCTATTTATTTATTTATCTTATTATCCAGCTTCCCAGCAATGGAATCCTTTTAAAACTACAAACTAGCCCAGGAGTGCCCCACATTTTCTTAACACAAGATAATCTATCTGTCCTGCAGACAGTAGCAGCTACCTCCCTCCAGCCACTCTGTGCTTTGGGAATTCTCCTCACCTGTTCATACCACAGTTAACATGACCTTATGAATGTACTAAACACATAAATCTGGTGCTTTCTGGAAGGCATCAGAGTAGAATAAATCTGGGTGCTGAAGGAAATCATCCATGCAAGTGATTAAAATGAAGGAAGTGGCTCAGCATGCCCAAAACATTTAGCTCCACAGTTTCTGCCATGACTATTTTTGTGTTCAGCTACAAGACAGTGAGAGATTTAAAAGATCAAATACTCTTCCTTGCTATCCTCAGAAGAAACTTATTTTTCACTTTTGTATTTCTCTAGAGACACATGAGTGAATTTTCATAGCAATTCTGAAGGGACTTGCTCATCTCTGTCCAGCTCAGCTGAGGGCTATCACAGCATTTATTACTCATTGGATAGCCTTTGCTAATTATAAAACTAACTAAAAAAAAAAAAAAAAAAAAAAAAAAGAGAAAGAGAGAGAAATTAAGAGAAAATGGTCAGCAGTGGTTCCTCCCAGCCAAAGCTAAGGCACATTCCTATTGAGTGGTCTGAATCCAAGCAGGAGATAAAGACAATGTAACAGCAGTACTGTCAATATAACAGCTGCCATCAGAAATTAATTAAAACATGATAACAATATAAATTACAATTGCCTTTAGACTGTAACATGGGGCCAAGTGCATTCATTGTTGTTCGTACTGCTGAGCCAAGCAGCGTAGAGGTGTTTCTAGAGAGGAGGAGAAGGAATCACCTTGCCTTGCAGATGCCCTGCAGAGCCCTCCAGATGCTACTCCAGGTGAACACCTGGAGAGGCTCCTATTTCCTCCACAGACATACTTGGGGGTCAACTGAACCAGCTGCTGTATTTATATCTATAAAAGAGGTAAGGTAATTTTTGTCCTCTGTGGTCTTCTGTTTGCTAAGGTTAATAGGGTAGCAAATGCGTTTCATGAAGCATAAAGCTTGGCAGTAAGGACTAATCCAAAGGGCACATTCAGTGATTCTGTTTAAAAATAATAATAGTAATTATAAAATTTGTGTAGTTTGAATATGTATCAGAGAAAAAAAAAAAAAGAGAAAAGGAGTATTTCTTTTACGTACAAAATCAATTACATTTTATAATTCAATTCCCTAGGACTCACACTGATAACAAAGTCAAACTGCCAAATACAAAAATGAAGGAAGAAATTTAAACCTGAAAAAGTTGTATTTTTTTTACTAAAATTGTTAAAATGCTCTCTGCGCTTTCTCTTCGACGCACACCACTGACATCCTTAGCACTTGGATTCACAGAGTAAAACAGCTCTGGTGTTGACCCTAGTGACCTCAGAGGTTCAGAAAGAGTAATAGGGGCTGCTGGGTTAATGACTCACTAACCTGCTGCCTGAGGTGAGGCAGGGCATAACACGAAAAACCTTTTGGAACCTTTGGAACCTAACACGAAAACCTTTTTTTTATGTCAAAGATCTGCATCCAAATCAATGACCCTTACTCATATGCTAATCAAAAGCATATTTTAAATTGTTTTCTCCATTACACTTGCAAAGGACTGTGAAATCAGCAAGCAATAAAAATAAGCTGTAAATACACTGTGCCACATAGTTCTTGATATGTGCATTACACATGCACCTTTCCTCTTAACAAAAATATACTACAAACATAAAGGTCAACACAGGCTAGACGATTTGTCTTCATTTAAGTGCTGCTGATGATCTGATAGATATATAAAGCTCAAGAGTTTTGAAGTGAAGACAGTGGCGACCGCTCAACCAGAAAATCAAGTTGCAAGAGTGAAAAGTATGTTGAGCAAGACTGAAGAAATTATTAGCTTTGTTGCTTATTTCAGTGATTAAATGATGAGGTTGTCAATGAAATATTTATGCATGTGACTGCAGAAAGCTTAACACTTTATTTCCTTTGGGGAAATAAATAAATAAACAGAAAACAGGGAGAACAAGGATACCACTGAAAAATCTGCACTCTGAATTGTTGGGGTTCCATCCTCACCAAAAAGTCCCGAATACAAATAACAACCTTTCTTCTACAATATTTTAAGCATATGGAAAACAATAGGTAGGCATATCTTTGCACTAGGGTTCCATCAGAAAAATATAAAGAGAGATTGATAAGCTACAGTTATTGTAGTGATTATAAGAAGTCTGTTTTATCCCTACTAAACACTATAGGTTTTATTCCTATTAACTATTGTAAGGTAAATCATCAATAAACATGGTCATCTGATGGATGTTTAGACAAAATAAGCTGGAACAATGGAAGGAGCAATAGCAACAAATGCCAGAGAAGTGACTGAATAATGTGAAAGAAGCTACCCCAGGAGCAGCAGGAGAAAGGGGTCATTCTTACTGTTTGAGTAAGGTCCCATCTTCTTACTCTATGAGTAAGATGCGTATTTTGCTTCATGTTCAAGATTTATTATTATTATTATTATTATTATTATTATTATTATTATTATTATTATTATTATTATTATTATTTTTATTTATTTTTTTTTTCTGGCTATAGCGGGGACTAAGCACATGATTCATCCAGAAAAAACACCTACAGAAATTCTAGTGTCAGGACTGTTTGTCGTCCTGTCTCCGAAGACCACCTTTGCTCATCCAGTCTTCATCTTCAAGTATTTCATGTTATCAGCAAATAATACTCAGAAAACAGTGCCTTCTCTGCCAGCTCAGTAGTACTCAGTGCCTGACATAACTTCAGAGAAAGGCTTTTATTATTTTATTGATTGCAGGCAGAATTTTCCTGGATGAAGGATTTTCCTGAGTTTCTTGTAAGATCCAACCTGAATGATTCTATAGTTCTATGTTTCATTTGTCACATTGAATACAGGTTGCAACTTTTTCAAGTGTGCTCTGGTCTCGCCATTTTAAACCTGAGGCATAAAAAGAGCAGCAAGTCCTAGCAAACATGTAGTTGTCCCAGGCTTTCTCTACATCCTTTTCTCCATGCCAGGAATTCTGGCATGGCCACCACTAAACTAACAGAAAGACATTTCAGAAAACTGCATTAATAACTTTACTTTGCATTACATGATTTCTAAGCTAGATTTTACATACTGTTTTACATTAGCTGTCTCTTAATTTCACTGCAATCCATTGTAGGAAAAATAAATGATGCTTATATAAAAATAGTAATTCCATCACAAGATCCCAATGAATAAGAATAAAAATATTTTTTGTCAAAAAATTATTTTGTTCTCTGTGTCAGAAAATAGTGCACAGAAATGATAACAGTGAGGTGATGAGAGGTTTCATTCTTAGGGGTTCATGCAGATTATTTTTTGATTTAGTACCATATTGCTTGGCACATTTTGCATTTCATTTAAAATTCTCTTTTGTTTTAAACCAAAGTGCACATATGAAAAGACCATAACTCAACTAAAATCAGCTAGGGAAAGGTGTTTTATGATGGGATCAAAGGAAAATAATGCAAGTCACATATTTGCCTAGTAAGGCAGTATTAAGGGTGACTAAAGGTAA
The DNA here is from genome assembly GCF_965140915.1 of Aythya marila. Taxonomy (NCBI): domain Eukaryota; kingdom Metazoa; phylum Chordata; class Aves; order Anseriformes; family Anatidae; genus Aythya; species Aythya marila. The sequence goes on along the minus strand of NC_139042.1, from coordinate 194,101,254 downwards.
AGATTAATGATTGACCCAACATAGAATCTGTTAGATTTGGGAACCAAACCTTCCTAAAAGTTCTTTATCATGATGGTAGAGGTGCTTTTGTGGAAGAGGGATTCTAAGCCCAAGCTTTTTCTCCAGAGAAAGCAAAAAAAAAATTTTGACCTTTGGCTAGCTCTTTGTTTGCATAACTGTTAGCTTGTTCTTTAAAAAATTGAGCTGAAATGACAAATGTTTGAAATATGAAGATGTATCTGATCCCATAAGGTATTTTTTAACCAAAAGAAAACCCAATCACTTTTTTATCGATATAAAATAATAGGGGGTTTAGATTTATTTATTTATTTATTTATTAAATGGGGGAACACTTATTAATGTGCTCTAGTAATGACAGAGGATCTCTGTGATATATCATAAAAGTTGAAGAAAAAAGAATTTTACAATAGCATCCCTCCTTACAAACACACTGTATTTATCCAGTACATGACAGTGTCAAATTCACCCTGCTTGCAGAGGAGTGTTCAAGAGTTTTCCTGAACAAAGCTGAAGAATAGGAGCTTTCCCTATCAAGTTATTCCCATTTTCCAAAATTGTTCAATAGCCAAAAATAACCTATTGATACTAAAGCATAAAGAAAGTGCCACGAAACAAAGTTTTTCAAGGTAATTTAACATTTTGCATTAACAGTTTTCACATACACATAGCTCCGAGGAGAGCCTGCCCAGAAGGACAGTCTGTGTGTTGGTGCTCACCACAGCACCTTTGGCTTCAGCTTTGTGTTAGACTCAGATGTGCTGTGGAGGAAGAAGGACTGGAAATAGCCTGCAAGTGCTGAACACCCACACAGACAGCCTATGTACCCCACAGCCATGGAAGTTTATGTTTGAAGAGGACATTCAAGGAACAACGCATGAGCAGTTCCACTTGCACACCTCACACCTTGGCATTGATCCCCTAAAGCCTTTTCTCTTTTTATGGGACTCCATGGTTCCCTTTGTTCCCATGTTTATCTCACTCATTAATCTCTCATCACTGACAGTCACCTTCCATCATACTGCCCTATGCAAATGACAATGCATATTCATCCCACGAAGAGTTGATAACATCCCTGGAGAAGCTTTCGGTATGGTTACTCACAGTATCCTTCTGGACAAAATGTCAAGCATACAGATAGATAAATACATAGTATGATGCATGAACAATTGGCTAATGGGTCTTGCTCAATGTGTTATAGTAAATAGGGTTACACCAGACTGGCAGCCAGTCATTATTTGGGTTCTCCACGGCACCATTTTAGGGCCAGTTCTCTTTGTTGTTTTCATAAATGACTTGGATGTAGGACTAGAGTTGCACTAAGTCTACAGATGATACTAAATTGGGAGGAGCTGTTGACTGTTGGGGGTAGAGAGGTCTTGCAGAGAGATCTTGACAAATTAGAGAGCTGGGCAATGACCAACAGTATGAAGTTTAACAGGAGCAAGTGCCAGATTGTGCACCTGGGAGGGGGGAGCCCTGGATGTTTGTACAGACTGAGGGATGAGAGACTAGAGAACAGCCCCGTGGAAAGAGATCTGGGGGCTTTGGTCAATGGCAAGTTGAATGTGAGCCAGCAGTGTGCCCTGGCAGCCAAAAGGGCCAACTGTACCCTGGGGTGCATCAAGCACAGCATTACTAGTCAGTCAAGGGAAGAGATTATCCCGCTTTACTCTGTGCTGGCATGGCCTTACCTTGAGTACTGTGTGCAGTTCTAGGCACCACAGTATAAAGAGTACATAGAACTATCAGAGAGTGTCCAAAGGAGGGCTACAACGATGATGGAGGGTCTAGAGGGGAAGATATAAGAGGAGTGGCTGAGGTCCCTTGGTTTGCTCAGCCCAGAGCAGAGCAGGCTGAGAGGAGGCCTCATGGTGGCCTGCAGCTCCCTCACGAGGGGAGTGGAGGGGCAGGCGCTGAGCTCTGCTCTCTGGGGACAGCGACAGGACCCGAGGGAACGGCATGGAGCTGGGACAGGGGAGGGTCAGGCTGGGGGTTAGGGAAAGGGTCTGCACCCAGAGGGTGGTCAGGCACTGGGACAGGCTCCCCAGGGCAGTGGGCATGGCACCAAGCTGCTGGAGTTCAAGGAGCATTTGGACAGCGCTCTCAGTCACGGGGTCTGATTTTTGGGTGTTTCTGTGTGGAGCCAGGAGTTGGACTCGATGATCCTTGTGGGTCCCTTCCAACTCAGGATATTCCACAATTCTATGTGGCTAAAGGGAAAAGTCTGAGTTTTACAGTGAGAAATAGAGAATATTTCAGCTAATGAATCAGGCTAACGTGTGGCAGCTGAGACCAGAGGCTTCTGTGCAATCTCCTGCAATCCCAAACTGTTGAACCAGTGGTTCTGGCCTGAGAGAGTCCAAAGTCCATGCTTTAAATTCATTTAACAATTTCACTCATTTAACAATTTCATTGAGTGCTAAGGAAATGGTTAGACTTTGTCTTTCACATGAGTGATTGGTCCTGCAGAAATGTAGTCATGGATGATTTAAGATATATGAAACAATTGAAAACTTCTGAACAATTGGGCAGACAGTGCATGAATGTAAGCATCACCCCAGCCCTGGACCAGCAGGCAATGCCACTGATGCAAACAGGCTCAGAACGAATGCTGCATGGCAGACAAGTTACTCTCACTTGGAAAGGCTACTGCACTTTAATGTTGTCCTGTGTGCTGAATAAGTCTTACTAATTACATTTTAATCCTAATTAAGCCTTCATGCTCTGTGCTCCTTTTGACCCCTGTTGCCCTTCAAAGGTCAAGACTACCAAATACATGGCACATTAAGAAAACTACACAGAATATCAACTAATGAAAAATTCACTAGGGTCTTATCCTTTCTAACTATACTGTTTAAAACAATCTGGGATTCATGATGAAATCAGGGCCAATTTTATTGCTTCATTTCCAAGTCTTCACCTGCTTATATAGCTGCAAATACAAAATTCCATCTGATAATTAGTGATGAGAGAAATCAAAGGATATGCACTTTAATGTGACCAAAGCTAGGTGAGAAATTTAATATAAAGGTGACCCCAAAAGATTGCAGCTTAAGCTATTCAGTGGTAGACAGAAAGTGTGGAGCATTCTTTAAAAAAAAGGTAATTCTCCTGGATGAATCTCTAAATGGGGTTATGATTAAACTGGACATTTGGGAATAAGCTGGAAACTGTCAAATACCTTGTTCAGATTTATGATTGTAAAGCCAAGTACTGCTGAGCACAGCAGCAGTCCCCTGGCAAATCTGTGCTATATTTCAAGCCTAACGTAGACACACAGGGAAATGTGATACATTTTGAACTTCAGGCTGAAAATTGATTTACTCAGATATGCATACACTGCTCTCCTACTTTACTATGTGGGGGATTTTACTTGTTCCTACTGGTACAGGTTAGAGTATTGTTACCACATAGTCCTGTCATATAGGGTGTTTCTTGCTCAGATGGTTCTTTTATTTATTTATTTATTTATTTATTTTTGACCTTCCCCAGGCGATAGGACCAAAGGCTACTAGTGAAATTTAAAGTTTAATTTTACACTTTGGGGAGCTGCACCCTTCCACATGTCATCTCCAGTGGACACTGGAGCAGTAAATGTTCACTTACTGACTTGTGAGTTGCATTGATGTTAACTATTAGGAATCACTGCAAAAATAATCAATATAATTTTTTTGCAAATTTTCCTGAAAAGCAAAAGTCACACATCCTTGGGCACAGACACAGGTTGGAGGGTGAGACAGAAAAGTGGGGCTTTATAAATGCTGCGTGGGTTTCTGCTGGTGAGCAACGTGTCCTAGCAGGTCAAGTGAGCTACTCCTTTTCACTAACTGCATGAAGCTGCAAGGTAAATCCAGACTGTTTTTCTAGAGGTGCTGGGTCTTTATGCACTAATTCAGCTTAGGAATGAAAATATTTTGCTGACTTTTTAAAATTAATTTATCATTAATTTTAAATTATTTAATTTAATTTAATTTAAAATTTTAATTTAAAATTAATTTAAAATTAATTTATCATTAATAAAAATGATGGAAATAAAAGCATAGATACCAACCCGTAGCACTAGTAACATTGCACTCAGCTGCATCGTGAAAAGTAATGATGCCCACAAATTGTCAAATGAACAACTTCAGTCAGAAACAAATGTAACTGATGTATTTTTGAGCCTTCCAGGGTTTTGATTTCAGATCTATTAAAAAAAACTAACTTGCTTGCCAAGGTACCTGATAGCTCTTATTTCCAACTGATATTTTCAGACTTTAATCACACCTCTGCTGATACTTCTGGAGAATTACTTTTTTAAAAATAGGTATATAATTTAGAAATACATATCCAGAGGTCCACAGAGGAAGCTGACTATCTTTCTTCCATGCTTTTTTATTGAACTATTTGTATCATGAAAACATTTTTCCTTCATATCTTGAACACTGAGATATAAGTTGAGGAATTAACTTTTTTTTTCCCAGTCTGCCTTCAGCCCAAGACACAACTTCTGTATTAAAGTACAACTACACACTGAAAATCTGCAATAACTTACAGCAGGCATTCTAAGTAATACAGCATACCACCACCTCGTTGGTAATATGAACTAAATAGCTCTCATTTTGGTCTGCCCTACTGCCTATTATGTTTATGTTAACAGATGTGTTAAAAACAGCACTATCCTATATAACAGTCATAACCTGTAAGACAACAAGGGTTGAAAATGTTAAAGAAGAAAAATCCACTATTGCTAGTTCAGTTTTTAGAAACAGGAATCACACGTTAGAGAAAGAGCAAGTCATTATAATGTTAGCCATCAGGTTATAAAATAGACTTGAAAAAAATAACCCCATGACTATGCGTCCCATCATCAGAGTATCCACTGAAATTGCTCCTTTTCAAAGTTTATATTGGGAGCTCTATATATTATTAAGAGATGAATAAATGAGCTGCAGTTTTTCAGTTTTTAAAAGTTTATTGTTATAATAATAATAATAATTATTATTATTATCTTTAATCCCTCATGTCACGTGGCACATTAGCCAGAATGGTGAACATGAAACTGAGGGTCATTTTCCATTGCAGCAATGATTTTTTGCACTTTCTCAGATGAAAGAGTGAGCTAAACTTACCAAGGGAAAACTGAAGAACGGATGCAGTAGTTGTGTTAAGGCCAGTGGTGGTCTACAGGAAGAAAAGCAAACAGCAGAGAGATTGTGTTAGGTCAGCAAAACAATACATTCATCACTTGTTTTCCTTTGAAAGCATGGAAGCTCTCTGGATACCTAGACTTTCAGTGCATGAAACTATTAATTTCCTTCCCTTTCAGGTTGAATGATTATGGACATTGCTGATATTTCATTTTGATTATTGATATCTCATCATATGTCAAAGCTGGCTTTTTTTTTTTTTTTCTTTTTTCCATTGCACTGTATTAATGTCTACAAAATGAGCACATTTATGTGGAATGCTGGCACTTTACCAGTCTTTTAGGAGACCTAAAAGATGAACCTTGTGGTTTATTATCAGCTGAGTAGAAACCTGTGTATACGGAATAGTTTTCACTTGCCTTTCCCAGCACAGAACAAGAACCAAAAATGATCATAAATAAATAATGAAAATAACATTAAGTAAACCTAAAATAATAAAATGAAATGTTAAGAGTGGGATAACAGAATCTGTCTTCAGCAGTAAAGCAAACAAAATCTTGATGATACAGCATAATATATACAAAGCAATTTTATAGTAGCATCCACACACTGCTGATATGCAACCAAGACCTACAGGCAGGCAGAAAACACTGAGCAGTTCACTCTGTATTCAGCACACTGCCCTTCCATGTTGCTTTTCTTTTTCTCTCTTTCAATACCTTCATATTTTAGTTCATATTAGAACTGAAAATGTTATAAGATGAAGAGCACTAGAATTTTGTGAAGGAAATAATATCACCTGTATTATTTCAAAAAGATTTTCAATTCATTTTGAAAGTTGGACTTAACAACAGTGCTACATAACAGCAAGTCAGAGGATCACCCCAAAAAGAGGAGACTCAAAGTTTGGTTCATTCCCTTTAGAAAAGGACCCTGAAAAGATATACAGACTCTGCAAAAGCTTGTCGCTATAAGCAGATGTTACAGGCTAGACTGAAGATGGAAAATCACACAAAATAAAAGACCATGGCAGCACTAGACCAAAAAAGAAAAGGAAAAAAGACTCAAACTGGTCAGACAGGAAATTTACACAATCTTAAAAATGTCATCTAATTAGAAGAATAGTGACACACCTTAATTAAATTCAACTATTTGTTGCTAGTGATGACTGCAGCCTAGATTTGAGGACTTCGGAGTTGTCAACTTATGTCAGACCCCATATAAGACTTCATGTCATTTCCCATGAGAGCAGTGATGGACCTCTCCATCAACTGTGCTCATTGTCAGGAAGCCCTGTGATCTACACCCATTCACCATATCATATCATGGATAAGGCTACAGAGAAGCCAGGCTTCTGAGCAAATTCAGCCCCAGGAGAAAGGTCTGTGGATAGCAGGGATCTAGGCTTCAGCCACCAGAAATCAGCTGGGGGTCTATCTGCATGGCAGCATCTCCAAGGGGAAGACTTGATTGCATTTCTTGTTTGCTTGCACGAGCGAAGGAGAAGAAACCAATAAGAAGATATGAACAACAATAATAGTGGCAAAGAGAGAAAAAAAAGGATTTTATGGAAACAACATGTAATTTTCTATAAAATTCTGCACCCATATAAAGATTAGATGCAAGGACTTGGAAGACCTTACATTCAATCAACTAGCCATTAACTGGCACTATTACAAAGGCAATTTTTTGTAATGGCGAACAATACATTTTCTGCATAATTTCCCTGAAGCACAAGGTGAAAGCACAGATTCCCCCATTATCAGGTAGTCCTGCTCTCTTTAATTATCTACTATGTAAATAAACATGAAAACTGGAGAGAGAAATCTCTCTTATGTCTGAACTCTCTTATTACCCTGTGCATTGCTGCATGACACTTAACAAAAGCTATTTCTAAATGCAGATGTTTTCTGACTGTTATTTGGGACTCCAGTGACACAGAACAAATGCTATCTTGTGGTTACCTGTTTTGGCTTTTCTGTCTTTGGAGACTTTCAGAAAAAATTTCTATGCCTTTGCAAACATACATTCAGAATGTGTATATATCTTCAAGTGTATATTGTCAACAAATTCCTAGATGATGGGACAGCTTATGCCATTCCCTTCAACATGCTAACATCAGCATTTGGGTGGGAGCACATTAAATCAGCTTAAATCAACTTGAGTAGTTGAGTTCTGTTAAACTAATTTTTTTGTTTGTTTGTTTGTTTTCGTGTTATTTTATTTATTTTTTTCCCTTGCAAGTTAGTTTTAACCTATGTTCATTTCTGGCATGATTCATCATGTAGCCCACCAGTGCTTATATGGGTGTCATCTCTACCTCCAGGCAATGGTGCAGAACAAAAGGGACTGGACATCTTCCAGTGCTGGTGTGCACCAAAGCAAAGTGTTTGTTAAATTATAATGGAAGGAGACCTGGTCCTGGACATGCTCAAGTGGGTGCGGGTGAGTGCGGGGCACAGCTGTGTTTTCTGAGCAGCTTTCCACAGAACCAGAAAGATCATCAGACTGATCTGTTTTCCTCCCTCTACCCTAGGGAAAAAAGGTGTCCAGGAAACTGCTTGCTTTGGCATGAATTTTTGGTGTGTTTTGTTTGTTTTCTGCATACATACTAAATACAGAGGGAAACTTCTTATAAATGTTAATGACTGGGATCTTCAGTGAAATGCACTGAAGATTGGCTGATATAAGTGACTGCAGGTGCGTTACGAGGATGCGTGGAAATTTAAGAAATTTATCACAGCTATTAATGATCTGTGAATGAAGACAGACTCAGTGGGACAGATTCCCAATAATCACAAGCATTACAAACAGCAACCTTCAAAAACATCTGAAAATTTCCCATTATCTGTACATAAAGTTTACTGAAAATACTTTTTTTTTTTTTTTTTTTTTTTTCCTCTCCTGGGAATAATCCTAAAAGGTAATATTCCTAAAATGTAATTCTAGTCTTATAACAGAAACTGCAGAGTTGCATTTATATTAACACCTTTAAAATTGTAGTCATGTCCCTATTTATGTCCATTCTGTCAGGATCAATTCAACATTAGGTAACACATTTATCATGCCAAGTAATAAAGTGCTTTCTGACTTGAATTATGAGTACCTATTATATTAGCTTACATTCAATTAATTATGTTGTGCAAGTTCTAATTTCAAAATGAAACCCTTTATCAATGTTCCGTGGCTCATATCACCAAGAAATTAAATGTATCAGTTATCACAGAAGAGACATTCAGGAGGAATTAAAAGAGATGATGTTGTCAGTCATTCCAGTAATGATTTAAAAAAACAAACAAACAAAGAAACAAAACATATTTAATAAAAAACTTCTTGCAAAGTTCTGGGCTAGCAGGGAGTCTTTAGCAGATGTCCCTCTGCAACATCTCTGACGCTATGCATCATTCCAGGGTTTTGCCAATGGTAAATTCTCACTAACAGACAGGGACAGTTGGTATTAAACAACCTCTGCCTGCAGAAACAGACAGCTACAGGGAGCCAGGAGAGGAGAGGGAGGTCAAGGAAGTAAACCAGTAGCTGTCACAGTGGTTGATATCATACGTTTGACAAATTCAAACTCCCCTTCACTTAGTATTTCAAGCAATAATGTGGTAATAGGAGCCATGAACAGGAACAGAGATTTCAAGAGTCATCTCAACAGTGGGACTAAAAAATGCATGAAGGTTGGAAAAGTGAAACAGGTTTTAAAAGTTGTGATAGGAAGAGATACATTGTGTAATTGATGAAAGATGGCTACAAATCAGGATCAAGTAGGCTCAAAGAAAATTGGAATTAAAACCTTTGTCCATAACCAAAAATAAAACTAGGTCAAATCTGTGGGAAGAACACTGTCCTGTGCTCACCCAAAATGGTAAACCCCTCACACGTTCCTTCATAAGAATTTGATTTTTGCTGCAACAATGCCATAATATTTATAAACACTTTCTTTATTAGGCTGCTGGCTGTTTATAAGCATGGTGATTTTTGCAGCTGATTATTTAATCATGCCGCTTAGGCATCATAATACATTTTTTCCAAATTCCTGATGCTGCGATAGTGCTATTTTATCATGTGGCAATGAAAGTACAGTCCAATGCTGGATTTTGAAGCCAATTTGTGATTAATAGGGGTAGGCTAAATTATATGTCAGCAGGAAGAAGACAACTAATTAACAACATTTTAAACCCCTCATACCTGGGACCCTTGGTAAATAGGAGTGTTACCTATGCTCAAGACCACAACCAAAAATGAGCTAAAAATATGTGGGAAAAGTGTCCCAGTGGTGTGACTTCATTTTTGCACAGGACATATAACAATGCATCTCTTCTTAAGGCAGTTAATGAAGCACAGCACATTCGGATAGCATTCAGAGTAACAGAGAGGCAATTTAGCATCACTGTCAGGATTCCCCTGCTGGAGCTGGCTGTGAGGGAAATGACTGAAATTCTTCTTTATCCATAAAACCTATGAATTACTTTTAAAGCTGTTTATGACTTTCAGTAAACCATACCAGCAATATCTACATTGCATTTGTGCAATTTTGATCTCAGCTAAAGATGTAAAATTAACCCTGTTAAAAGAATTGTCAGTGTCTCAAATGATGAGAAGATTACTGGCCAAAACCACTTCTGTTTTATGGCCCTCTTCCATGTACCCTCTTCAAATAGCTCTCATCAGCATCTCCCTCCATTCAGAATACAGTTGAAAACATGAAAATTAATTTTGAATTACACAGGCTTTGAGCTGGTCTTGTAATTTTTCAGTTCTTTCCAAAACTCCCATTTATGTACATCATTGTAGCTATCTGCCAGTGTCAGCTGCAGCATGTGGGCATTGGTTATATATCTTTCAATTCATTTCCCCCACCCAGATGATCCCAAGTTAATGCAAATTGCACCATGTCGTTTCTTACAGCAATTTTATGACCAAACTACACCCCAATGAAATTAATTCTGTCACCTTCATCGTGACTCAATTTGTTACATACACTTTCCCGAGACTGGCAGGTGCTTGCTCCAGGCTGCATTTAAGTCTGTAAGATGCATTATTCACAAGTGATGTTTTACAACCAAATTAACAATTGTCAACAGCAACAAGAAAAAAAAAGAAAAAGGACACAGCTAATAAAATAAGAGAAGAAAAATGAACCTTTGAAATTGAATTATCTGAAATAAAGACATTTCATTGTCTGAAATAAAGACAATTATGCCAGTTTGAAAACATAGTTCTATTTTCTTGCCTTTTCTGCCTTTAACAGATATTTTAAATAACCTAGGTATACACCAGATCAAGAGTTTTTTCTTTGCAACAAATGTTGGTTATTATCTAGTTTTTGAAACATTGGGGTGTTCCTGGGGTGCTCTTCCATGGCATTATCACTTTGCTTAAGAGCCTGTCTACTGAACACCAAACTTGCAAAGCACTCACCAGCTCTCGGGGACCATATGGCTCACAGAAAGTGACAGCGCTGCCGTGCATAATCACACCACACTGCTCTCCAACCTCACAGTTTCTGCATTCAGACCTGCAGGAAGAACAGAACACGTTCGAAATGGAAATTAGAAACCTCATGTTGGAGACTGCATCAGGTTTAAAGACTGTAAAATAAGAGTGTTACAGTTTGGTGCTCAAACTAAACGTAAAGGTTGAGCATTGGCACGTACAATGTGCTAGAGCTGCCTCTCAAGAAAGGACCTTGTGGGTAGGTATTTGCTCTCTGCACGCTGTTACCTCCCCACTCCCCCTCCTCTTCCCCCCCCCCAAAAGGAGCGTCTCTTATCGGCTGCAAAATGTCACACAACAGGAAGCCAGGCAGAGCTTTTACATATATAATTTATCCCAAAATTACTGTTCTTCCAAAATCCTTACTGCATGTTTGTTATACTAGGTGCAAGCCTACTACTGCAGAATTACCATGTCTTGAACAGGACAGTTCAAGGAAAGTGGGATCAGCCTGGGGGCACAAAACAGTGGGGATGAGTGATTTTATGACACCACCTAAGATCACGGGGAAGGAAGGAATTCAGAAATGTTCCAGGTGTTACAGAAATGTTACAAAGCTCCTTGAAGCATGTGTGCCTGAGCCATTAGTGTCAGGGTCTGACATCAACTTTGTCATCTCCTCCAGTTCTCCTGCATCACTTCTTGATAACCTTGGATCCACCACCTTTCCATCAGCAGTGGCAGAAACCTCATTCATGAAAATGAACAGAGTAAGCAGCTCAGGTTTGGAGAGAAAACTGTTAAACTCCACATCACTCAGGGTCAGTCTGCCTTCAGTCCCTTATTGCCCTCATGCACCATGGATGGGGGCTGCGAGACCCAGCACAGAGCTCAGCCTTTGGGCACCTCATTGAGCTCCTCCAAACAAGAACATCACACTTCCTCCAGAGAAGAACAGGAACAGGCATTGCAGAAAATTTGTAAGCCTTGCTCCTCTCTGGCTTCAGGGTTGTCTATTCCCAAGCTCAGGCACGGGGTTGGAATGGAGTGGGGGGGCGACACTGTGACAGGCAGGACTGATGGCAGTTTGACATCTGCCATCCAGGCAAGGAGACCCATCTTCCTGGAGGACTCTGGCCCCTACAGAGGAGATGGTCCCTGCTCGCTTGCAGGCTGCAAACCTGAAAGTGTGCACCAAGCAGCTCCTACAGCCCGGTTGCTCTAACATGTTTCTTGCTGCTGCTTTCTATTCATAATTGTCATATCCTCTATTCCTAGTAACAGAGGTATGTGAGACTTTTCACCTTTTAGGGGAATAAGTATGCAGAAAATCTCAGAGAGGCTGGTAATTGTTGCTGAATTTAATATGAAGGACTTTACACGCAGCCTGACTGAGGAGCAGAGGAAGGGCCCTCTCTCTCAAGGACTGAAGTATTGGTTTTTGGCTTGAGCCACGACAAACAGCCCTCACCAAACTGCCTCAGATAGGGCTGACCAACACTGTCTTCAGACATCCCAAGCTCACCTTTAACATCAGATGTAATGACATTGCAAGCAATGGTGAACTCACTTGAACCCTCTTATTTTTTTCTGATTTCTCTCTGTACTTTTATAATTGGTATTTTTAGAGTCTGAAGTGCAATGAGACTTATATAAGGGTAGTTTAGACCATTTTTTCTTTGCTTTCTCTCACACAAAATGCCTCAAGCTTGGCCACCTTTTCTAATGTAGAGTGCCACCAAAATAAATGTTCCCACATAGAGTCCAGATACAGTTTAGCAGTTTGCAAAAAGTTTGCGTTTATTTTCTCTTTAATTCTCCAGCTAATTTCTGGATGGAAGATCTTCACAGAATCTCAATGGAAATCAGATAGAAAGGGTGAAAACCCAAGAAAACAGGGACTTGCTGTCAAAATATGTGCTCATAGAATCACAGAATCATAGAATCACAGAATCATAGAATCACAGAATGGATTGGGTTGGAAGGGACATTAAATATCACCCAGTTCCAACCCCCTGCCATGGGCAGAGACATCTCCCACCAGCCCAGGTTGCCCAAAGCCCCATCCAGCCTGGCCTTGAACACCTCCAGGGGTGGGGCATCCACAGCTTCTCTGGGCAGCCTGTGCCAGTGCCTCACCACTCTGAGTAAATAATTTCTTCCTAACATCTCATATAATAATTCTACTTTCTTTAAGTTTAAAGCCATTATTACAATTCCTTCTCCTCAGAGCTGCTCTCAATCTATTCTCCACCCAGCCTGTGTTTGTATTTGGGATTTCCCTGGCCCAGCTGCAGGACCTTGCACTTGGCCTTGTTGAACATCATGAGCTTTTTACAGACTCATCTCAAGCCTGAATTTTACTTGAATCCTATACAAATTTCCTTGATTTTTTCACTTCTTTTCCTAGGTTATGATGCTTACTTGTCTTTTTGTTAATAGGTGCTGTGCTAAATCTCTGCAAGTCTTTCTGTAAACAGCTTGCAAAGGGATATTTCTATTCCTGCGTGTCCCAAAACCATCAGCGCATCATGAGCATGGATGGGCAAATGAAATCTCTGGCTCGAACAGACCAGTAGCATTGTCAAAGTGTAACATTGCCCATGGAGCTGGAGCAGCATTTCCCCACGGGATCTGGGGAAAGAAGAATGGGCTGCTGCAAACCCTGGTAGTGTTTAGAAATAACATTTGACTAATTTTTTAAAATACACATTTAACTAAATGAAGCTATTTTCTGGTCTGTTCTCACAGCAAACTGCAGTTCATTGACACTCTGTTGGGGGACCTTCCCAGAGTAGCAAAAGAGGGGTAACTTTATGCAGAAAGGGTTAACTCTGCACAGAGTACAATGCCCTGCACAATACCCTGTCTGAGTGCTAAGCTTTCCTGAGGAATAGATGTTACACTTTCAGATACATAGATGTAGTGAATAATTGATTGCATTTGTTATTTTGGGTCTTTTCAGCTGGTCCAGGGTCAGTTTAGTGCAGGGCTGGCTTTCCTATGCCTACGTCCATTAGAGAAGTCAAAGATGAATGTCTCTTTTCCACTTAATAAATTGCTTCCTTAATCTGAGATTTGATTAAGCTTAGTTTCATTTCCAGTTCCAAAAACAAAGTTATATTTAAAAAATCCTTGAGGTTTTTTCTTGCATGACTATATTATTAAAGTAATTCAGCAAATCACACTGATAGCATATAGTATTTTGGATTTAAGTAGCAAAATTAAATCCTCTAATAAAGTAATGTAGTTCCTATTGATTTCAATGAATTAATATTTATTTATAGAAGCTGTAGTTGGCCCATAATTTTATTTTTCAATATAGCTCCGGGACAGAACATGTGAGTGAACCAAAGTGTACTTTAGGAGAAAACACAGAAACAATGTTTATGGAGTATTTGTGTTGTCATTGCTTAAGTTTCACTTGATCTCTGAATTCTGGTAGCTGAAGAACATGGGAACAGAGGCAAGAAAAATACCTGGAATTCTAAAGTATCCTGGCTGTTTCTGAGCATTATTTTCATTATCTGCCCCTACATTTTGGGGGTTTATAGTGGAGTAACTGCCTGAAATCTTGATATATGCAGACAGAGACATATATAGCAGGAAAACTGCCTATGAAAACTAAGTAGGGAACTCTTATGCCCTCATGAAAGGACAGACTTAATCCAAGGGATAACTTTAAGTTTTTACTCGTTGTATTTCAGTAAATATACAGTGATTTGGTTGTTCATCTGTTCTACTTCTGTAACGTGGTCTATGAAATATGGAGAAGTGTTTGGAAGTCTAGAAATGCTGTCCTTCTAATACAGCTCTTTCATCATTACTCATCTTCTCTAGGATGACTCCTCTCATCAGAAATTGGATGGCTGTTGGTAATCCTGATTCAAACCTTTGTGCTCTCTCTGAAATATATCACTTCTGACAATAAATTGACAGAAGTGTATGAAGAGTAAGAAAACTGATCTGCTGTACCTCAGACCACTGTCATCATATTAAGTGCTTAGAAATGATCCAATTTGCTTCTCTCCAGGTGCAGACAGTAAGGTTAACTTCTTTACCATTCTTATAACCAGGAGACAATATTAATCGCTCTGTCTAGGTGTAGCTTTTTACATTATCTTTCTCACCTGCCTGGTCTAAAATCTTAGCACATTAAAATCATTTCAGTCTTCTCTTCACTGCTCATTTTCATTGCCACTGTTGGCGTTTGTCATATTCATCTAGATGCCTTCTCTATAGACCTGCCATCACTCTCATCCCCGGCCTAGAGAGTCCCACCTCTCTCAGTTATTGTTCTTCACTTTGCTGAAGGGGAAACATCTGCTGTTTCCTCATTGCTATTTGTCATCTCGTTTCCCTCTACAATACCTGAGTTTGTGGACATTATATTGACTGATGTCTTTTGTGATGTCTGGACTATAAAGAAGATAAACATCTCAAACTGCCAAGAGATTTTAAAACATAAATCTTTCTGAAGTTTAATCCCACAGTTTTACTGCAATTTCAAAACCACTTTAGGACCTCTCTCTCCTGTCACAAAGCTTTCCTCCACCTCTTTGCCACTGGAAATATCACTGTCATTTCTCATGTACTATGAATAAGTGATGGAGCCTGTTTCTTATTGATTGATTTTACTTGCTCAGCTTTTCTTCATGTCATCTTTGAAGAGTCTATCTTTTGTAAGTGATTGCTGTTTGAAGTGCCAATGGGCTTTGAGATGAAACATGGCATCAGGTTGGGAAGGAGAGTTTAGCCAGCTACAGCTTCCATACAGTGTTTTTCTTTATTAAATTTATGGAATCCCCTGTTGTCTTCATCCCTACTGTTAAAACTGTGTTTTATCCATGTATTAATATGTATTAATGCCAGCATCTCTACTAATATATGCATTTGCTTCATTCACACCTCCCCTCCGCCTTCCCCCCGCTTTTTTGTCCCAAGATTAAGTCATCTACCATTAGGATATATATACATATATATATATAGTTTTATATATATATATATATATTATTTTTTTCTAGATTTGTTCTTGTTGGACTGTTTTAGTTGTTATATAGCAACATTTTTATACTCTACCATGAGAAGAGTTACATGGAGGTTATGAGGTTACATGGAGGCAAAATGATCACAGAAGCAGGTGCCCAATGAACTAGACAGTCTTCCAGACACCACCTATACTGGGCCTTTACTCATTCAGCCACCACCTGGACTTTTCTCTTGCAAGACACAGACCACGTGTTCCAGAAAGTTTGAACAAGATGCACAAAAACTTGCTTCTCTTCTGCTACAACAAAGTATTCATCAGAAGTATCAACCAGAACCTCAAAAAGCAAACAACCTTTCCAGAAATTGGAAACATGCAGTTCTGCCTTCAAAAGGTTCTCATTAAGCCTTTCCTCCCCTAAAGGATTGAAAACTGAGGCTTCCCCGTGCATGGGCTCCCTGTGTTTATGTTTACATGATGCAGATTTCCTTTCCCTACAAAGAAAACCAATTACTTTCACGGTTTTTGAGCTTTCTGAACTAACACACTCCTGCCAGTTTTCAGCAAGTCCTATGGACCAGAAAACACCTGTGCTATTAAACTTTTCATTGAAAAATACAATAAACATTACTGTCTAATTAGTTCTGCAAGTCAGCTGTGAACTCTTCATGGCTGTCAGTGGTATGTTGACCACAGAGTGGGATTCACTTAACTACCTTAACTTACACACCGAATACATATTAGGCATGGAAAGAGAGATGTTAATTTACGAATCCATGAGTCATATTTATTTCAGAAGGGAGATCTTTGTAAAGCATGTAGCAAATGAGTTGAGAGAAATGAGGAAATCTTTGCTTAAATAAACAGGTGTGTGTCTGTGGGTTAACAGCTTTTAAAAATAGTCACTTTCTGACATTATTGCTTGTTGGAAGACAGCAATATAAAAATTAGTTGGACACACTACACAAGGAAATCTCCATGGTGGTTGAGTCCCAAGAAAATGGAAGAGATAAGATGTGCTACAGTTCCTTCGTTCCCAGAACAGAAGTTCTCCCTGCTTCTTGCTTCACCTGTTGTCTCCTCTCCTGCTGCCTCCTCCCTTCCTCTTTCTGTACTACTTCAACAGCTTTTCCTGTCTTCTCTCACTAACCAAACTGTGATTTGGTCAGGAACCCATTCCCAGATGCTCTGATTATTGTGTTTACAAAGAGCCCCATCCCATCCCTTCCTTTCTCCTCCTCTCACAGCTCCAGAAACACCCGTGGCCACCCCTTCCCTCCTCCTGAGTCTCTGAAGAAACAGATGGTTGCTGGTTGGGATGTGTCTTTTAATTCATTTAAAAGACCAGAAATCCATAAAAAACAGGCAGACACTCTCAAAATCATACAGTGCCCCTGTGCAAAATAGTTATTTGATGTGGGGCCTCTTCCAGCGATGGAGTGGCACACCAGCTCTGCTGGGACTCATAAAATTAGACACACACACAACCTATAAAAGGCTTTGCTTGTGCACTTGGACTGCACATCTCTGTCCAGAGTTGCACATGCCAGAGAGCAGATCAGGAGGAGGGGAAAAATGCTAATCACACCCAAGCCACTGCTGCATAGTATCTGGGAAGAAAAGGCCATAGGAAAGTATTAACACCTCTCTTTTCATCTTTACACAAATAATGGCTTCAGAAATTATTAGAGGGGCTTAGTCTAACTGGCCCCTGGTGACAAGGCACCACTGGAGTGTTGGTGCACAAGGCAGCTGCTACCACACTCCGAGCACAGCAGACCAGGGCCAGAGCAGGGCTGGGAATCCTGCTCCAGCAGTTACTGCAATTGTTTGTGATAAAGATGGGATTTTAGCAGCTGCCAGGGGAAAAATGCAATTTTAGGATGGATGGCGTAAACTGTTAATAATCCCTGATTTAACTCCCACCAGACAGTCAAATGAGAATGAGCTTTCTGCCACTAAGCAGCTCTTCACTGGAGGGAGAGCTACTGTAGAAATCCTTTATGCAGAAAAGCTCATGACACCTCATTATAGTTTTCTTTTATTTGTGCTCCACTTCCATTTAGCATTGCTGAAGATGTTGGCTTTCTGGTGTCATTACAGGGATATCAAGGCATCTGTCACAGGACTGCAGTGAGTTTTAGGACTTTCTCCCAGCACACAGCTCTGTGCACTCACCCACCAGCCAAGGTGGGTCAAGGTTATTCCATGGGGAGCACATCCAAATCTCAGGAACAAAAGGACCAGGAGACTGGGGCCTCTTTTAGTCTGAAATTTCTCTACTGAGATTTCTGAAAAGCAAGGGTGAATTTAAAGATAAGAGAGCAATGGATAAATAAATTATGGAGGCTCCCAACAGACAGGCCCTCTGTGAGTTATGAGACATCTGCAGGGAAATAATGCCTCCTCTCATTTCCTTCCACTCAAGTCCATTTAACACACTGCTGTTAAAGCTATCTACCTTGGCAGCTATTCTGTAACCCATTAAAAGTCCTTGATCTATTCATTCCCACAAAGAAACATTTTTTTTTTTGTTGCTATTTTTCTTTTTTCCTTTTTTTTTTTTTTTTAATATTATAGCATTCCAAGTCCCTAATGCATCTGTCCAGAAAAAAAAAAAATCATTTAAAGAGATAATGTAAAAGGAACAAAAGGAGGAAAAATACTAGGCATATACTAAAAAGTAATTCAATAAGTATGTGTAAAAGAAAAATATCTGTAGCATTCCACAAACCGTAATCTTTTTACATAAGTTGGTGAAACCATGAAAGACATGCAAAGATGGAAAACTGTGAGACCTTAATAAAAAAGAAAGCAAAGTTAGATTTCAAAGAATATATGTAATCCTAACTAACAAATGGTAGCTGCTACAAAGCTTGTTTTATCTGAAAAAACTAAACTAACCCATTAAAATATTTCTATGTTGTATGAATGAAATCAATCCAATTAGTTATATTTATGAATTAGGATTGGAGGGAATAAAATAAAAATAAAAATAAAATAAAAAACAGTAACAACGTCATATTAAAAAAGTGACCCCAACCTTTAAAACCTTATGTTAAGACCAATAGATGTGTTTATCTGGCTACAAAATGATCATTAGACATATTAACTATGTAGTGTAAAATCAGTTCTGCACTACAAGAGACTTGTAACTTCTTCCTTTAATAAGTACACATATACCATACAAAATGGTACTCTGTCACTATGATGGTGCACTTGAGCATGTACTGCTTAAGAAATAATAACAACCTGTCCTTGCTGTTTCAAACATAAATTGTGATAATGTATATGACCCTGCTCAGGAATCCTGTTAAATGATAAAAAATAGGAATTAGGAACTACAGTACAGTACCAGAAAGGCAAGAGCTTTCCCTTCCTATGCAATACAAAAGATAAGGAAATTCTTGCCTTCCATGAAAAAAAGAAAAGAAAAAATAGTTAGCTTCACCAGAAATATGTACTTCATGAACAGGAAATGAAAATATAATTGAAAAACAAAGTTTAAATATTGAAATTCAGCACCTTTTCAATGAAAAGCTTTGATCTGAAGAAATCAATATTTTCGCACAAAAATATTGAGTGAGTTCAGCTCTACTTCTTTCTATTTTTGGATTAATTCAAAATTTGAAGTCAACATGAATTTGCCACTCATGTTAATGGGCTTAGAATTTCTTGTTCAATCATTAATCAATGAATTAATAAGTTAATATATGTAGGTCCTTATGGATTAAGCTAAACCAATATGATCTGAGGTATCTAGGAATTCATATAATATAGATATGTCACTGTAATAAACAAAATGTATTAATTTGCTAAGATGTATATAAAGGGAAGCAGAAGTCTGAAACTCACCACATGTTAGGATTCAATTCTTGCTGATGGTAAGAGTCAAAGTCATCTCGTAGGATAATGCTGTCACTGTGCATTTCAGCTAAAATAAAAGAAAGTGCAATATGAAAAACCCAGCTTAATCAGCAGGTATTTTCTTGTTTTGACAAAGTATTGTCTTTCCTAGAGCTACAGTAATACAGTGTAAAATGAGGAAGTAATACTTAAAGTGCATTAGTTAGAAAAGCAGTGGGTTTTTTTTTTGTTTGTTTGTTTGTTTTTTTGTTTTTGTTTTTTTTTTTCCCTTACTCTGGACCATAGTACCACAAAAAATTAAGAGGTCTCCCAGTCTATTACCTAAGTGTTATGGCCATGAAAAGATGCAGTCATCTAATATATACTGATAGCAGTAAAGATCAATTCATTTAAAGTATCTAAGCTGTGAGTTATATTACGTAAATGTTTCCAACTATTGGTCTGCACACTTTAGACTACAACTTTCACCCTAGATTTGCCAGGGTGCTTTTGAACATTTAAGTATAATGACCAAAATATATTACCTCCCAAACTTGAGCACCAGTATTTCTATTAAACAGACCATTTTCTACAAATACTTCCCTCAAATGAATGAAGTGACGGACTCATGTTAGTCAAACTGAGCAAGGATGCCAGAATCTTGCCCACATTAACCAAATTGCAACTCAATAGTTGGTGAGAGTAACTGGAGCTTTGTGATGTGCTCCATGCCCTGCTTTGGGAGCAGGACAGGAACTCTCCTAGGTGCAACTTGTAGGTGCATGGGGACAAAATTCAGTGACCCTGAATTGGTGTGACACACTGGGGGTTATGTGTCCTGATGAAAATGGGTGCCGTAATGCACAGCTAGGAAGAAAGGCTTTGTGGCATGATATACTCACACTGCAAAGGCTCAAAGGTGATAAATAAACAGCAATAAAAATCACAATGAAAAAAACAACTAATCAGAGTTAGACATAATTCAATTCATTTTATATGAGTCTCATTTTTATTTGAATTCCCCAGAGCTCATTTCATATGACCTTACAGATTGTTTATTATAATAAAGTTAATATTTCTGAGTTTTAGTAATAAGAATGACAAATCACCTACCTAGGTGAGGATGTAATGGAGCTTCCGTTGGAGCTATGGAGAACAAAGACACGCAAAGCATGAATATCTGCTGTGATCAGGACTTAATTGCAGCATTAAAGATCAGTTCAGCATAAACCAAATTGTAACAGTACGTGCTCTGCTAAGTCAATTCTTTAGACATTTTAATTATGAAAAATGTGATGCATTAAAAGTTATAAAATATAGTATAAATACAAATAAAATAAATATTCTCTAATTAAAATAAGCACCGATAATAAATGAAATATATAAACTGTTGTATAGCAAGGTAAGAAAGATCTAGTCTAGAACTATGAGATATTATTAGAAATAGCTCAGATTAAGATTCACTAATTTAACGATTGATTAGAAGAATTGAAATTATGTTCAAAAAAAGAAGTAAAGTCTAGGAGAGGCAAAAATGCCACATTTTAACCATTTAAACTCCTCTGGACAACATTTTACTAGGCATAGTTTTTGGAGGAAAAATCCTATTATTCCTAGGGCAACAACTATGGGATTGACTCAGCCTATCACTGAATCAAACACTTATTTTTAAGCACATTTTTGCATACGTTGCTGAATCATTTCCCCAGTAGGCCTTATTCCTCCAAGATATGGTAGACGATCTTAAAGACACACTACACGTGGGGTGTGTGTGAAATGGCTGATTTTTATTGAGTTGTCATTTTCTAACACTTTGCAACAGGAGTCTTGGTGTAAAATTACACAAATAAAAACAGAATATATATATGCGTGTGTGTGTGTGTAGATATATACACAGAGACCTGGGGGAATGTAGAATGTGTCTACAGAGAGTATTAGATACTCCGTGGTAGCTACTACATTCATAGGCTTGCCCAAATATGTTACACCATTTTCAGAGGCAAAAAGTCTGCATATAAACAAGCTCCCAGGGAGCAGCTATCTTGTTTGCATCTCAGTACCTTGTCCAAGTAGCTGTATTTCTAGCTGCATTTTATAATTTGGCAAACAGAACACAAATAAAAGAAAAAAATATGATTCTGTGTCTCTTGTTGTACGCTGGCCTAAATAGTATCATGTTCCCGATTTCTTCAGTATGTTACAAAAAAATGACTGAAGTACCACAATTTCTGTCATAACATCTGACAAATTAGAAATAGATTAAAACAAACAAACAAACAAACAACAACAACAAAAACATGGATGCTGCAATCTGTAGAGCCCTCACACATAGTAATTTAAATAGTAAGTTAAACACAAATCTCATTTTTCTCTTCCTGTTTTTCCTTAACCACTTGGTTTGCTTGGGGTTGTGACATTTTGTAATGGATTTGCAACATTTCACAGGGAAGTTGAGAACAAGAGAGAGAACAAAACAAGGGAAGTGTCTGCAGACTAGAAAAGGATGGCGAGCAGTCTGGATTTAGTTCAGACAGAAGGCATTGATTCAGATTGGGAGACTACCATCTTTCAGTCCATTCAGTAACATACACAAACAATGCTGAAGACAACAATGTGACCACTGAAAGCAGCAATCTGCAGCAAAGAGCTGCATTCTTAAGAGTCTGATGTTGAAAAGAAGTTACAGAGATGCAGAAATATAATTATTTTTTTTTTCTTGTGTGTCTAACTTAGGATGTGGAGAAATGGCCTCAAGTTGCACCAGGGGAGGTTTGGATTAGATGACAGGAAGAATTTCTTCACAGAAACAGTGATTAGGCAATAGACCGGGCTGCCCAGGGAAGTGTTAGATACACCATCCCTGGAGGTATTTAGGAGGTATTTAGGGATGTGCACGTGTGGACATGATGCTTAGGGACATGGTTTAGTGGTGGACTTGTAGAGTTAGATGATGGTTGGCCTTGATGGGTTGGCCTATGGGTCTTTTCCAAACTCTATGATTCTATGATCGTAACCTGCTGTATTTTTTATGGAAGAAAGTTATCCATGTAAAGATTTGACCAGCAGCCTTCTTGTCTTCCTCAGAAGAAATGACAATAATGTCTCTAGCAATGGCCCAAACCTCTCATCATGACTTTACAGAAGCTGGAGCCATTGGACACCAACTACAAGCTGGTAGGGTAACACTGATGGGTACTGCACAGGAAAAGACAGCATATGTCCCAGACAGTGTTCTTCTCCATGGAGGCGTATATACATTTCTCCAGAAGACTTTTTAAAACCCTTTGCACAGAAGAAATGAATTTGCCTGGATTAACTGAATTGTTTCCCAGGTAGAGCAATGTAGGTGCTCTGGATTTTACCCTCAGGAAAAGAAGTACATTGTGGCATGGGATTTGAAATACTCTTTATGTTGTAAGTGGCTAAGCTTAGCCACATAGCCTCTGTCTCTGATGCTCAGTATTACCCTTTTTCATTAGTCCTGGCTCATCACTAGAAGCAATCTGAGAGGACATAGCTGAGAGCCACTCTGCTTGTACTCTTTTGTGAGGAGGATGGTTGTGTCAGGCCAGGTCATGGACAGATTCATCAGCTGGCCAAGCAAATTTCACTAACCTTCAAGAGCTTCCTCTCCAATGAGAGCAACTCAGACCTCATAATGGAAATGAAAGACTAACTTCTCATTCATCCCAGGTCACTTGGCATTGCTCTTTGGAAGAGATTTTCTGTGGAAGGTGGTCCAGCTTGGGATACATGCTATTGCTGATGGTACTTTCTGAGGTTTTGCAAAATTACAGCATTCAGCTAAAAGGAGCACGTACAGCAAAAACCTGCAATCTTTAAATATTTAAATTCCTTTGCCTTCAGTATTGTTTTTTGTTTCTTTGTTTGTTTGCTTTTTTTTTTTTTTTTTGAATATAACTAGTTATTTATAAGATTAAAGAGTAAAAAAATTGGATTTTTCCTAAAAGGGTTCTTCAGTTATGTGCATGGCATACTGCAAAACAAAACTGCTTACCAATAGGCTGAAATGAAAGAAATTGTGTAAATACATAATACTACTACTAATCACTCATTTGAAAAAATACAGGTGGAGTTAAGCAAACAGTGTTGGACAAAAAATTGTTCTTACAAATAAAGTTTTTCTGTTAAGGGGGGGCTTTGTTTCCCAAACCTCTACAGCATCTGAGAAGCCCAAGAATTTTCGCCTCCATCTAATTTGTAACTCAAATTCCAGATCTGAACATGACAAAATATTGTGAAAGTACTATTTAATGAGTGATGAACCTAGACTTTAATCTCACTAAGAATAATTTCTGTATTACATTTTATATTCCATTGCAAAACAGCCGTGTGTAGGTCTTCAAGTGCTGTAGCTAAGGTACCTAAAATATTATAAGTGTAGAACATCACAAAAAATTAAAAATATTTTTAGGTGTGACTCTTTTTATCAATTCATATACCTACTTATTTTAAAACAGAGTAAATTGTACAGTGGGCCATATAGGGTGGCTAAAGTCAAATGGAGTTTAATTGCATAAAATGAAAAAGCTAAAAAATATATGGTGCAGATTAACTATATACTGAAAAGATCTAAACCACTTCCAGTTTAAAAAACTTGCAGTACTTCAGGCTGAGAGGAGAAAAAAGCTATCTTAATGAGTATTTTAAATCACGATTCACTTTCTAAGATGGTTACACATGGTTGGGTGGTTTAAAATCTAGAAACAGTATTTGCATGGCTCAAAAATGCATATTAGCTTGAATGAGAATGTAAAAATGTAAAGCAAATGAATTAATTATTATTATTATTATTTTGACTAGCACCATGGGTATATACAGAACTTTACAAGAGGTGAATTGTGCTAAGAAAAGAATGGAAATTGAGCTCAACAGAGCTCACAACCTAAGAGGCATGAGCAAACACAATACAAGAAAATGTAAGGAAATGTAGGATGCTTGCCTTGCAAGGCGAGGCAATCCTTTTGGTAAGGAAAAGCATAGAAGAGAGTATACAATACAAAGCAATTTAGAGAGAAAAGGCCACAGTCAAACTGGAAGCGTGAGAAAGTTGAAGAAAGTAATAGGGAATTCGAAAGTCAATGGGGTCATTGTGGGGCTCTGTGTCCATGGGATGAGGGAGAATGAAGGAATCTTTTGGAGTAAAAGGTTAAGATTTTCTGTGGATGAAGTAAGGCTAATGAAAGGTTATTAACAATTAAAATAATAGAAAAGTGTGTCCTGTCTTAGTTAAACAAGAGGGGAGGGAAAAAGTAGCAGCAATGGAATGCCAGCTCACACTAGAGGAGCTGGAATATGAGATGGGAAATGAGATCTGGTGATGGGTCTGATGCCCATGGAAATATAAGAACCAAAATCAAACATGGTAATAGCTAATGGTTAAGCAAAACAAGTGTTCAACCAGAAAAAAAGAACTATCATAATGCAAATTAAACATATGTTCCAGCTATGTCAGTTTATACTATTGATACTGATATTCCATAGATCTTTGGGGTCAAGTCTGTGTATAGGGATAGGTAGGGAAAAACACTGCATAAGAAAACACTGCATAAGAAAACATTTGTAAAACTCAGTGCAAAGTAGAGACTTCTTCTTTTTTTTTTTTTTTTTTAACTCTGAACATATATATATATATATTTTAAACATAAAGCAAAAGAAAATTACAGAAACACAAATGCTCCCAGCCAAACACCAAACTCCAAGTTCAACAGCCAGCAGCCATTAGCCATTGCTCACCAATCTGTCACAAATGAGATGTGCAGAGAGGTATATTATATTTTGCAGATTATGAAAAAGTCTAATCTGCTCATTAGCAGCCAGATGAAGATGAAAAAGAAAATTAATGCTTTTATTTAGACTCCCGCCAATACTTGCTCTCCACTGGTAAACAAAGTTGCTATTGAAAGATAGATGCTGAACATCCCCCTAGAGAGAGACAGTGCGTTGCCTGAGGGCTGCATTATTCTCACTGACACATAAGCCAATACGTCAGCTCTGAACTCGAGTCTTCTGTAAAATACTACTCTGGTCAAGCCTGAGAGCCTGCAATCTGTTTTGTGTTTGTTTTTCAAAGTGTTCCTTAATCCATATTTACAAGGTACAAAACATGCCTAAAAGATCTTCCACAAACATTCAGGCGGAAGCTATCAAATCAAAGGGATCTGGGCCAGTTCTCGGGATTTACATTAACATGGAGACTTCTGTCAGAGCAGGGAGGGGTTTCTTAAGAAAGGAATGCCAATCCTATAATTCGTGGTGTTGAATATGAGATTATATGAAATTTTGGAAATCTTGCTGAAAGGAATGATTCTGCAGTAGGAGGGAACAACAATATCCTTCATCTTTTCCATCTTTTAAGCTTAATGGTTCTGATTCTCCTTCAGTCAGTCAACTAAATGACATGCTCACAAATTTCCCAGCCAGTCCTTATGCCAAAGCACTGCATTACCAGCCCAAAGTTACAGAGCATACCAGGGACAGGCTCTCCTTAACCCTCCAATGTCACTCGGTGCGGTGAAGGTGGGCTGGCAGTGTGATGTGCATGTTGCCTCCATCCCTGCACCATGAGCTCTTTCTCCCCAGGACATCGCTGCTTTCATACAGACCTGAGCTCCCTTCAGTTTCACAGTGCAGTGCAGCCAGGTCTGATATTTTGCCAACTCTGTTTTAGTTATGCTAGTGCTTATTAAAGTAAGATTTTTGATCTACTCCAGCCAAGAATAAATATGAATTAATATGTACAGTAATATGTTTACCTTATTTTTAACTTATTTTACTATTAAATGAACGTTACATGTATTATTAATTAAAGATATTGTTAACCGTAATACTATCATCAGTCATTAACATCCTTATTTTTCCTTACCAATATTTATAACAAACTATCTGCTCCGTCTTAGCTTATAAACTCTTTGTTTTCTTGCCTTTTGTGCTTGGCTTTTTTTTTTTTTTTTTTTTTTTTTTTTTTTTAGGATAATTTTTATGTTTCCTTTCTTTTTTTCTTTTCAAGTTCCAATAAAATTCTTATAAACTTTAAAGCTCACATCAGTTCTCAAAGATCTCTCTGGCTTCTTAAAATATTTATTATATGCAGAACACACAGCTTTTCAAGTGATTGTTTTACTTTCCTTGGTGTCTTTCCCTGTGGCATTGTTCTTTATTCTATTCACATTATACATAGGGCTGCTGGTTTTGCATTGCCATTCCTTAACACAGCTCTTCATCATCCTATAATTGTCTTCAAAATAAGGACTACACTTTACTTTGCTGCACAAATCCCATTAACTCTATTAGGATTTACTAATGCATGTCCGACGGCAGACAGCCCCAACAATCATGATTTCTGAGATTCCTTGCTGCTTTCATGTCTTCATGTATATCCTTTGTACTAGTTATTATGAAGGTTGATATCATACCCAGTGAATACTTATTAAAAAGATGTCCTGTAATAAATCTAAAAAGTTGCCCTTTGGTTTTATGTTCTTTATTTAATATATCACATTATTCACTTCAGACTTTCAGTCAAGTAATATTTAGGGCCAGAAAGAGATCTTAAAACCCCACTTTGGTCAGTCTACTTTGTTGTTTTGCATATTTATCCTTTCCTCTAAATAAACACACTAATTCTATCTGAAATAATCCTTTGTTCTCATTAATAGCATTGCTGAAATTATGATTGTCTTCACGGAATGAAAGAAGTGAGGTTTGCGTCAAAGAAAAATCCTTTTCTTTGAAAAGGAAAATTAATGCTAAAAACCTAAGAGCTATAATAGTACACACTGGTTAGGAGAACCAATGCAACGCACACTGTCTGCTTAAGAAGTAAGAACAAAAGGGTAGAGGAACTGCCTGGTGCTAGACCTGACTGGAGGAAAGGTGATGGGCAATGAGGTATTGGACCAGCAGCATCAGGAGAACTGTGGCTGAGCAAGGAAACTAAGGGAAGAGGGGCCTCGGTGAAGATAGGAATCTGGAGAAAAGCCACAAGAAGCTCTGAGGAGCTTGCACATTGGCATTTCAGGGAAATCTTATAACTCATCCATGGATGCCACTCACTAAGTCAAACCCGATGTTTGTGGAGTTACCGCCATGGTATCAAGCATTTTGGAGAAGACAAAGCCATGAAATCTCTGGGGTGACTGTGTACAAAGTAAAGAAAATCATTGGGAACATGATGGGAAACACAGAAGTTGCTGAGGATGTGGGAGGCTATGACAAGGTGGGGAAGCTGGAGGCTCCTTCAAGGATGTGGTGCAGGACATGGCTATCAGTGGCTGGGTGGGAGGAGAAGGCAAAGGGACCACCATGGCTGAGCCCAGGCAAGGCACATCTCACCATCTTCTATTCTCTGCACACGAAAGATACACAAATCCCATTTTCCTCTTGTCCCATGGAACCCCTCTGTGCTCCAAGACTGCATGCACTACCATCAGGAATTACTGTTCTAACCCACATATGTATTGCCAAAATGCTGATTTAAGGTTGGGTTATGTTCCAAAATTTAAGAAGTGTGAAACAGAGCAGGGTGAAAGAATTACAATACCTGATACCAGCTCTCCTAGCAAAGACTCCTGGTCTAGCATGTCAGAAAGTAGGGACTGTAAAAGCCTGTACGGATGGATTTCTACTCACTAGTCTCTGCTTACCAAGGTGTTTCCTTCTAGCAGGGAGGAATCTTGTTGCTTTGCCCATGTTCTCCTTGACCATGCTGCCAGCTGTGATGCTGATAGTTATATGTTTCCTTTAAGCTTGTTTGCCCATAGGTTTCATCATGATGATCACTGCCAGCTCTCTGACTCCCTCTCACTCCTATATCATATTTATTTGTCCTTTCCTTACCTGTTCTGGCCACTACAGGCTCTGCCTTTGGCAGTGATTTCATTATGCAGTAGCCATGGAGAATTTTACCTCCTTATGAGGCTTTTTACCATTTTATGCTGATGACTCTGAATATTGATTTTTTCACTCTCATCTATCCAGCCCGTGCGAGATATCAACATCATTCTATTTAATGCATCCCAAATGGCATTCTTGCCAATACTTTTGTTCCCAAATCCCATTATACCAGTCACCAAAACGCCACACCTATATTATAGGGGTACAATTTATTTCCTGTTCGGAATACTAAAGACATTTTTGCTATTTCTCCACATTTTTCCTTCCACACAGTAAAACACTGATATGTGCTGGGCCCAATCACCTTCCATCCAGGTTATTATCACACTTCCTTCTTATTGCCAGCACACGTGTTACACTTTTCTAATTCATTCAAAATATACCTAATTCTAAGTTCCAAGCTTATTAGCTTGTATCTAAAGTCGCCTCTCTAAATTCCCCTGGCTACTTCCCATTGATATATTAAAATACTGAAAATCTATATACTGAAGCTGAAAAGTGAAATATTTTTACCCTTAATATCACAGAGGTACTACTCATACCTTACCCTAACACCACAATAAATGCTCCTGGCATAATTTTTGGTAAATTCCTGTTACACAACTATTGCACAGATATTCCCAAGCTCATAGGAAAAAACATACCATAATGCCCAAAAGTATGTATTTTGAGAGTTTTTATCATTTATTTGTATGACAGCATGTTTCTAATTTTGAAATATTTATTTTAGACTGGTTTGGCCCATGCTTCAGTCTCTTTTCACATGGAAATATCACTGGAATTTTGCAGAAAAAAATGGATCAGCAGAGAAATTCCTTTCTCTCCTGTACTAGACATGATGGATACCTTCCCTACTTCCCACTGCTTTAATGAAGCAGGTTCAAAGCAGTGTGCTTTTTGTAGACAACAGCTCACAACAGGACATTTATTTTTAGGTTATTCATCAAAAGAATATATGTGATAAGCTGTGCAAACAATTAGATTTTTAGTCAGTGTAAGTCAAACATTTTGTTTAGCTATAAAAATGATCAAAAGTTGCAGGTGAAGGGCAAAAATTTAATGGCCTACTTTCACAAAATGGGAAAGCGGGTTCTTCACAAAGCTACACATGAGCAGGATGGTATATGAAGCTTTTGCTGTAGGCATGTTGCATTTTTTGTTTATAGTCAACACAGCGATAGTTAAAACTCACCTTGTGGTGTTAACTAAACAAAAAATGGTTGGTTATTACAGGCTGACTTTAAGTAAGCATATAAGGCAATAAGATGTACTTTAATTTTTGGATATTTCCCAGTGATTACCAGAGAGGACATAACTCTAGGTTTCCCAGATCATTGATGGGAGATGTGAAGCCAAAGAAAGTATCAGTTTTGAGAATATAAAGAAGGTCCTGATGGGAAGTTTTCTAAAAATTTACTTTCATAATAAGTAGTACTGAAATGCAAGAACAATGAAAAATCACATTTAGCAGGTATTTTTAAAATGATGGCTTCTCTTACCTCCCTGTTCACACAGCTGTTGTGCTAAGGCATCCTTGAATATAACTTGGCCCCTATGTGTAGCTGTAGCCCTGTGAACATAAAAAGACAACAATAAATAATGTAGCATGCTCATTTATATATGCGTATGTATGGCTATGCGCACGAGTAATTGAACCAGAAGTCCCATTCTGCTTTCTTCCTCTGCTTCTCTTTCTGTACTCTTTGTTTTTAAGCTTGTAGAACAATTTGTAGGGATTTTTTTATGTACTTGGCAAATAAAATAAATAAATAAATAAATAAATCTCCTAAACCAAAATAGCTAGGCTGGTAATATAAAGCACTAGTGTGGAGATTCAGTGAAGGACATGAGTAGGAGCAGGTGCATTGCAGAACTTAGCATGTCAGTCTGCCTGGGAATGCATACCTGTCTCAGAGCAGGAAAGAAAAATGCCTGTAGAGCTGCTGCCCTGTTAAATTAATAGTCACACAGTCCAATAAGCTACAGAGATACTTTGATATGCTAGATAGAAATGTAGAGCTTGAATGGGTTTCCAGAAATCCTTTCTCAAAACAAAGGGAAAACTGGTCCAAAAAGGGAGAACCCACAACATTTCTCAGTACACTGTATTAGGTTTTGCTGCAATTTGAATTACTCCTTCTCTCCTTCCTTTCATTTTCCTCATTGTCCAGAGAAACCCAAGTGGATCACTTTTTTTTTTCCTGTTGGAAAAAACATCATCATTCTTTTCCTTTTTTTTTTTTTTTTTTTTTTCCAACTCCCCAGACTCACAAACCCAGTATCTTGACACTGCCTGTCCTTTAACCATTCACCTTCTGAATAACATACCATTTTCTTGGTCCCTGCTGCTCTCTCAGTCTGCCTCCACCTTTGAGGAAGTGATATGCCTATAATAGCATGTAGTGTTTCTATACTTGAAGTCTTACCAGTGTTGTCTACATAGTAATTCTTTCCCATTAACGACCCATAGCTAACAGGCTGCCTAATGTACCATAGAGAAATATTTGTCATTTTGTTTTCCCATAATCAGCTAGAGATACAATGCAATTTGATTTGTTCTTCTCTTACAGTGCTGCCATGCTAACAGTGCTGGTTATTTTTTATTTCCAATTGCTCATTTCATCTCTATTTCCTAAGTGTAACTTTGCAACTTAATTTTATCTTGTTGATTTCAAAATCAGTATTTTTGTCAGTGCTGGCTCTGAATTCTGATTTCTTGCAGCCAAAGTTCTTCCAATACTTGTCTAGACTTATATACATTCTCACACACATTCTTCACCCTATCTGAGTCGGTAACAGAAATAATTAACATAAATTGACTCAAGATTGATCCATATGAATTCCTTGAAATAGCCTCTCAGCCCAACAGTAAGATATTGAAAACAACTTTATGAGTGTGATTTTTAGCCAGCTGTGTGCCCTCTCTAATGCATCACACCTGACTTCCTCATGAAACTGTCAGGAAGGAGCATAAAGGCATGGTCTGTAGAGGTAACTCAACATAGATCATTTTTTACTCAGCTATTAGGCCAGTTATGCTGACAGGGAAGAGCAACAAAACACATCCAATGCTATATTTTTCAGATATAGGGGACCCTGAAAGTAAAACTCATCTGCAAACTGCCAAACAGGAAAACTTCTTTAGGATCAAATTTGCTTTTGATCAATTAGGAAAACTCTATTAAACCTTATTTGTATGACCAGAAATGCAAAATTATGGCTACCTGATGCTCTTAGGGCACTCAGGGAACTCCCTTCACCTGTGCGTGTTGCTTTGTCTGGCTGCTTGGACTGCCTGGTTGCTTTGGAGGTGTAGGGAAAACTAAGGTGAAATCTCACCAGGTAGTAAGAGTAATTTGGCCACAGTTCTGGGATCACAGTACTGGTGTGAAGTTTTGCTTGTAGCCCCTACCATATACATCATACATCCTATTTTAGGATTTCAAACACTTCTGTAAAATACAGCAAAACTTCATGCTTTAGTTCTTCACTAGCGTTCCTTCCTGTACTACCGTTAGCAGTGACCATACTGAGTACAAAGCAGAATAAAAATAAATACATTGCCTCCACACGTTAAAATAAATAAATAAATAGGTCATAAAAATGCCAGAAAGCTGAGACTTTGAGACTTTGTCTCATTTAACAGTATGAACTCAGTAAATTTTTACAGCTATGTTATGATGAACATGCACTTACATACATTTCTGCAAATTCCCTCGCAGGTGTATCTGGATGCACCAGACAGAATAAGACCAAGCTATCTCCAAAACCAAACATATGTAGCCCAGGCTTGTTTAAAATGACTGGATTTGGAGACTTTGGTTAACAGATAAAATTGCAGGACATCCTACAGCCATGTCTAGGTGCAGACCAGCACGAACACACATGTTTTCCAAATGTGTTTCATTGTGGGAATTCCAGGTTTTCAGCAAAATCCCTGTTACACAGTGGGATCCCTGTTACACACCTAAAAGAAAATGCCACACATAATGCACAGAAGAGATTTTGTGCAGCATTTCTATCTCTGCCCATTCTGGCAGTAGGGAAGATAGGGTTGCTTGCAGATAGAGAAAAAGAAAACTTATACCAGCCATGGGCTGACCCTTGAGAGAAGCTGTGTATGCACTCACCCAGGATATAATTCAGGATGTATGCAACAAGGATAACCACAAAACTCCTCTATGAGGCAGATAGGAGCAAACTCTCAAAACACAGACCATATGCAGAGAGGAGCTTGAGTAAGTGTCTGAATGCAAACACATACCAAATAATACCAATAATACCAAACTGAGTAGTATATACTTCCACACGTCTAAGAAAAAGGGGGTTTGGGGATGGAGCCAGCAACTGGCAGAATTATTTGCATCTTTCTGTGTCCATCATCCCTTGCTTGATAGCGCAGACCAGGAGCCAATTATTGCAGCTCCACGGCAGGAGCGATCTGTGCCCGGGGACAGCAGTGCTTTGCAGGAAGGGCACTGCTTCCTACAACATGTACTCAAGTTAGCATTAGTTTAGCACCAGCCATATGCATGAGTTCTGCACCAGCCAGGGCAGCCTCAGAGAATTATTAAGGGTATTGCTTCTGTTTTCCAGTATTATTTGCTTGTTGGTTTTTTTTGTTGTTGTTGTTGTTGTTTTCTTCTCTATGTATGCTTTACACATGGAGCAAATGCCAATAATGCAGTGCCAATAATACAGGAGCTAAGCTACTTCTAGAAAGAAGTGCAAAATGTATCTTGCCTGTATTGAACTTCCTTCACTTGTGATATTCCTACCTGTGAGGTGAGCTTAATAGGACAGGATCATGAATTTGGATTTTTAACTTTTAAAACTCCAAAAACATAGCCATACCTATAGTGACACTCAAGAAATTACTGTAATAATCATAACAAAAGTAATAAAGTCAAAGTTTAAAAAAATCTCTATTAAAGAGATAAAAATATTCAATTATTAATTGTGAGGTTTTGTTTTCTTGACATATATATTAACTGATTTCTGTACTGTTTTTCAGAAGTTTCTGTGCAGACATCAGTATAGTTAAATGTTGCTTAGATGAGGAGTACTTAATTAATTGGTGTTACTCCACACCAGCCTGTAGTCCTCCTTTGTGACTGTATGCTAATTATTTCCAGCTAAAGGGCAGGTGACCCATCAAGTATCACCTGTCAGCCAGGCAAAAGGCAGGATGTGTGCTCTGTGTGTCCCCAGAGGTAGTTCCTTCCCAGGGATCAATCTCTCCAAGGGGGGTGAGAAATAAAAGAAAAATGGAAGGGAACAGGAATGTCCTGACATGGTAAGTGAGGGCTTTGAAAGAAAAACAACTTAGAGGTAATAAGGTTCCTCTTTACATTAACTTCGCACCTCCATTAGCCTAGATGGATCTGTCTGCTTGGGGCTATGTAGGGGAGAAGAGAGAAAATGTGTTTTTAACAATAGCAAGGAGAGATAAACTGCTGAGAGAGGACAAAAAAGCTCTGAACACAGGAAGCTGCTATCTGGTGCCAAGGCTTGCTGCAGGTTTGACATTGCCAGCTCCATGCTTTGACCCCAGGAGTTCTGTAACAAACTTTGCTTCCTAAACCAGAACTGCTAAAGGTGAAATCAGGTGCCAATAAAGACATTTAGATTGGCTGTCATTGAAAACGGAAAGAGAATTCTGACTTGCCGAGTCTCTGCTGGAACTATACATATTTTAAGTCACCTGTGAAAGGGGATGCAAAACACCACCCTGCTAACAAGCTTAAAACCACTTTATTCAAGTGCAACCTTGCCAGCTCTTCAGAATGTAGCCTAAGTGATATAATTTTGTCCCTTGTGTTTTGTCTTCTGTGTGACATCCATTCCAGCCTCTAGGCGATCTGGGAGAAACAAGTCCAGAGATGTTCACATCCATTCCCAAAGTCGTAGTCCAGCCTCCTGCAGCATGCTTTGTGCTACGTGCCCAGGAGCAGAGCACCAGCCCCAGGCCTCCCTCCAAGGGTTGCCACCACCTGGTCATGCTCTGGGGTCAGCACAGCCTGGCTGTCACTCTGCTCCTACAGCGGTTGGCAGCACCTGTGCCTTCTCCTGGAGAGAGGAGACAGGCACCAGCACAAAGTTGTTCAGGAGGCATCTGGGAAGAGAGATTTCCTACAATAAAATACCCCATCTCATGACAGGCCCCAAAAGATTTTTTAAAGGATCATGGAAAATGAGGTTATAGAATCACACAATAATAGAGTGGTTTGGGTTGGAAGTGACCTTAAAGACCACCCAGTCCCACCCCCCTGCCATGGGTAAGGACACCTCCCACCAGACCAGGTTGCCCAAAGCCCCATCCAGCCTGGCCTTGAACACCTCCAGGCATGGGGCATCCACAGCTTCTCTGGGCAGCCTGTGCCAGGGCCTCACCACCCTCAGAGTAAAGAATTTCTTCCTTATATTTAAACTAAATCTACCTGCTTTCAGTTTAAAATTATTACCCATTGTTCTATCATTACATGCCCTCATAAAAAGTTATGCTTTCCCCCACATTAGCATGGTTTAGCCCTGTGCCTACTGCTAGCAGCTGTATTGCTTCTCCTTGTGCCATACTTCCACTTGAGGAAATTTAGGATGTTATTCATCTCTCCAGGGAAATCAGTGGCTGGCTATACAAAGCTGAGATTTTTCTCCCAAACTGTATAGCACCATTCCCCTAAATCCAGTGGGATCCACCGACAGCACAGACTGCACTCTGTCCCGGCCACCACCCTGTGATGCAGGAAATGCCCTGTGTTGATGGGTGTGGGCTAGAAGAGAAAATAAATGCATACATACTGAATAACTGCTGTCATGATTTTATGTTGAAGTATCTTGTATTCCACAGTGGATTTGGTGCACTGCCAGCATGCTGTATTTTAAATTGAGTGTTTCAGCTCAGGAGAGAATAGCCAGGCAAGGTGAGTGGGACTGAGCCCAGGCTCTCCTGGCTCCGTGTGCAGCAGGGATGCATGGCAGCACTGCCCAGAGGCCAGGGCAGAGATTTGCCCTCTTCATCAAATAAACTAGGTGGGTTTTAATGTTTTATTGTATTTGTAAAACTCTCACTGCTTGAAGGGTTGTCCTGTTTTGGCTATAGTCCAAAACCAAAATAAAACCAAACCACACACACAAACAAGACCACAAAAAATATTATCCAATTCTTAACAAAATAAACAAATTAAAAAGCAAGATGAGGAATAGGTCTGCTGGGCATTAAGTGCCCAGGGCAGGAGCATCCAGCCTTTCTGTGAGGGAGTGTGAAAAGTATTTTCAAAATGCACTGCAAAGGTAACTTGGTGACCATTTACTGGGTAGGGCAGGGTGTGATGTTGGTGTGTACTTCAGCCTGTGTCTCCCATTGTGCTGAAACCACCAGTGACCAGGTCTCCAACAGCAGCCAAGGAACTGCTAGGATTTTGGCGCTGGTTGGATGCCTCTGAGTTGTTTTTTCAGCCCCTGCTTGACTTGTAAACACAGTCTAATTAAAGTAGCAGGGATGAGGTATGTGTATCCTAAAAAACATGGTTTTGACTCTGCCTTTTGCTCCCTTTACCCAACTGTTTCTTCCCTGAGGTACTGTAAAAAAAAAAGTCATCTGTCCTGGCTGTATTCAGCTGAAGCTGCCAGGGAAATCTGGCAAGTAAGATGTGATTATTTATGTGGACATTTGTTCAAGAGGACAAAATTAGCATGCTCACTCTGAAAGCCTGGATCAGAGGTGAAAAGACATCAGAGGGAAAGGCTTAAAATGGCCACAGCAAACAGAGTACATGTGAGAGGCCAAAGAGCAACCAACTCACTTGTGGCAGCTGCCCCAGGCTGAAGCCTGCGGGCTGTGCATTGTGCTTCTGGCTGACTTCATTGTGAGCTTGGGCTCCTCTGAATTCGTATGGAGTAAGTGCAAGAGAAACTAGAACCACCTCCTTTAACTCCTGCCTCTGCAGTTATCTCTGTGGTCAGCCCATTTGGGGAAGGGCACTAGGAGTCTAACCCAGGGGTGATGTGAGTATCTTTGTGAAGATTTTGAAAATTATAATGTCAGAAAGAAACATGTCTGAGAGACAGAAAATGCAGGTGAAATGTCAAAAGGCTTCTCAGCTAGATCCAATAAACACCAAATAAAGAAATCAAAGTCTCCTTTTGTTGTGTTTGGTATTAAAACAGTATTTAAAGCTGCAGGTGTGTATTTGTGTGTATTGGAGGGAGCGCATATCAACGTATGGGTATCCATATCAGCTAGCGTTCAGTGAGGCTACCCTGCCCTTAACAGAGCATGCAACATGACATGAGTATGGCTGGCAGAAACCTCTACTGGGTGGGACAAACCACACAGAGTATGAGCAGTGATGTGCTATTTCTCCCTCCCACAACCCTGTCTATGCACTGTAAAGAGCTCATTACCATGATGGTAGCTCCAACCTGCGTGCAGCCAGTCTTGCAGAACTTTTCTCTCAGTGCACTCCGTGCAAAACATGCATTTTTTAAAACCTACAACTTCAACCACACTCCAGATGAGACACTTTTAAAGTGTGCAGTGGTCCGTGCACCCTTCTGTGTGTTGGCCTGATGTGTACGGTTTTGACTGTACACATGGTCCAGTGCACACTTACAACGCATGTAAAGAACAGGGCTCCAAGACCTGTCCCCATGTATCTTCTGCACATTTTTTGTAATGTGACTATATTATCACCTAAACAAGTGATAATATACAAAACCAGACTTCTGTTTGAATCAAATATATCAGTTGAAATATTGATACAAGGAGCCATTCATTTGTGCCAGTTCACCCTTTCTCATAAATAAAATTACTGATTAATTTTTCATGTTTAGTCTTTTCTACCATTGTTGGGAGAGCTGGTTTGTTGGTAGGCTTAGAAAGCCACACTCCATCCTGAGACATGGGTTTGGAGTCAGCTTGGAAACAATTTCCATCTCATTCAATGAGGTGAGGTCAGTTTTGTTGTTATTGTCTTTGACATTTTCAAAATTAAAAAAAAAAAAAAAAAGTAAACAAAAGTTTAAGAGAGAACATGATGATTTTCCAGAAATAAGTTTAGAACAAAATATGAAGGCAGGAATATGACAGTGAAATGGCAATATCAGTTGAAGATCAAGCAGATTTCAGTTTTTATGGTTTAACATGGAAAGCTGCCCCACACTGCTTCACTTAGAAAGTGCTGCTCTGATTAAGGGTTTGAATTAAGTACACATTTAAGTGCTTTCTTTAATCAAGTTTTAAATAAAAGTGGCAGAAAAATAAATGAGAAGAACATATAATTATTGAGTATATTACAGAGAATGGATTTGTGACTACAGCACTAGAAGCAGAAAGGTGCACAGGAAGCCCCAGCCCCTACATATTATAATTTATGAGAATTTCCTTTTGTAGTCATTAAAAAACCACTAAACATCTGTTTGGTTACGGGGAGTGAGTACAGAATAGGGATACAACAGAACAGTCAATATGCACTAACAAAGAGGAAAAATCAAGAATTACCATTTTAAACTGTAAATAAGCATTTCCATCCTCTTTCCCCCTGTATCTCAAAGAATAAAAAGATGTTTTTTCACTTTTATCATGTTTTTGTGACTAGAATGATTAGAGCCTCTTGCTGAAAGCAGATTAGGACAATACTTTCTTCCCAGCTACAGGAAATCCAACATTTTCATTAGTATTTTGCATTGTGTGATTATAAAGGAAAGCAAATTCTATTTTTTCTATATTTTAAATAAAGGGTCCTTTTGCAGTGGCATCTGCCAAGCAGTCAGTTCATATAAATAATAGAACAAGCATCCATTGTCTCTATACTGACACAATGCCAACAACTAGGTCTCTGTTTTCCACCTTTTCTCGTGTTTGGGAGAGGGTGTTGTCCTTGTCTTAGGTTTTACAATCTGTTGTGCTTTATTACCTAGTGAAACATTGATTGCATGGATTTTCGTTCTTTAATGTGTTGAGTATTCATAAGTATTTGAAGTCCATATTTAGCCTTAGCCTAATTAATATATTATTTCTTTTTCATGTAAAAAATACTGTTTTTCCCAAACTTTGCCTCTATAGTCTTCTAAAGCCTATATTTAATCAAACTGTCTTTCAATCACCCAAATTATCCTTCAAGAAGAAGAACAACAACAAAAATGTGTTTTCTTGTGTCACAGAAAGAAATTTTACAGCTTAGTATGGATTTTCAAAGTACCTGATACATCTAAAAGAACACAGAGGTATTAAGTAAATGAATTTAACAGCACATGGTTATTTCCTGTATGCCCATACAATGAATAGTATCCTTTCCTTTACTTAGCAAGGCGTAGTAATTAGGTTTGACAGCACTGATCAACTGGGGTGACTTGAACAGAGGCCACAGAGGTGGTTGGGGCTGCAGCACCTGCCCTATGGGGAGGGGCTGTGGGACCAGGGCTTGTTCAGCCTAGAGAGGAGATGATTCTGGGGGGATCTGACAGCAGCTGCCCAAGCAAGGGAGCATGCTGCCCGTAGAGATGGTGCAATTTCTCTCCATCTCTTAAAAAAGCTTAAAGTCTGAAAGAGTAAAATCTGAAACAGCATATGTGACCCTATGGTGAATAAAATAAAATAAAAATAAAAATATTGCTTTTAAAAAATCCTAAGTAATGGAAAAAAGGATGATTTTAAGGACACCTTTTCAGTTCACTGCTCTCGTGCCGTCTGTCTTGCTATCCATTTCCCCGTTAAGGTTTGAGCAGCCTGATGTAACCTGTTTTAGCTGCCCACGTCCCCAAAGGATGCTGCCAGCAGCTGCAGATGACCTGAACCATATGAGAATCTGGAACCTCACCCACTGTGTTTGCTTTACAACCCACACAGGGAAATCCTCAAATAGACAAATTAACCCCATTTCTTAACAAAAATTCAATTGAAAATTAATTACAGAGATGCAACTGGTGCATCCACATTGTGCAAAGCATATTACAAGGGAAGGATAAAACCTGCCTCTTTAGACTACAGCTAGAAAATGTTGCATCAAAAATTAAAACATCCACAGGCTGCATCCCTGAGTCCATGGGACACGTCTCTGCTTCCTACAGCTTCACTGGGCACTGAAATATTACCTTCCTTGTCTAAAGTTTCTTTGTGTTCTTCCCACTGTCCTAAACATTTTCAGAGGACTGAAAAACAAATGAAGCACACAAACCTTCCACAGATTTCTACAAATCAAATTGTGGAAGAACCTGCTACAGTCATTACTGAAAGTCTTTTTATTCCCTACTTTTCCAAGAGGAAATTACAGCCCCTACTTGCCTCTTGCATGATGGGAATATGGCAGATTTCCAAGAGGAAAAAAAAAAAAAAGGAAAAAAAAAAAAAAAGCAGGGTAACAAATCATACAAAGGACAGTTATTTCTCCTTCTTGGTTTTTAATTTCCAACCAGATTTATGTGTTGGAAGAAAGCATATATCCCTTAAGACCATACCAGCTTACAAACAGAAATAGACAGGTGAAATATTGCCTTAGGAGAATAATTAATTCCGTCAGCCCCTGAAAAAAATGACAAATTTGTTAAATATTGCAGACCTTCAGCCAAAAAAAGCAGGTGGAAGGACATCAGGAGTATGGCATAAACTGGAGAGGCTACAGTGAGGAGGTCTGGCATCAATACCCGGAGCTGGATGTAGAGGGAAGGGCAGGAGGATATCCGGGGAGCCTGCAGGTATTGCAGAAGAGTCTGAGATGTGGTGTGAGAGCAGCTGGGAGCTATGGGGACTTACTGCTCAAAGCCATATGAAACAAAG
The DNA here is from genome assembly GCF_965140915.1 of Aythya marila. Classification (NCBI taxonomy): domain Eukaryota; kingdom Metazoa; phylum Chordata; class Aves; order Anseriformes; family Anatidae; genus Aythya; species Aythya marila. The sequence goes on along the minus strand of NC_139042.1, from coordinate 194,061,137 downwards.
ATGCATGGATTCTGCTGCTCACAGCATCGCTCTGTCTTTCTTCAACAAGGAGATTTGTTTTAGAGAGACCTGTTTAAGTAATGCTGCTTCTGAGCCATAGGCAGAATCTTTGATTCCTCCACCCAAGAGACCATGGTTTGGCCACACAAACTCTTCACACCCCAGATAACTTCATAGGATGGTAAGAAAATTCAGGCTGGGAGGGACCTCAGGAGGTTTCCAGGCCAACCTCCTGCTCTGAGCAGTCAGCTGCATCGATCAAACAGACACAACCCTGCTATGTCTTCTGCCACACTGTGCGACAGCATGTCCAGACTCACAGCTCTGGTACTCGTGAATGTTTTTACATAGTAAAATACTGCTAAAGTTATCAAGATTATTTTAAACAAAAACTGCCATATGACCTTTCACTTGAATTGGTCAGTCACTTGGCACGGGCATAAACACTCTAAATTTACAGCTCATTTGGACAGCAACCTCCCATGTAATATACTGTTCTGACAATAATGAGTCTGAACCCGTGCTTCTCACTAGGAAACAATCAGTGATTTATCTCACTCTGAAATAAATTACCCACTAAGCTACATTGCCATAACACCTCCCTTTGATAACATGTTGGTAATAAATCTTTAAACCTATTATTAAAAAAGGACATCCAACTCTAAAAACCCTTCTCTTTAAGCAGAGTATTAATGGAGAGATCTATAACCACAGCCTTGAAAGAAACCAACGTAAGAGAGAATCCGTAACTAATAATGTAAGTACTTCTAGGATAGAGGGTTGGTGTCAGTTTTTTGTCCCTGACTCATTTTTCCTCTGAGTATAGATTTGTTTTCAGAAATTGTTGGCAGAATGAGCACAGCGCTAGAGTGAATCTTTGTAGGAAAATATTTTGATGGTGTTCTGAGACTCTTTAGCACAGTCACAACATTGGGCTCTGTATGTCCCAGATGAACAAAAATGGGAATATTGGGTAAAATGTAACCAGACTTTGACTCTTCATTTATTTTCTAATGACAGTTCCTAATCAAAAAGAATACATTCAGAATTCAGTTCAGTAATGTTGCCAGGAAGGTGAATTCTTCAAATACTTAAAAATAATTATTGCTCTGTTACATGAAATATTGCTTGGGTTCTCTAATTCCCATGCACAGAATCCCAAATACTAAGTATTCCAGATGAAGGCATTCATCAGAGACCTGCACATCTGGTGCTGTACATAACAGAATGGTGCTGGAAATTAGGGAAATTCATGAGTAATTTGTATATCTAAGAAGTTTATGGTTGATTAATAAAATAGCAAACTTGAGCTAACACTTATGATGAAATAGGACCTTGTCTCAAAATTGATATGCTAATGGCTTTTTTTTTTTTTTTTTTTTTTATGTCTGCATCAAATAAGCAGCAACATAAAAGGTGGGATTTTTCTTGTGAATCTCTCAACTTCAACTAAGGAACTTATGCAGTAGACGTACCACTGCATTTAGGAAAAGCCCCTGTGCCACTAGGGAAAGACACTTCCCGTAAGCTGTTCAGGATAAATTCAGGACTGTATCAGGCTAAGGCAGGCAGAGTTTTCTAGCACCTTGGTGCTTCTGAACAGTCTCTTTGGCAGAAATATAGCAAGTACTGGCTCCATCAGAGTCTTCTGGCAGTGGGAAAGAGTAACATACCATCTCTAAGCTAAATCTTTCTGTGCAATGTAGGTAAAAATGGCCAGATGTCTGAGCATTGTCATTGTGGACGGAGTCAAAATAGATAACAGATTTGATGGAATGTTATATAAAGTTACCACAAGCATTTCCCCTTTTAAATGGCAATTCCCCTTCTTGAATGATTACTAAATACCCCATGATTGCTGAAGAGAAGATCATATCTGCACAGAGAATGGCTGAATTCTTGAAAAACTGTGACAAAGAAAAAATGTACCAAAGGCTATAAAGTACTCTGACCCAGTGGGTGAGATGGATGTTGCTGTGACTAGGAAGACTAGCAAGACCCATCAAACAGATGGCAGGAGTAACAGTAAGCTGTGAACTGGTAAAGGCGTATGGATGACAGAGATACAATTATCAATTTAGAAGAAAATAAGACATCTCTGAGAACAGCATCTGAAAACAATGCTGTAAAAATAGCACCCTAACTATGTCGTGCCACTTGTTTGGCACATGCTGGAGAAACAGACAGACTTCATTCATTGGCAGAGATTAACTCTGCTATATTATTCTAGTAGGAAGACTGTGAAAAAACAATATGTTGCCAACAACAAACACAATGTTTTAAAATACAGCTGGTGATCCATGCCTTTTAGCTTCCAGGTGCATCCATCTCAGGGGATCCCTTATTCAAGCAGCTCATAGTAAGTTAGGATTGCTTGCATGACTTTTCTGTGCATTTCCTATTTTAAATTTTATTGACCTGTGAAGCTGAAGACCTGTGTTCTCAGTGGACACATGCTCATGGGTACCTTTTACGTTCAGAGTTTAAAAATATTTATTTATTCCTGTTTTTCAGTATATACTGCACCTAAGCATTGTTCTGGCTGTATCATTGACTATGAATAAAATGATATGAAAAATCATGAGAATTCCTGAACAAAGAGAACCAGAATTAATCATAAATAATTTAGATATATTTAGTCAACCAGAACATGAGTCCCATACAGGTTTTCATTTAGAAATATTTTTTTTTTGTTATTCTTGTTGCAGAACTTCTCATATTGTCTTGTTATAGAGGTATACCTTGCTGCTTTGCAGCTGGCTGTAACGTTGCTTTTCAATATTTTTCACACTGCTACTTGATCTTTCAAAGAGTTTACCAGTAAGAACATTGGAAAGATCTGTTGGTTTCAGGAAGCATAATTGAAACTGCTCTTTTTTTTTTTTTTTCCAGATCACTTCATATACTTCATTATGCACAACAAAATACAACAAAAAATCAAAGAAAGTATTTGTTATTCAATTGCTAAAATTTATTCTCTAATGCATAAACATTGGTCTTACTGATTTTTATTTTAAAAGAACTGCATCTTATTTCTTAATGGTCTATTTTTATGGAAAAATGCTTATAGGAATTAACACTTCTGAATCTCGTATCAGAATAAATATGAAAGTTACATTTTATTTTTTTGGGTGGAATATACTTAAAAAAAATAAAAAAAGATTCTGTTTAAGGCTTTGATGTCAGAAATTCTCAGGTGCATTCCTGATGCCAGGTATGCTGCACTATACTGCTTTGTGATTTTACAATGAGTTTTTTGGGTAGTGTGAAACTTGATGCATTTCCCTGTGTGCTGCCAGGCAGTAAGAGTGTGCACACAGCCATTCCCCACCTCAGGTAAGGAGAAGTGACATCTAAACCACAAGTTCATCACTTACAGTCACACTGGTATCTTTTTTTTTTTGATCTCTCAACTCCATTGAGACTCCTCCTGTATGTGATAATACACCCCACTGTTTCTTTCAGCAGAATCCTCTATATTCAAACTTCCAAAATAATATATTGAAGACACTTAAGCTGCTGTATCCTTTCATTGGAACAGACCTACGTGTTCAAAAATTATTAGTGCAGGGGGAAGGATGGATTGATAAACAGCATTATCAGTCCAGCAATATATCTTAGGCCAAACATCTCTAAATTTAATTTATTTTCCTTACATGTTTTTCTCTTGCTTGCTTTTAACGGGCACAAGCACCTCTTGATACTGGTGATGGTAAATTTTAATATAACTTACTGAGTGTCTGAAAACTGGACACTTGCCCAGGAATTGACTCTACTATGTCACCATGCACTGCATTTACCCATTTTGAGACATAACCTTCCTAATCAAATGATGCACAAAATAATGAAGAAAAATTACCCTAGTCACTGCTATTTCAGAAGTCCTAGAAGGTGAAATTCTGAGCTTGCTTGGAGGTAGTTCCTGTATTGGAGCTCTGTGTCTTGAACAGATTGATGTAATTATGTAGATCCATGATAACTCTTTTGTTTGCACCTTTATATCCTGGCTAAGGAAGCCACAACTAACAAGACATTAGTTTTCTTTGTGAAACTGAGGAAATAATGTCTTAGGCTCTTTCCTTGGGGTCTCAAGGCACCAAAGGCATTTTCCCTCCTTGCAAGTTCTCAGTATCCTTCCTAAAAGCATCTGCCACAAAACCAAATCATCCCAGGCTAGTCTGCTGCAGTTTGGGTGCTGGATGCCTGCAGAGCTGGATGCTCAGAGATGTGTTACCAAGAAGGTCTAGAAATACATGGGATCCCCTTCCTGCGAGACCAAGTGATCCCTCAGGGTCCTCAGACCTTCCCAAAAGCTCACTGCTCACATCCTTGATGTAACCCAGCACAACAGTGGGAGCAAAGGGTGCTGGATGTCTGGAGGCTATCAAGCCATCATTATAGGGAAAGAGGAACAAAGGAGGCATTCAAGGTAAAGAATTTTTGGAATATTTGGAACCCATAAAATACTAATAGGAATTTCTGATTTTCACACATAAGTGATTTTTTTTTTCCCAGAAGTGTCTAAGTCTTGTTTACAAATTAGATAGAATAGTCTGATTTGCAAAACTGAGGTAACAAGATAATATTAATCCAAAAAATTCACTTCCAACATATTTTTAAGTGAAAATGGAAAAAAAAAATTCTTCCAGCTTTGCACATGAAATTTAAATATGTATTTAAACCGATTTTTCCCTCATCCTAATGCATGCATTCTCATCTCAGTGACAGGCCAAATATTGTTTGTTCAGCGAACCTTTAGCTTTTGAGTCTTTGTTGGTCTAACCGTTTTACTAGTCCTGTAAAGACAATACAAATCCCAATTTGTGGGGCATGCCAGAACTCAAACAAATGTGGTTGCCATTTGCCACAGGGTTTTGGGGCAGCACAGAGGGGCAATGGGATGGGTCCTGCCAACCCACTTCAGCTGGAGGAGAGGCAGCAGTGACAGCAAGCAGCGGTGGTGAAGGTGGGGATGCAGCTCCTTTCTTCACTGCACCATGCTTATGCCAAATTTATATTCACACACAAGGACAAGGCATGAAAAGATGTGGCATAAGGAGCCTCCAGTCTGATTTTTCTACCTCTCCAGTGATAACTTACATTAACCTCTTTTATAGTATTTTGTTTCTGAACAAATTTTAAACAAAAGTTTAAAATAGTAAACAAACAATAGTCCTTCATCTTCAGAAATACTTTTTTTTCGGTTTTGCTTTAAGTATAAACATTGGTATTCTTCCATGAATGCAGCTCCTTTCAGTCATACATTTAAAACATGATGGCTATTTTGAAAACTCCAAAAAATATCTAAGAGTATGTCCCACTTCTTACAGACAAGCAATGAACAAACTCACAGTGAGTGACAGCCCTGGAATCATCCACAGATCTCGCATACCTAACACTGGTTCAACAGCATGAATAGTTAAATCTTCTTTTTTCAAATTACTTCTGTATGTGAATGACACTGTCAAATATTCATACACACTTTGAATAACACTGAGGTAAAAGCACTTTTCCAAGTCATACCTGATTCTAAATTTAACCTTTCTAAAAATATTTTTTTTCTTTACAAAAGCTAAAGAAGACAGATATATTTACATAAAATTAATAAAAAGTAAACAAATACTAGATAAATGTTCTTATATGTCTTTCAGTACTCTGGATTTCAATGCACTAGTTCAAGAAGAGAGACAAGTAAAGAGATAAGTAAAGGACGACTATAATGAAGAGAGGGTTTATTTACATTTCTGTGGGAAGAGAAATGAAAATAACATTAAGAAATACTAGAAATGCTAGTTTTTTTAATGTAATTTAAATAATCAACAATAGTATTTATAGCATAGAATAGGCAAGACTTATCTTTATATTTATGGATTCCTTTATGAATCACTTTAAGTATATTCATGTAAATATATTCCTTTGTGGCTTGTGGTAAAAATAATGATACCATTTGTACACAAATAAATAAAACCACAAATGTTATTCCCTTGACAAACTGCACCATATTACTATATATTATTTTCACACAGAACATAAGGGCATATAGAAAGAGTCTGAATGCAATCAGAAGAGGTATTGTAAAGCATATTTTTGACATCTTCTAGCCCAACCTATACCTAAATGAGAGATTGGTGCCTCTTATGAATTAAACATAATTCTTGATTTATGTTCCGTAACCCTTGTATCAAAACCCATAGTTCCAGAGCAATGTCACCGCGAATTCATTTAATGATATTGATGGTACAGCTAACATAGAGAATGCAAAGTAACAAGCAGTGCAGAGCATGGCTTTATAAATCACTCCTACAAAGAACTAGGCAATAAATAACAAGCCATTAATTCCCTCTAAATTATGCTAAAATACTTAAACTACTTGTGTAGCAAATTATAAATGCCTGCCATTTCTGGTAAAAATGTGAGACTTCTAACCAAGACATTTTATCAAATCACATTGCACATATCAAACTTTAGAGTAACCAGTTTTGTGTGAGAACTTATTTCTTTAAGACAAGACACAATTTGTGTCTGGAAGAAGAAAATATTGCAGTTATGCCATCCCCAACCCCAGATCCTTTCCAGTACCCTGATTCTGAATTACACCTTTGATTCTATGAGTCACTGCTGAGACTGTGCAGGCATCTCCCTGAATGCCTGGTGGTACTGGTGCAGCACCTGCATGCAATGAGCCAGGTCCTGAGTGCTTGCACCTTGAGTTACCAGCACGTGGTCTCAAGAGAAGAACTCACCTGTTGGTTACCAGCTACGCTGCATGTGGTGGGGCTAGCTACTCGTGCGGTAGAGTCCTTTGCAATGGGATTAAAAATAGCAGAATCTGATCTCATGGAGATTTGGAAATGTTCTCCTGGGAGAAAATTAAAATTGGAGTGCAACGGAGAATCAATTTAAAAAATATCTGGCATTAAAGGTAGTCAAGAGATGTTAAAGGTAAGAGAATTTGACAGGAAAACCAGATAATCTGTTTTTTTTTTAAGGTCAAATCTTCAATATTTAGGGTAATTTAGCTTCAAGTGTTGGTTTTTCTATAACTACATAGCATAGTTATATATATTTTTGTCTGTGTCTCAGAAACAGTAAAACCACTCCAACTGTACTTATCCGTGCTAACTTCTTGAATCCTAAAATTGAATCCAGTTTCTTATCCTCTACAATTTGTGAGGTAGCAACTGTAGAGCTGGAATATGACCCTATTGTGCAGGCCATGACTGGTATGATGGATGCAATGACCACAAAAGAAGTTTGCTTTCCCAGGAACTCTGGGACCCCAGTCCTGACATATGACCCCAACAGGGAACCCCTTACGTAAAGCTGTTCACAAATATCTCAGCCTCCTTGTTGGATCTGCTAATAGCTTCAGAGGACCCAATCAGAGGAAAGTAATTGTGCTCAAAAGGGCAAGATTACAAGCCCAAGAAATCTGGTTAATGTACCATGCACCCGACCATGCCTGCTGGTGCTCCAATACAGCTCTTTCATGAAACTTAGCCTAGCTGGTCAAAAAGGAAAAAATATCAGTCTGATAATTTGTGTGCTATTGCACTCAGGGCAGCTGTTCTATTCCTTTGTAACTCTATTAACTCCAAGGAAAAATTTCACTCTTAAAATCTCAGTGAGAAAGTTGAGGGCTAAGGCTGAATGCAGGAGATGACCACTGTCCCCATTTCATACATATTAAGGTAAAACCTTTTAATGAGCACTTTTTACCTTGATTAACAAACAGTGCTTAAAAAGGCAATAAAAGTGGTGGAACTGCTAGAACATGATCTGTATGACGTCTGGGTTTGGGTTTCTCCAAGCTGTTCTGGCTCCTCCACCACTGTCCCTTTCCAAAATCCACCAGTGATCTTCAGAACAGGTACTTTGTAATCTGTTGCTTTGCTAATGGAGGTTTGAGGACTGCCACAGGCATAGAAACACCAGTAAAACTAAATAAAAATTGTTCTGGAAGAATAATGAAGTAGTCACTCAGTAATTTCTACTCCCCCCCCTCCTCCCCCTCAAGATTTCTATAGGAAGGATGCTCACTTTCTGCACAAACTCTCCCAAGGCCTGGCTAAGCCTGTGCCCCCATGAGCTTCACCATCTCACCACAAGATCACTCCCTTTTTTATTTCCCAGGTTGTTTTTTTCTGTTCCCACACATTTGTATTTCCCAAAACAATCCTAAGAATTTGCAGTGGGAAACACAGAAAACAGCTCTTTCTAACTATCCCATCTGGAATTATATCTCCCAATTTAACTTTTCCTTTGAAAAGAAACCACTTAGTCTAACATTTTTTTAACTATGTTTTTAGAATAAAAGGGTAATTATACTCTACATATATCAACCTCGATGCTAAAATTTAGCTTCATCTATATGTAACTGTAGCAGTCAATGGGAGACCACAGATATGCTAGACTGTAGGTCTTCCCTCCTTTTTTTTGTTTGTTTGTTTTATTATTTTTACAACCTCCAACAGCCCTTTACGTACTAAAAGCTGTATTAAAGAGCTCTTGCTCTTTAATTGTTCCAGTAGTTGCATGAGCAGATTGAGGTCAGCATAATGCCCTCAAAATTCCTAGTGGCAAACCGTTGGTGTTACGTACATTAAATCTGAGATGGCCATAGCCCAGACTTTTCCACATTAAAAATCCTGAATCTGACCCAGTTATCCAGCTTTGTCACAGGTTATCTCTACAATGGTCCCAAAGACACACAGAAGCAGAATCTAATCGCATATACTGCAAGTATTAGATAGAGGCAAAGCACTGGAATTTCAGTCTGTAGAGACCTGGTTCAGCTTTAAAATTCATCAAAATAAAGCTTTAAAATATAATGATATATATAGGTTGTTTATATGAACAATGACAGTACAAATCATTACTGCTTTTCCTAGCTACTATCTTAACTACATTTCCTAACCCTAGAATAAAGTACTGCTAGCACCAAAGTTACACTTCTCACATTTTGCCTTAGTAGACCAGCAATCACTCTATAGCTGAAGACAGCTATTCTTAGTTTGGTGCTATTTTAGTAACGATACTGCTGATTTAACTTCACCCGTACAGACTCTCTGAGTGCACAACTTCCCATATGTGCAGCAGGCAGCCAGCTTTCAGCTGGTGCACTCTCCGTTGGGTGCTGCCCAGCCATGGCTAGAAGTGCTCTCAGCCTTTGGCAAGTGCTTAGCAAAAGAAATTTTATAGGAATGCACAAGCATGAAAATTATTATTGCATTACCTGTTGCCATGCTAATTTTGTTAAGGGTCTGTTAGAGTTTCATTATAAACCATATTTTCAAGGGGTTCATAAATCAACCATGAAATGTATTCTGTGCTCAAACTTCTCACAAAGAGTACATCCTAAAAACATTATTATTTTACCAATTTGGAAAAAAAAAAGAAAAAAAAAAGAATAAGAAACAAGGTCTATTAAAAATCTATTTATTAACTTTTCAAATATAACGTGAAAGTTTAAAATTATTGGTAAAGTTCTGCTAAACAGAGTAATGCAAGGGTTCCAGCACAGGCAAATGCTGAGTTTCACTTGCACTGTCATTTTGTTACTATATCTGAAAATCTAATGATGCTCATGACAGCTTCATAAACTTGTTTTAACGCTTCTGTTTCTACTGGGGCTTCTACCCCTCAGGTGCTAGATGTGCTCAGTGTTCCTCAACCCATGAACTACTCACCAAAGCCTCTGGGCAGCTGAAAGCCCCACGATACATGCCACATCCCTTGGAGGTCTGGGGCATGCACAGTTGCAGAACCAGCTCCTAGGTACAAAGGGATCATCATCCAAGGGTGTTAGCTACTGTATCGAGGCTTTGACCTCAATAGCTTCCCTTCTGCTCCAGCTGGGTGTTGACATTACCACTCACATTCTGCAACCCCAGGTCTGAAATCCAGCTTAACCGCCTATAAGACAGGTATATCAAGAGCCATGAGTTGCAGATGCAAATAAACTACTTTTACCAAACTAAACCACTGAAACTAAAATTCCCTTTATGAAAAATGTAAGTCATCTTTAACCAATTACCAACATCTGTCAGCCTCAGAAATATTTGTTCTGATTATGTATATATATAAATATATTTTTTTAATTCTTCTCTTAGTCCACTGAGACTTGTAGACAAAACTACTCCAGAACTCCAAACATAGTCACAAACAGTAGTCCTATCTACTGGTTAGAACCATGGTGGGATACAAAACAACCCTTACAAATATAAGTAAACTTTCCTGACATATCCTAAACAGTAGTAAGAGATCCTTTTGTCATTTGTATTTCATTCGGTTAAAGCATGCTAACAATTTTGTACCCATAAAGTGTCTTCCTGAGATGCTTAGTTTGTGCATCATAACAAAGCATTAAAAGATCAACCCTTAAAAGCTTAACAATAAAAAAGGCCAAGTGCAGTCTATATGTACTGAAACTAATGATTATTATGACAATCTACTTATCCACCACATCAGTCTGGCAATTTAATGCATGAACTCATGGAGTCTTAGTGCCTTAAGGTTGTGCCATATGGCACTGCAAAGTTAGATTTAAATTTGGCTTCAGTATCCCAATGGCCATCCCTTTAAAGGCACAAATAAATTTACTAACAGATACATGAGGACTATATTAATTTTCAGAAAATTAACATTAACTTGCACTTTTTTGAAGCACAACTTACAACTGCCGTAAGAAATAAAGCCAACATTCCCTGTCTATCAGCATGGTCAACAGCTTACAGTGATAAATTAGTGGTTCCATGAAAGAGGTCCTTCATGTGGCTTTGGAAGGGAGGAAAGGGAACTGGGTCACCATTTCCTCCCTTCCCATAGCAATCTGAACTGTGGGTCCCTGCTGATGGAGGAGGCAGGTGCTGCCTCCTGTCCAGAAGGGCAGAGAGGGGCAGGAGCATGGCTCTATCAGACTCCATTGGTGACCATCACAGCTGAGCTAATGTGGCAGGAGATGGACATGAGCTATAGCCAACAACAACCTTCTCCAGTTTGCTTCTTTGCAAATCTGCAGTGCAGGCAGCTTGAAAAAAACTTATTGGTCAAAGCCACTGGGAGGCACAACACCATTCTCTGAAGCAAATGATGTTTTCTTCATGTTAAGTAACAACATGAAGTCCAGCCTCTTGGGACCTTTTTTGTAAGAAGGTCACTCCAAAATAGATTCCTTAAAGCAAAACAAAAATTTACACACAGATAATTGGAACGATGACCTAATTGCCCATGTTATTTAAAACACAAAGATCTGGCTAAAAACATCAGAAACCCACAAAATAGTGCCAACTCTGGGAGCAAAGGGACACTAGCTCTGAAGCCAGGCACTTCGTCCAGAGGAAAGGTCAGTGCTCCCTGGCAAGCAGGGAAATACCCAAACAGATTCATGGCTGCTGGCAAGGAAGAGTCTCACAGCTGAAATGTTTGGCCTTAAGAACATGGCAGCTGAAATTTCAAATGACATTCAGCATGACTTGAGTGCCGCAAGGGGATCTGGTGGTATGTAGGGCACATGAGAGCAGCTGAGGGAGCCCAGCTCCAGCTGCACTGATGTGCCTCACCTGAGAGTTTCCTGGGCACAGAGACTCAAGTACATGCAGTTTCCATAGCCTGACCAAGGCAGAGGGTCTGTCCCGAGCTCCCAGGAAGGCCACTGGTGTCTGACCAGCCACATTCTTGCACATCTGCCTCTCACCAACGTCCCAGTGTCCAGCTTCCAGCATAGTGGCCATGTGGTTCATAGTGTATCAGTAAGCCATGGCTGTTAGTGACCCTTTCCTCCATCTTTTCAATAACAGACCAAAAGGCAAAGAAAGGAGCCTGGAAATGGTCAATACTGACTCAGTTCCCACCCGGGTCCAAGGATCTCCCTTCACAGAGCAGGATTTTCCCACTCACTCAAACTAATCGGGTGCTAATGTCCCTTCCATTAAACTCAGGAACAAGGCTGCTTCTTGCAGTCAGTGGAGGAAGTCAGAAAAAAAAAAATCAGCAAGACAAAACCTAACAGATAGACAAGGGATCTGAGATTCAATCCTTAATCCCTCCGTGGGACTGGAGTCCACATGTCTCTGCATGGGTGCTATTCCAGCCCGCAGAGTTCAGGATGTCACACTGTGTCATGCAGCAGAGAGCTGGGATCCAGCTCCTCCTAGCCCAGGATGGCTCCACCAAAAGCCAACCTCGAGTGATTCAGCTTGCTCCAGATCCTATCTCAGTCCTTTGTCATGTGAGGTACTGAATGTACCCAAAACCCAGACAGAATACATGCTGCCACTTCCAAGCCCAAATTCAGTCCTGCAGATCTAGATCAGGTATCCCCAAACCTAACTCACCAGCATGTCATGCTGTGGTTGGGTTTACAAACTCAGGCTAAATGACAGCAGGGACTCAACTTGGGGCAGCTATTCCCCAGGCACCCCATATCATGTTGGAAAGCATGAGGAAGAGTCAACAGTCTTATTTCTGGGAGGAGAGGAGCCCCTCCTGGGGCTGGAAGCTGCATGATTAGCTAAATTCTTCCATGTTTAAAGGTATGGAATCTCTGTATTGCCTCGGATAGTGGAGTACTGACTATGTGATATCCTTTTCAGACTTGGTTTTGCTTCAGTAAAAAGAGCTACTCTAAAATTAGCAAAACTGAAAAGCCTTAATGTTCATTGATGTTATTTATAGAGGATTGAGCATTGCTTTCCTTCCACTGTTTTAAGAGAATGAACCTTTAAAACTGTACATATCAAAGTACTCCCAAATGCTATCAAATATATCCCTCTGATTAAAATGCACTTTAAATATGTATTTTTTATCTTTTGTGTCTTCTGGAGATGTCATTTTCCTGTGTAATTTTGGTAGTCTGACAAATTTGAGAGAAATTTCCCAGTACCTCACATGCTGTCACAGCATCTTCAAAATGTCTTTAGAGCTCTTCCATTATATTTTGTGTAAAGAAAAACTTTTAACTCATTATTGCAGCAGCTGCTAATAAAGATCTCCAGGCTTTTTTTTTTTTTGAAAAAAATAAAATGAAAACATGAGTACTTTAAAGACTTATGGATCAATTTACAACACATAATAGGATTAAGAAAGAAGGGTGATATTGTTTAATATCCATTTTTTTCCTTATTATTGTAAATTTATTTTAACAAATGTTAGATTAATTCAAAAGTTATCATCATAGAATTCAGGGTTATTTTTTAACCACTGAATACAAGACTGGAGACATTATGGGTGTCCTTGTCTCACTTTTACAACCTTTTTTGTTTGACTTGTAGGTTTTAATGTGCATCATAACACCTCTCATCTAGCAGTAAGAAATTCTCTGGGGAACACTTGCAGAAAATAGGACATTGAGTCCATAATTAAAGTAATCTCTTCCCAGGCAGATGCTTCAGTTGGCTCTGTTATCACATATTACAAAAGGCATCTTGAGGCCTATAAAATGTGCAGCAAATGGCTTTGGAGATGAGAAACAGCAATTTTTCATCTAATTTTGATCCATAGACATGTAAGTACTGTATTGCCACTTTTTGGTATGGAGCCAAATAACTATTGTGGTTGTTCAAATAAGCTTGGCAGTAACCAAAATTAAAGAGTACTCCAGCTTTTATCCTCAGTCAGGAAAGCCTTTTTCTAACCATCTTTGCACTTAGCAAATAAGCATGCCATCTCAAATGTGCGTGTTAATGCCTACATCTGGATTTAGAAGAAAGGCTTTATGGAGCTTAACTCACCATACACATTCTCTCTATATATGCTTGTTAAAATTGTCGTTCAAATTGTGGTCCTAACATCTTCACTGTTTTGCAAAGCAGTCTGTGATATTGATTGGAAATGTTTCTACTGTTTATCTTTTGTATTTTAGGACATTTAGGACATAGTTCTTTGAATGTATAAGTAGGTTCTGCAAAATAATTTGTTCATAACCGTTATAATCCTTTGCATAAACACTAATGTTGATAGGAACTGGGTGAGCTTTTTCAAGCATGCTTTCGGTCACTGACTGCAACTGATGTGTCATATGTGAGCAAGATTTGACCTCAATCTAGTGAAGTACTTGAAAAAAGAGATTCAATTTCTTCCATTATTCATTTCTTCAAACTTGCAATTTTAAACTCTTTCCTGCTTGGGTGGAAAATCACATAGATTGCTAGAGAGTTGCTTACTGTTTAAGGCTTTGAAAATGCATTTTTCACAGAAAATGTCTCAAGTAAATGTATATCTTAGGCTAAACAGCTTATGTTGAGCTAAGAGGGATATTAAGAAGGGTGCAGGATAACAAGTTACATTTCTATTAAGAACTAAAGGATCCAAGCCGTTCGAGAGGATAAAGGAAAACAATGCCTTGCTAGGAAACCACTTTCATAAAGCTATGGTGGTATTATATTTGTACAATACCTGTTACGAGAACAGCCATTAGGCAGTAACAACAGTCAGCAAGTGGCATGTAAAATGCTTCAATTATTTCCTCATAAAATGAAATTTATTTTTATTTGCATTAGTATAGCATCTCCAAGCCTTCTCCTAGGTGACTGCTTTTCTGTATGGATGGAACAGAATGGAACAGAATGGAACACAGCTCTTGCTGTGAGCTGCTACCATGATGATCCTGGTATGATGGCATCCTTACGACCTCTGCCACTGCAACATCATTATGTCATCATTATGAGAGGAGGTGTCTTGCTGGATACCTGTCTGAGACTTCTGCCCCTGTGATTGAGCTGCTGCCCCCCAGGAGCTGCTGAGCAGCTGATGTACCAAACTTACCTCAGCCAAAATCTCTTATTGTGGTGCTCATATGGAAATGGATGCACCATTTATTAATTCTGATAGATAATACTGTGCATCTCTTTTCAAGATTATCTTTTCTGCTTCCACGCAGGAATGAAATTGTCAAGGCATTGTTGTATAGGTTGGCAATAAACAGCTTTTAAATTCTAATAACTCCCTCCTCACACAGATGGACCTGTGGGGGTGGTACTACCTAAAGGGTCCATGCTGTAATGGTGAAGGAGGGAGGGTGGTCAGTTGGGGGTGGCTGTATGTATCTACAGATGCTGGTGATGGTGCCACCATTTATCAAGGGCATTGTCAAAATGGGTATCTTCCAGGATGTAAGAGAAAAGAAGGCAAGATGGACATACTGAAAGGGATTTAGGAGTGAGAGACACCGAGTTTTTCAGAGGACAAATGGTGTCAGAAAGCGGAGTAAAAGAGAGAGCTAACTATCAAAAGATTCTTTTCTAAAAAATGGAAGAAAAATGAAGCAAGGGAATAAGGATTTATCATTTCATTTACCTCTCCATATTTTCTCTTTTACATGCCAAATAATGGTTGTGTTAAAAACTTCTGCAAGCCTCTTCTGCAAGTTCTCTTGACCTCAGGGATCTGTAGCTCCAAAAGATGGAGTTCATACAGACCACAGTATTATCATATACAGATCAATGCTTATAAACAATGTTTGTAAAATGGTAATCTGAATGGCATTAAAATAAATAAATAAATAAATAAACTTTCATTTGTTAATACTGTAAAAAATCAGAAAAAGACAGATACTATCAAAATTTTCCTAGGGCAGTTTCATCCTGGTGACATTTGTATAATGTAAACGTTGAGGTTATAATAAAATTAAATTTTATTATTTATTCTATGATAGTTTACATAATATACTACTCTACAATATTTTATAATTTATAATTATAAACAAGGAACTATATTTCATTTTATATCCTTATATAAGTATTATCTAATTATTAATAACAGATTAGAATTTCTCAAACTGAGATGAGACAAACACACCCTATTGCTAAGTACAGTTTAAAAAATAATTATGAAGGATTGTCAAAATAAATATGATAGAGTGCACTCTGTCAGGTAGTTTGAGGTCATGGTCATTTTGAGTACTCAAACCCAAATTTTCCCAGCATGTGAGCACCAGAAGTTGATCCAATGTTTTTGATACCTTCAAGTATAAGGTGTATTTATTTATTTATTTATTTGTTTGTTTATTTATTTAACTTTTGTTATGTTTAGATGTGAGGTGAGTGTCTTACTATAGAAAAAGGGAGAAAGAACAATTTTTCTTGTCATATTGGGTTATAGTTAATGTCTCTCAAAGTTTTCACATTTCAAATATGTATGTATGTATGTATATATATATATGTGAAGTCTTGCTGAATATTACTGCACTGCTACATAGTGCTTTGTAAGTTACCTTATTAGAGTTCATCCAAACAAACAAGGAGAGAAAAGTCAAGATTGCGTGAACTCGGAATAAGGGCAGAGCATCCTTATATGTCGTCTGCTTTGTACACAAACAAAGCATAATTTCAAACAAGTAATCTGAAGACATTGATTTAAAAAATACAAAAAGTGTTGTCTGTGGTTTTGCTGACAGCCTGTACACGTATGATTGCTCTGCTGGATCAAAGCCAGTGCTCATCATCCTGCGGTATTGAGTTCTTCACAAAATTATTTAGTAATAGTCCCTTGCAAGAAGTCAAGTGCTTCCCAAAGAATTACAAAGACAATGCCCTTATCTCAAACTCATCTATGCACTGGACACTTCTTGTATTATCCACTCAAGTGACAGCAATGAAATTATCAGACTCTTTCAGTCAACCAGGGGGGACATTACAGAGCTACAAAGGTCTTCCACATGGACACAATGTTGTACAGGCTTGTCGGCAGTACTGAAATTTAGCTTTCCAAAAAAACAAGTACAAATGTTTTCTGCCCTTGGCTGTAGTAGGGGTTATATATGTTTATATATGTTATATAAACATATATATTATATGTTTACCCCTAAAAATGGTTCTGTGTGTGCTAAAGCTCATTCTTCACATAGCCAACATTTCCAAAAAAAAATCACAAAAACTATTTCATACTGATTTCATTAAACATACTTCTTCTGCGATCTCATTTTGGAAGGTTTGTTATCAATCAATTATTAGCAGTCAAAAGATGTTTCACTCAATTCATCTGTTACAGAGGAAAGCCTACCAGTAGAGGCAAACTGTTGGAGTATGTGTAATACATTTTATATTTCAGTCATGTTTTCAAAATTAAAGCATCTTGGGAAAATGGGAAGACAAAGCATCTCTTTGAATGAAACAAAGATTTATGTTCTTGATGAACTGAAATATGCTCTGAAAAATAACCCTGAGGTTAAATTTCAGAGAGAGCAAAACAAAGTTCAAGGGAGAATTCTAAACACAATTACTGATAACTGTGCTGTGGATTGTGAATTGATGGTCTCATGCACAAAAATAATGGGTACATTGCACAGAAAGGGAAAAAAGTAAAATCTAATCTCTGCTTCTAGAATTGCCAAATGAATATTTGTAAGAAGGGAAACAATTCTCATAGTGATTTTTTTATTATTTAGATAATACCAGTAGAAAATGAATTTCATTTTCTTTCATGCAGGAGGTGCCAGAGTCCTATATGGAACCATGCCAAAATCTTAACAGAGTAGCCAAAGGCTATATTGAGCTGCCTTCTGCTATCATACATTACAAGTATGTGATATATTAAATTTGTATCATACAAATAAAAGAAACCATCCTAATATTGTATCATCTTGCAGTTTCTATTCTGGCACTACACAATGTTGATGAAAGTAGAATTTTATGCTTTTTGCTCATCTTTTGAATTGAGTCCAACTAACTTATCAATAGAATTTTCATGTGCTTTTCTTTTTTAATACATGGTCACATACCCATTCTTCCCGTCTTTGTTGGTTCTGTTTCTCTTGCACCTACACAGCATGAGGAGCCTAAAATAGCAAATAGCCATTTATCTACAAGCTTGGAGAAAATGTTAAATATTGAACATTTCTCTCATTTTCATGGGCTTTTAGTAGTATTACCAGCTACCTGAGGGGACATTAGACAATAAAATTTGCTTCGAAGGGAAAAGAAAAAAATTGCAAGATTTTATGAACTTTATAAGGTTGTCTTTTTTTATTCATATTCTTCAGCAGTTTTCAACTGTTGAGCAACCAACTTGTTAGAGATATCTTGACATGTACCAAAATACTGACCGTTGAGGATGATGGGATAAATAATTCATTTTTCGTGATGTGGCAGGGGGCAGATGAGTCTGTGTTGGTGGGATACAGATCGAGACTGAAAAACTTACGTCCCTGTAGAAAGGTGAACATGGGATTAGGTAGCTAATGATCCATAAAAGTCAGTGGAGACCTAGGACTTGATTCAGCTGCTTAAACATGTCTGAAATAATTTGAGGTGTCCTAAGGAAACAATTAGAGCTAGAGAGACCTTCTAGACCTGCAGGTACCTCCCTGTAAACGTAAAATTAGATGTCAGACTGTACATGCATGTGGTTCTGTAACTGGCCCAATTAACTATCAAGAGAATTACAGATACATAATTCACTCATAGATACCTATCCAGAGATATCTGTGTATGCTATCTAAAGTTGAAATTACCTGAAAATCCCTTTGAAGAATTTAAAATCATGTTCATTCAGGTTCCATTGTCCCTCATGGTGTTCTTCCTTTGCTTTGAACACTTTTGAATATTCCTTTATCACAGTACGCTTTGTGCTAGAGCATAACAACATTTCTGAAAATACACAGAATTCCTTCCTGGTCTTCTCTGTTTGCTTTATCACCACATAAAATAGGCAAAAGTGAGAGACAACTAATAGACAAGCTACATCTAATTCTGCACAATCGGTTGAGTCTATGTTGCTTGGGGTCATACTCAGAAGAGCCACAGCAATTCCATGCACGGTGTTTGATTTCACTGGAAAATTAACAAACACAGAAGATGAAGGAGGTAATCTGGGCACCACATCAAAATGGGGCATGAGCAGAGCCAAGATCTGAATCAAACATTGGCTTGTGATTTTCAGAATGTTACACATAATGCTGATTGACAGTACAACAATGCCTCTTCCCAGGGAAGTGGAAAACCTAGTGAAGGAGCAATTTTTCTTCATAGTTTCACTAAACTGGCACACCAGAAGGAACAATTACTGACTTTTTTTTTTTTTCTTCACAAGACATAATTTATAAACAATATGGAAAAATAAAATGGCTGCAACACTGGACTAGTGTTAGATCTACCCTGACTGCAAAAAAGGACTGTCTGTTACCTGATGGCCATACAACCCTTGTCTTAAGCAGAGTTCACACCAGTAGCAAAAAGATTGCTAATCAATATCCTACTTCACTCTTCCCTTGCAATAAACAGTAGGAAGAGAAAAGTAGCACATGACTGAAGCAGGGAGCTGGTGTTTCACAGAATGTCAGAGCCAAGGCTGTCCATATATCATGGTGTCCATGTGCTTTACAGCACACTGTTTAACTGATTGCAAAGATTACAAATCATAGTGACAAGCAGGATACAATGAACAATTTATTTATTTGTACTATTCTGGTTCAGAATTTGAGGAATAAAAACCTATATGATCATATAATTGAGCATTGAGTAACCACATATAAATACAAAATAGTTCTGATATTTGCTATCTTCTTTTTACTTAGCATTTTCAACACTTGTGTGTATTATCTTTGCATGTAGAGCAAACATAACCATCTACTTAATCTTGAAGTTACCCTTCTACATCTCCTTCATTTGAGTTTTGTTTGTTTGCTTGTTTGTTTTTTGTTGTTTGTTTGTTTGTTTTTGTTTGTTTTGTTTTTATCAAGTGAAAAAAAAAATAGCAAATACTGTCTTAAATGACAGTTTAGCAAAGTGGTTTACCAGGAGAATGTGGTTCCTTCAGACAATATATCCTTTTCCCACCCTGGTTAGAGGACTACTATAGCAGACCATGTAATCTTCTTGGTTGTTTATAAAATATCTCCATAATTCTTATCATGGGTTTTCTATAAATGTTTTAAATAGGTAACCAAGACTCTCAATCACAGTCTTTATGTTCTGCATGATATTTCAAGTTCATATGTTGACACAGTTGCAATCTCCTAGAAAAAGGCTTAAACACATGGGCATGAAAAGACCAGTTTGGTAACAAAAATTTCCCAGAAAAGAGTTGTATCATTAGGTGATTGTGGGAAAAGGCATACTAACACTGAAAAACACAACTCCTTTCTTGTAAGTTTCTTCCAAATTTCTTTTAATAGCTCAGCTGCCTGGCTCAGCACTGACTTCCAAACTTTGTCCAGGAGCTGTGCTGGGAACCAATTGTTCCTTCTTGAGAAGTGATGTGCCAGTGTCCTGCCTCAGCAACCATAGCTCTCTTACCCTCATCTGCAAACCGATGTAAAAAAATACTTATTTTTCAAAGTAATTTCTGCAGCAACCTATTCTATTTAATACAGTAGTTGGAACTTCTGTAATAAACCATGCTGATGCTCAAAACATAGTATGTTTTTGAAATTTAGGTCAGCTTTATCACTTCTACAAGCTAGAAAGTTAAGCCATCTACAAAAGTACAGGCTTAACAACCTAAGATGTAATGCTAAGTATTACCCTGCTTAACAGCCATTATCGTCCCTGTGGCAGGCAGAGGTTTAACTAGGTTAGTGTGAGCTTAGAGCAGAAATTACAAACAGTGAAACCTAGCTGAAGGACTGTGAAGATTATGTTTTACCAATTTCCATGCAATCAGAGAAATAATTTATTAGCATGAAGGAGGACCTACTTTTATTTTTTATTTATTTTTTTGGAGGTAAGCAGTGATTATAGATCTTGGCAATTTACTTAAGAGGTCTTGGTGCCCACAGTCTCCTAAGACCTGTTTAAAGGACTCCTAAGTTACTACTAGGAAAACTGTTCTGCAAAAATTATGCATTTTAGTTTGCATTTCCTCAGTTCATCTTGAAGTATCAGAGGTGAAAATAATACTAAATAATTGCACTAACGCATCCTACAGGGGCAGCAGCAGCTTTCTGGTTTTCTTTTAGAAGGGTTTTTACAGAAGAATGTTTCCAAATATTAATAGATTAGCCATAATAAGGTATTTGGACCACCACCAACAATAAAAAAAGGGAGAGTAAGAAGTAATTTGCATGTGATCAAAGTAAAACACAGAAGCAGGTTGGTTCCAGCAGCCTTCCCCCATGAAGCACAGGACTCTGCACCATCTCTTGGCCTGGTGACATCAGGGAGGGGACTTGTTGAGACGACACATTGCACCAAAGGAAAATGCAGGACCCCGTCAGGCACCATTACCTTTAGACCTGGCAGTAGCACAGCAGTAACTGGACTACATCACACTGCAGAGGTGAGGAATCTTCCAGGGGGAGGAAAGAAACCAAGTGCTTTCCTGCAAGCTGCTGTATGAGGAGTGAATCCCAGTTTCTTGCAACCTTGAATTTCCCATCTCCACAAACACAGCCATCTTCCATGCCAGAGCCTCAAGTGCATTCCCAGTTCCCACCATCCCGGACTTCACCAGCCCTGCTTCCCCATAGAAGCAGCAACACCTTGGGTGTCCAAGGCTGCCTGCATTAGTAAACAGCATGTTGCCAGGAGCCACCCTCCTCAGCCATGTGTTGGGAATGCGTGGTGGGTTGGTAGCTGGAAACTGCCAAATTTAGGCCAGGAAAATATCCGGCATTTTATAGACAATCATGCTGCAGCAGGCAGGACTGCTGCTGAGAATGCCCAAATTTGCTGGTAGAAATTCTCTATACATTTACTGTTATCAAGAAACTTAGTATTGATACCCCAACCACTTTGTCACCTTTGTTTAGTTACTGATGGATATAAGAACTATGGAGGGGGCTGGCTGGCAGCATGACCACAGAGATCTCATTTCTTAGGGGTTCAGTCTTATTTCAGGACTGAGCTCTAGAAGCACCAAAAAGCATAGATGAAGCAAACAGAATTTTTCCCCATGACATCTACAGGGTTATGACTACCCTGTAGGGATTAAGTTTTTCTTCATACTGATATGACAAAATGTAACCTTCAGTTTCTATCAAGTTACTTAAGATTATCACAGACTGAAGCAATAGAAATCTGTTATATCTGTTTTAACAACTACATGTGGCCTTGTTATTCCTATTCCCAGGCCTTTTCATTTAGGCATGTTAGCAATAAATATGCTCCCAGCAGACTGTTGTAAAAAGAAAAGGAGAAATAAGATAGAAATAATAGCCAAGGCTGAATAATATAAATGAGAAATTGCACTTCAATACGTTATTCAGAAAACAGAAGAGAGCAAAAAATCCCAGCTCTACCCATTCCTCACCTGAAACTCAGTCCTCAAGTGTAGGATACCCATCTGCATAGGAAATGATAGACAAGAATGATTTCACTGACATTAACTTATGCATGAATGACCCTAACTTGAGCCCTGAGCATTTCAGCTTTTCTGCCTGCATGTCCATGCCTCCAGAGGATGCCAGAGCAGGTCAATAGCAAATGCACTTAATAAAAGCTGGTCATGCAGTGGCCTTTGGAGATTCGCATGGTGACCTTTGTCCAGTTCCTCCTGAGAAGTGTCCAGGGATAAGTGTCAACACAGCAAAACTTACACCATCAGTGCTGGCACTAATTAATAACCTTATTATCCATCCCAAGAGAGGTTAAAGACTAATGAGCTGATCTGAATCACTGACACATTGGCAGCAGCATAGGAAGCTCTTACCTCTGTTGTGCTGTTTACAGAGTCCATAAATTATCATTCAGTGATATCATTCTGTGAATACTATTATTTATATTAAATTTAAACTAAATATTTAGTTAGTGTCAAGTGTTAAAAAGTCTTTTTAAATTAATTTCCTGCAAAGGAGTAAGTGGCAGTGAACAAGGCAGGGCCAACTCTAAAGTCGGAAAGTCAGAGAATTGTGTAAGGCAACTGCAGCCAAGTCCTGCAGCCAGGTGAAGGAAACACCACCATCAGGGAGGCTAAGCCTTTCCTCTCTTGTCTGAATTTATCCTTCAGGACACCATACTGATATAAACTGCATTGCTTTGCTGACACTAAAGGACAAACAGGTGTCACAGAGCATCCTTTTGGTGTGCCTCTGAGACCAATAGACCCCCTGGCCAGGGGCCCTGAGAGTGGCTCGGTGCCAGGTTGGTGCTGCCACTCAGCCCTGCCATGGCAAGGACAGGCAGATTTGGTGTCTCTGCACCCAGACTGCTAACATACTTATGCTTACATCCACGCTGCAGAGTCAGGGATGAATTCAGATTTCTTCTGTGTGTGTTCTATACACCGTAGCATGACCAAAGCTTTACCAACATGGTACAAAACCCACCACTATTGAAGTGCTAATGCACCTGTTTAATCATGGATTAAACAAGCGGTTGGATTTCCAAAACAGTTCAGTGCTGACCTATCTCTGTTTCCACTGAGACCAGTGATGAACCTTCCACTGATTTCAAGATAGGTAAGAGATTACTCCCTCAGAAAATGTCCCTTTGATTTCATTTAAATGCGAATCATCAGTCACAACACTATTTGTACTTCTACAGAGCTATCCATCAGCTCTTCTTCAACAACAACAAACAGAACATGGACAAAAACATCAGTCACAGGAAAATGAATGGCTGTTTACAAACTGACCTCAAAACTTGCAATGGA
The DNA here is from genome assembly GCF_965140915.1 of Aythya marila. NCBI lineage: Eukaryota > Metazoa > Chordata > Aves > Anseriformes > Anatidae > Aythya > Aythya marila. The sequence continues at coordinate 194,037,611 of NC_139042.1, read as the reverse complement.
GGGTCACATGTCATAAATAAATACATTCACAGTCACTATGCAAGGTAGGACCAACAATTATTTCTTGAATATGCAGGAAAATAAAAAAATGAGAAAGGGAGTAAGCAAGGGGATGCAGAAAAAATGTACAGCTCATCTCATTTTCCTCAGGCACCTCAAAGGACAAAATTTAGCTGCTACTCTGCTCAGCAAAATAAATTGTATATTTGGAGAGAAATTAAAGGACACATAAAATTTACAGAATTTTCACGGAAAAGAAAAAAAAAAACATATATCAGAGATTTCTTGAAGGTATGTACAGCTATTTTGTGAAGGTAACATTTCTGACTGAATCTTTGAAAACCAGTGACAGTATTTCCTCGTATTTTCCTCAAATTTGACTTGAGTCAAATAGTGAATGGGAATATTAAATACCATAAACAGCTTCTCTGGTACATTGTAGAAGTTAATGAAAAACAAACACATTTTCAAAAGTCTGTTACCACTCATCAAAACTATTTTTCCCAATTTATCATTAGACACTTAGAAGAAAAAAAGAAAAAAGGGCTAGAAAAAGCAAGGAAAAAAAAAAAGTCTTGGCACTCTCATTGGAGTTAATATACTGTTACAGAATGTAGGAAAGAAATCAGCTGATCACCAGGTACTGTATTCACTATCAGCAACGTATATCCTCAGAGAATTAAGTCTCTCACTTTTTACAACATGTTAAACAATAAAACAACTTGTTTATGTGAGACACTTATCTGCATTGGGACACCCCCCAGTACAGAAAGGAAGGAATACTGACTCAGTAAAACATTTGTTGGAAAACACAGGGCTGTCACCAAAACACACAGAAGGTCTCACACTCTCAAATTCGCAACAGTTCACTTCTCTAACTGGGGAGCACTCTGGCTTTTTGTCTGTGAATGGGTTAAGCTTGAAATATTTTCTACTTTATACTCTATTCTAGGTATACTATTTTCACTCAAATATGATCTACTAAATTTTTTGGGAGAAATCATTAGAAAATACTTTAGGTAAATATAATTCTACATGAAAATATGCATTCTACTAATTCATAATAAGCTGTGTATTTTTTGGCACTTAATAAGGTACTAAATCATCATATGATAACTTAGGTCTTTAAAATGAATTACCAAAAATCAGGATACGTACATGAAGTTCACGCAGCCTGTCCCCGCAGGTGGAGCAATCCAAACAAAACTGAGGTTGGTGGTTGGGAGATGGCTCACATGTGATGCAACCACACTGCACATGAACTGATTTCCAAACTGGTGGTCAGACATAATTCCTACAAGAAAGGCACAGGGGAGATAAAAAGTAACATGTGTTAATGGCTCATTGCAAGGTGCTAACAGACAGAGTAGTACATCTACCATGTGTTTCATCATGGCAATATGCAAGGAGAAAAGCCAAGGGTATGCCATGAGGTAATTAGAATCAATGCCAATGAAAACATTGGAGCTGGCCTTTGCTGGAGCCAAGGCTGACTTTGGCTCCATGTATTTACTATCATTATTCCTCATGAGACCAATACCAGAGGAATTATTTGCATTTTTAAGGGAGGGAGCTGGATCACAGCTGCTGTAAATCAATGTTACTCCACTAACTCATTTACACACATTACAGATCTAAAATGAAATTAAATATGAAGGAAAAATCTTATATTTTAATAAGAAAAATGAGGCTAATAGAGAAAGGTGTTATCTTTTAGTTAGACAGGCACATCTACTTGAAAAACAACAACAAAACAAACAAAAAAAAACAAACAGATAAGCTTTTGTTTCATGAACTCTTCTGATCTGAAATAAAAGCAGCAACCTTCAACAGCTTTACCAGTATATATTCCTTTGAATTTTTTTGAATCAGCCTCTAATATATGGATGAATGTAAATGTCTTCTATTAATCACCCTCTCTGGAATTCACTCCAGTTCATCAGTAGATAAAAGAACTGGATTTTCACACACACACACACTAAAAGAAAATAAAAGAAACAAGAAAATAAACAAATTAACAAAGAAAAACACAAAAACAAATACACACACAGACACCCACATGATATCTGACATCATTCTTGTCCCCTCTTGGAGCCCTTCTGTAGTTTCCTCTAAATCAGTGCAAACTTGTTTGTTTGTTTAACACCCCCAGGCTTAAAGTAAGGCAATCTTACTTTGACTGGATTACTACACCTTTAATCCTAGCACATTAAACAATAACTGTTGAAACTATTCTTCAGAAGGCACTTAACAAAAGGAAATGCCTTGTTCACAGTTACTTCAAATACTGAACTTGTAGTTCAGAGAATAGCTACAAGGGCTAAAACATTGCTAATAGGATCAGAGGGGAAGTAAATGGTAGCAGGTAACTCGATGTTCAAAAAGGTCACTGTTAGCTGTTATATGGCTGTATCTCAGAAAGTTGGTGTTTCATACAGTTCCTTGCTGCAATCCAAACAACAGCAGAAAAGTAAACCTTATACCTGCCTCTCAGAATCCTCAACAATTGTTTTTGACAGCAGTTCTACTGAAATGTGAACCCAACAGTCTCTCTTTAAGCCCTCACTAACCCAAAGGCTGAAGGAGTTTGCAAGCAAGAGACTTTCACCACGGAGACTGATGGCTCCTTTCAGCTGCAAACACACTGCTCCTCCTGTTCCTCCCCAGGGACTGCCAAGCCAGCAGAGAGGGGGCTGCCTCAGAAGGAAATCACTGATCATTTTACAGATCAAAAGCAACATCTGAAATCCCACTCAGGGACTAGTGAGGACCAAACTATATTAAATTCTAAACTGGTTTCAATTATAGTGGAGAAATGGAGGTGCAGTGAGCTTAAATAATCTGTCCCTGGAACGACAGGAGGCGTGGGTGATGGCAGTGATGCCTGTATCTTTTACAAATGACCACAACCCTCTCATTCACAGTTTTTCAATTAGTTCCCCACTGAAGCATACACATAAAGTCTTCCATCATTCAGGTGGTTATACTGCTCAGCTCAAATTCCCAGGCAGTGGAAAAACAAAATCGTAGAATAGTTTGTGTTGGAAGGGACCATAAACAGTCATGGCCATCTCTTGTTAGCCTGTACTGATATTTAAGTTTTCATTTGCTTTCCTTGACTGGTTTGGGGTGGGGGGTGGCACTAACATCCTCAAAGAAATCTGCCTGACTGGTGTCCTGGAGTCTATCCAGCAGCTGCATGCAGAGACAGATACGTCCAAAAATATGCCCAGAGAAGTCCCTTGCAGGGTGAGTGTTATTTAGGGAACTTTGATTTGCTGAGGGTGCAAGATGGAATCTCTGCTTCTTTTGCAAAGCTTTGGGTCTCATCCCTCTCTCTTTGAACTTTGGGCTAAAACCAGTGACTCCAGTGACGTGGGACTGGCTCTTCAGAACTAATGCGGGGCACCAGCTCACACATATCAACATCACAGCCACATAACAGGAAACAGAGCCAGCTACAGGCTTTATCAGGTTAATTAAATAACAGAGGCTGTCAGGGGAGAAACAGGAACATCCCCCTCAGTTTGAAGAAATTCCCCTTACTCCAGAGCCAAACAATATGAGGGAGGACAAAGACTGCCCTACCCACATCCCACAGCCGGGGAATGGGCACAGCAGCTTGGGAAATGTGACCACTTCCCTCCTTGGCAGCAACTTGTGAGTTAATGAATTCCCTAGGTTTCAAGGCAGTAGGATGCAAAAATGTGTCTAATACATCAAACACATACAACATCTGTGGAGAATTTCTTTTCCCTTTGATTTACAGTTTATAAAAAGAACTTTGCAGTGACTAGAATAAATACTAAACAATGAAAAAAAAAGACCTCATTCAATTTTTTTAGGAAAAAAATCTATGAATTGCAGAAAGAATAATCAAAATTCCAGATTTATCATTTTATCAACTTTTTATAATAATATTTTATTAATAATTTATCATGATCTTTTTTTACAATAAAAACAACCACCCCTTATCTGCTGGACCTTTATAGCGTGTGTCAACTTTATTTTGGAGTTCAATATCTTCAGAATATTTCACAAAACTGAAGTACTGAAACTTCACTGAATGACACAGTGATGTTTAAAAAACCTTAATCTAACTTTCTGAGGCTTAAATCTAAAATATTCATGCTGAAAAGGTGAACATAATAATAATAATAAAAATGTCAAATATGGAGCAATGTAACTGATATTAAGAACTCTTGAAAATAAAGAAGAAAAATAATAAATTATTTCCCCCTCTTGCTACCAGCCTTCTTTCAGTGCCCTGCTATGGAAAGAAACACTTCTCTTCTCCTCCATCCCCCTCCAAACAGGCAGGCTGCTTCCCAGACTGAGTGCTTGTTCCAAAATATAAGGACAAAAGTCAAACAAGGTTCTTCTATAAAAAATAAAGTGAGTACAAGACTGCCCTGATTATATAGCAGTTCTCATAACACAAGTGTGTCTTGTATGTACCTCAGACAGCTTCAAAGACAGAGTATGCCTTATTTTAAGGTATTTGGCTCGGGTCCACACTGTCCTACGGCATGTTTTGTTGACCAGTGCAACTATACCCATTCAAGTCTAGAGTTATAAAAAATAATAAAACTAAAGTAAAAATAAAAAGTAATAGTCTTAGGGTAACATTTTAAGATCTGCCTTTATAAAACTTGATAAACACTTGTGGAAATAATCAGGTGTTGCCATGTCACTCAGTACAGTAATATTCAAAGGCTTGTGACAGTTACACATCCACAGATCTAAAACATACTGCATGCAAAGACACCGTTAGCATCTCTCTGAATGCCTTTGCCCTTGTTTTTTACAATGTGCACTCATCATACTGAGGTGTCTCAGACATTTGCACTCTCTGGCCTCTCCATCTCCTTTTCAGAGCCGTTAGGAATCCCAGTAAAATCATTCAACCCTCAGACATGCTTTGTACCTGCAAACACTACTGGGAGAGGAGCTAGACATGCTCAGACCCTCTCAAGATTTAACTCAGCAGCTGTTTTCTATTGCATAAACTTTTAAAAATGTGCTCAGCCCTATTCAATCCATTATTTGAAGTCACTGAATGAAAAGGCTTCTACATGAAGAGGTAGGTTTCAAGAGGTAGATTAAATGCAAGAAATCTAGAGATGGACAAAACCTTTTGAATGGAAAATCTTATGTAAAGTAAAATGACAAATACAAAGTTTGTCTGTGAAATATTATTATATTACTAATCAGAGTCATTAGTATGGGTGTTGGTGCTAATTCAGGCAACTATTTTACCACTTTCATAAGTCGGCATACAGGAAGGTGAACAATATATGAAGATGCTGTTTTAGTGGTCAATAAATGTCTGAGCACAAGGGCAATTCCTCAGCTCTTTACTTCTTTAACCTTGGTGAGTATCTTTCCCAAAAGGGGAGGAAAAGAAGATAGGAACTATTCTCTCAGCTGGATCACTGGAAGTCAAAAGATAATCTTTTTCTCCCAAGCGAGGCTTGGGAGTCATCCAGTGTTGCAGAAAAATACAGTAAAACTCACATCCTTTTTTGCTTTCTAAGTCTGAGAAATGTTAATCTGTAATAGTCCTTACTTACATGTGGTAACTACATAATATTTCTTATTTAGAAAACAGTTCCCTAAACCCAAACTTTATACAAGTAGCTCATCTGCATGTCAAAGTCCTTGGCAGATTCTGAATTCATGCTAAGTCTCAATGGACTTTCCAGCACTGAACCGGATGGTAGGTAGCCTACCACTTCTTATTTATTATATTAATTGTGGATGAGAGTAACAGAGACAGTTAATGTTAAATACAGGTGTAAGATGAATGACTACATTTTGGTTCTGCTGCCTCCAAACTGATTATCTGCAACACATTTCCATTTCCAAAATTATGCATAAGAGTGACAGCAAAATGCCAAACATAAAATATTGATGAAATACTGAGAAAATAAAGCTGTAAGTACCAAATTACCCCAGGATCTTTCAATAGCCATTCCTTAATAATAGATAGTTTAAGCTAAAAACAGATATCTTCGAGGAAAACCCACGTGCCTCTCCAGACAATATGGGGACCAAAAGAGTTCTGTGTTGCAGTTGGGCAGGGAGCTGTCAAGATCCAAATTTACAGAGATCCATGTGCAGGCCTCAAGGAAATTTTTAGGCTAAAATCTGTGCCCTGAATGTATATAGGCACCAAGTGCATTTTACAGCTGCTGGAGCTGCAGCTTTCAGACTACATTTCCAGAGTGAGGCACCTCCCTTTCTCCTAGGTCTGTTTAGATGTTTAAAGGACTTTTCTGATCCTTACCCACAAGTAATGCATAAAAATATAATGTGTTTTCCCTGAGTGCTATAGCAAGATCAACAATCTGCATTAAGAAAGCCTATTGAGAGTAAAGAAATATCTGGAGTTAGCAACTATCTTGTCTTTTCTAAAACATGAATACAAATGTACAATTATTAGTTTATTTTGTGATTTGTACTCAGATAGCCAGTTGTAGGCAGCTGAATTACCCATATAAGGTCCTTCAAAGTGAGTAAAGATGCAGAATCTGGCCCTAAGTGCACTCACCTAGCTAAAATATGAAGCTGCTGATTGATTTTTTCAGAATGATTTCCTTCTGCTTCACAGGAAAAACACATCTCTTTTGATACGAAGTAACAGACTGCTATAGCACTTGGTGGCCTTTGTGATCAATTAAGGGTCAGAATGATCAGATAAATTATTAAGTAGTACAAAGAAAGAAAAGACCAGCAACCGTGAGATATAAGCTTCCACCTTCATCTTGAAGTCATGAGTTTGTTTCACTATTATTATTTCTGCTTCACTAGTAAATAATAGATTTTTTTTCAGCTTATGCCATGTTGGGGAAAATACCATCCACAGGCTAGGAAGAGAAGAAAAAGAATGAATAACCATATAGCAACTCAATAAAATCTGTCACTAAAATCCTTAACTCCTTTCATGGTCAGGAGCCAAGTGGATACTGAATGCAGCAATCTGACTCCTGTGGGGTGCTGCTGTGCTGAAGTGGCTAGGGATGGAAGTATTTATTTTATAACACTACGCTCCCCATATAAAATTTGATTTTTTTTTTTTTTTTTATAGTTCTGAAAACAACATTTTACTGCAACTTTGCATTTGAATTACATTCACAGTTTGGGATCCAGGTCAGAAACATATGAGTCCAAGAGTAAGTACTAGCAAGAGTAGTTTTCACATTTTTTGAATATTTCCTGAAGTGAGTGTTTCATTAGATTCACAGGTTTGCAATGAACCCCTAATGTACAGATCTATAATTATATTTTTTTCCTGAAAGAGAAAATATTTTTATTCTTATATTTTTAGGAATATAAGAATAATTTTTATTTTTTATTATTATTTTTTTTATGTATCTCTTTTATTAATCTCTTTTAATGTTCTACTTTTAAGGGGTTGTTAAAACTTTTGAGCAGCCTTTTGTTGGAAGCCACTTAGAGGTATAATACATCTCAAGGATTTATGAGTGCCTGTTTCATTAAATGTAACAGGAGTTGCACATATGGAAATTCTCGTGTATGGGGCGGAGAATATCCCCTTTCATTTGCATAATTCCCCAAGACGCTGAATGAGCCCCTTGTGTAACATGCAATAGTCTGGGTGAGGGGTGGGGGTGGTGAGGCCCTGCTCTGCAGCCTCTTGGTGGCTTTGGGGTGGTGTTGGCAGGAGGGAGGAGCGGACAATTCACAGCTGAAGTCTAAGTGCTCCACAGAGAGCAACACAGCACTAAGTGCTCCAAGGCAAGTAGATTTAGTAACAGTAAACATGGACCAGCAGTAATATAAATAGAAAATGCTAATAAGCTTCTGTGTTGCTGAAATATTGAGAAAGAAAAAACTCTTTTCAAACGCTTGAGCCAAAATCTATTTTAAATGTTCAGTAACAGCCCTAGCACGTTTTATAATAGTAACTTTGGTATTTTTCTTTATAGAAGCCTGTTAGGCTGATACCTTCATTCTGTACCAGCTTTTTATAGGTCTATTTTAGCAATGTATTACAGTTTACCCTCTTGCAGAAAAGCAGCTGTCCCTGTTCTGCATTCACTTTGTTTTTAATTGGTTTTGTATTTGGCTCATGAATGTCTCATCCATATGAACAACTCTTGTACAACTTCCCCAAACTATTGCATTGTTGTGAGTCTTTCCACTTCACAAACCTCAGTAGGAGTCCCAGGAGCCAAACATTAGACACATAAGTGTTGTATCGGTGACCAGTGTGACAAAGGACCAATGTGCCATAGTGTCAGACATCGGCTCCCATCAGATTTTTTCTGAGGGCCAGCAGTAGCCACATCCTTCTTACAGCACTGACAGTTCATGAAGGCAACATTGGAGACTCTGAAGTGCCCTGAATGTGCCTTGGTAGAGGTGAAAGTGCAACAGGCAGAACCACACTAACCTTCTCATTTCAGCAGAGCTACGCACTGACCAAACCTCCCAGCTCACCAGCCGAAGTGACATCCAATGAGACATTGTTGTGCAACAGCTAGTACATAACTACACATCTCAGTGTCAGTGTAACTGCCCAACACTCCTTTATATTTGCTGTTTCTATTGTAGCAATCTCCTCTGCTGCATCATTATGTTAAATTGGCTGATGATTAAGTGCTGTTTAAAATCACACAATCTAATTTTGCGGTTTACCATAAAATATTAATAATTCTTAAATTGCTGCTAAATCAAAGTTGTATAAAAAATCTATTTGTGACACTCACATACATCCTGATTAGATCTGTAATGCATCCTTTACAAGGCAGCAGCTTCCAGAAGAGAAATATTAATTAAGCTTCACCCCAGGCTCTAGCTGTGCTAGGCTGAGTGGTTTGCATATGGACAGCACCCGTCCTCTGGTTAGGCTGTCATTGCTGACACCTCCTAGTATCCCATTTGTTCTTCTATAGCTTAGCGTGTCTAATTGGGATAACGGCTTCAGGGTTTTGCTTACAAAACCCTATATTTATTTTTTTTTTTAAGATTTATTTTTAATGAACTTAATAGTTGCTGGCAGCCATCCACATTATAACGTTTCCTCCTTTTTTATCCTTTGCCCAGAGACATCTTCTGCATTTGCCCACACTACCGTCACTGTCCCGGTCACTGAAGGATGCTCTCTGTACCCATATCTTCTTTGCTCTTGCACTGTCCCCAATTACATTTTCTGTCTCTGTTATTGACATAAGTGGCAAACTGATGTTTTAAAATTGGTAGTTTCCACCTAAGCAAATTAGGTCAGTCAAACCAATCAATAAGGATACCTATATAATGAAACCAGAGGGACCTGCATGGAAATCTTTCTCCAGATGGAGAATTTATCATTTGCAGACACCACTTCTTGTTTTGGAGTGATGCTATTATGCAAATCATTCTGTCCTATTCCACAGTTCTTTATGGCAGATAGCTGAAAGTCAGCTTGTAAATATGCGTGGTGCCCAGGAAACACAGCATGTCCCTCACCAGTGGCACCTGCTGCATCTCCAAGGAATGGGGCAAAGCTCCTGGCATAAACTTTCTTCACTTTAATCAGCGTTATCTGTTCCTGGTTAAAATCACCTTTTCTGAGGTGTTACTGACTAAGCGCACACTGTAAAGAGCTCAGAGCTGTGATTAGCAGATAAACTGAATTACAGCAGCACTGTTTGCTGACGAGGCACTGTTTCCACTCAGAGCCACAGACCTGGAGGTGCTCCAGGTTCCCCTTTCCCTTCCTCCTGAAGGCTGGTCTTGCAGCTGGGCAAAGACTGCATGCTGGAGTGACAGATCCACATGGGAAAAGCTGGTTATGGCAATGACAGAATATGGTTTTATCTTCCCACATGTAAACATGACCAGCCGCTACAACACATGCAATTTGTAAATACCAGTCACAGCGTCTGCAGCACCGTGTGAAGTGAAACATTTTGCATGGAACAGAAAGAGGTGACAAATACATTTAACTGAGTAGTTCAGCAACGAGTCAGAAGCACTGATTTGCCTTTTTGAGAGGTGCAGAAAGAGCTGCAAATTCCTTAAGATTCATAACTGTAAAAATTAAAACCATACACAAAGCTACTTAAGGTGCACCACAGTCATTCCCAGGCTCTGTGAAGAAGCAAAGGGGAGCTGAGAAACCACCAAAAAAGGTGGGGAGAGATCAGAGGCCTGTGTGTGGTGGGGGGGAATGGTTTTGTGGGTTGAATGGAGGAATTTCAATGAAAATTGCCAATCTCCAGTTCTTTCTTTGAAACTCTGCTGAGATCCACTGCTGGCTAAAAACCACCAGTATGACTGGCAAGATCATGCCAACCAGTGGATGGGAGTACAGTTCTCTACACTGAATGCATGTTCCATAAACATCCTGTTATTAGCCAAAAACTGCTGTGTTCTCCTCTGTATAACCCCAAATCTACTACAGCCAGTGTTTAAGTATTGTAAGAAAGGAGCAGGTCTTGCTCTGCTCTCCACATTGTGCAGCACCAAGGCAGCCTCCACCAATTTTTAGTTTTTAGGACACTGGGCAGCGGGGTCACACAGCAAAGCTTTCTGGGGTGGGGGACCACTGGAGACCATGGCAGCTTGCACAGCTTCGAGCAGCAATTAGTGTGACCCCTCCGAGCTGGAAATGTTTGGGAATGGCATTGCAAAACACCCAAGTGTGGCAGAGCAAATGCATTTCTGCATTTTGCAACCCACCTCCTGGCTGTGCAGTGTCACCTTGTTGTCACCAGGGCAGTGCACAGGGAGAACATCTTTTGGCAGGGGCAGGAGTGGTGATACTCAGCTACTCCGAAAGGTTGGAGTTTGAAAGTGTTTTCCTGTTACATACTTCTCCCACTTGCTTTCATACCAGAAATATCAGTTATGATTTGCAGATTCCTGTGGTACTTTTACAAATAAAGAAAAAAAAATCCCTATCTAAGAACACCCAAATAGTTTCTTAGTGCTTTATGCATTGTTAATATAATATTCTATTATGATTACAGGACAAAACAGAAAACTGAAACTGAATGACTGCAAAATCTGGTTATTGTTTCCCTTTCCCTTGTGAAATGGGCAATAGTTTACTTCCCTACTCTTACAACTGCCGTGACCCCACTCTTTGTCACCTTATGTTGCATCCTCCTCAACTACCCAGCACCACACTGTAATGTTGAGAGTATTGCACTGAACAGTCGCTAAAGATTATAGCAGCATGCCCAGCACCCTGAATATCCACAGGACCAGCAGAATGGTGCCCATTAAGAAGAAGACTCCTCAGAGTACATGCTACAGTCTAATAAATGTGGACAGTAGCAGAATTTTCAGAGAAAAAAAAAAAAAAACACAAACACAAAACTTTACACAGAAAACCAAGCAACAATAATCACAGCCAGAAAGCCCAGAGGGAGAACAAATTATTTTACTCGTTCATTTGCATATTACTACTTTTAACTCTAGTGAGAAAAAAATCACTAGTGAGAACAAATCTGGTGTAATGCCCCTCAGCCATATGGTATATATTAAGACATACATGCCACAGACAGAAAATTGTAACGTCGTGCTTTTATTTCTATCTGACAACACACACTGTCACTTAAGAGTAGAAAGAAAGCAAATAAAATAATTCTGCTTTTTATTCCTCTGCCTGGAAATTACTTCTAGACAAAATACTGTGAATTGCAAATAGGCACGAGTTCTTCCAGAGCAGATGTGACCATTGCAAATAAAAGAGGGATACCGAGTACAGTAAGCCTCTTGTAAGCTATCACTCAATGTAAACAATAATTTTTGGAAAAAAAAAAAAAAAAGAAAAAGGAAAAAAAAAAAAAGAAGAAGAAGAAAAAGCTGTTCTTGAAGTCTTTGTCCTTGACAGAGCACTTTATGAATAAATCTCAAAGGATAATCTTCTGCGGTCATTTTATGTTCAAGTGAGGATCTTAAAATACTGTGCAGGGTGTGTGGTGACTGAGCGTGGTGGCAGGAGCCAGCTGTGTCCCCAGAGCCATGCAGGCTGCCCCCTCCCAGCCACAGCCCCCTCAGCAGCTGGAGAGGGATGGCAGTCCTACTGGCAGCCATCCACAGACCTCACTATTTTATGCCTCAGATTTCCTTTCTATCAGCCAAAGATCTCTCTGAACCTGTGAGTTTGCTCAGTACTGGTCAGGCAGCAGGCTCATGGGTACAGCTGTTACCTGTGTCTGCTCTTTATGGAAGACAAGACATATTATAAGAGATCTTAAGGAAACAAATTTGAAATCAGTGAACTGTGTTCACGTCTGGAGACTGGTCAATGTCCATGTGATAGCACTCTGTGTGAAAATTAAGTGTGCTGTGGAAATATGGTGCAGGAGCTACACATCCTCCAAATCAACCTGTGGCAAGAAGAAACCTTCAGCCAGTGCTATGAGAATATGAGGACAAAGACAACCAAGTGATCACCTCTAAGAGGTCTGGGTTACCTTTCAAGATCTGGGACAGAACTGGGAAAAACTCTTGGACAGTGACATGCAAGGGTCAGTGGGAGTGGTGCACCCAGGGTGCTCCTGATGCCTTGGTCTGCGAACCAGATATTCAGATGGAGACTTAAAATGTGATTCAGTTCTATGAATGAATGCTCAGCTGAAAGCCTGTCTCTTTGAGCAAACAAACCCCACCGTACTATAGTGGGATAGATGCTCCAAGATTTTACTGAAGTTTTAGAAAGGGTTTAAAAAATACAGTAAGTCAAAGTAACACACCAGAGACTTACACTAGGGAGCAGAAGTCCCATTAACATATAAAGAGAAGTCTAAAACTATGAAGATCAAGACATAGCCCTTCTCTTTGACCTGCTAATCTGCCCTTAGCTAGAAAAATAGCCCAAAGAGCTGCAGTCTTACATTGAAGTCCCCCTCTTTATTGTTGTTGTGCAAGTAATGAAATCAATGGCAATGGGAGAAAATTAACTCACAATCTCTAGGTCTCAACTATATTTTTACCCTGTTCAAGGCAGATTAAAGGTTCAGAAAATGAGCAGGTTTTCTAATTTCCATTAATTTCAGCCCTGCCACATATGCTAATTGAGTTGTGTTTTTTTTTTCTCACTAGAACTTCCAGATACTTTGAATGTCTCACACTGTAGCATCAGCTTTCACAAATATCAGTGCTTCTTCACACATATATGTTCTCTGTTCTAATACACAGACTTTTTTTTTGTGGCACACAGAAATGGTGAAATACACCTATGAATTTATGAACAGAGTCAGCACTTCTGGAACTAGGATATAACCAAGAGGATGTTTCTGGTAAATAATATGCTTGCCAAATCTGAATAGATTAGGGAGTTTCCAGCTGATGTACGAATAATCGTGGGCCAAACATGATAGATAATTTTGTCTGGAAAAATGAGGGAGCCTAAAGCCTGCTAACAGTGTATTTCATCTTTCCTTCAGTGCAGTGGCCAAGACGTAATTGTACAAGAACACTAAATTGAATAAACTGTGCAGCTTGGAAATATTTAAAACTAATTTCACATGGGTGAATGCAAATAGAGACAGAGCTGTTCTGGAGTGAGCTGAAGATAGCACTGTGGTGGCCTCCTGAGGAAGCTGCTTGGTGTCTACTGATGAGCAAAGACTTCTAGGAGACAGGAATGCCCCCATGTCCCACTTCTCAAGGAGGTGCACTTCCAGGAGGGGAGGTCTGGGTACCCACCTCAGAGTACCTAGGGGTGGCCAACAGGGATATTCACCAGTGAGATGCTCCGAGCTTTGTGCAGGCTGCCTCATGGCCTGGCCTCTCTCTCTTCTCCCATCAGTGCCTAAGCAGATACCTTGAGGGGCATTTTATAGCACTTGACATTCCCCTTGCTAACTACTTTTTAATTGCTAATTCAAAGTAGAGCAATTCTGACAATTACAATTATGCTGTATCTTTTCCCCTTGGTTAGGATACTTTTCAGACCAGTGAAACATGTAAATTGGAATATCCTCAGAGAAAAAATATTGACCTAATAGCCCATGTCCTTGTTGACCACTTTAGCCACTGAGACCTTGTTTAGAAAGGAGATGTTCCCCCAGACGGTCAGTTCAGAGAGTGATGTAGCTGCCTTTCCATCAACTGGCAGAAAGGTAACTCTTCTTTTGAGGTTGAATGAAAGGGAAAAAACAAAACAACAAAAACACCATAAAATCCCAACTCAGTACAAAATACTATTTTTATTTTTATTTTTTAATTTGGTAAGCAATTTGGAAAATAAAATCATTTTTCAGGTATCCTTACTAATTAGTATCCTTACTAATTATTATCAGCTATTTCAGAAAAATCAGAAAATATAGGAAAGTACCAATGGTTGTATTGGCAAGTAAATATACACTGGTCATAGGAAACTAATCATGTAGGCTTGCAAGTCCAGTGCAACTGGCATGTTGTAATTTATACCCTATACTCTGCAAGAGTAGGAATTTTCTCTGCCAGAAAAGCAAATGACTTGTTCATCCTTTCATTTGAGATCACCAGATATCAAATTTAAATGTAATATACAGATGTTCATATCTCCCAATGACTTCATTTTGTAACATTTTCATGGCAGAACATTTGTGATTGCTAATTGGGTCTGTAATGAATTTGATACAATCTACGCGTATAACACTGCCTAGTCTTTATTTTGCAGTTTATCTCAATGAATTGACATATTTCATTTCGAAATCATTTTCAGAATTAGTTTTCCAACTATCTTTCTTGCATGTATTTTGAACTACCAACAGTGCACAACTAGAGCTGCAGGTTGTACTGGCAACATATCAAAAGCTCAAGGGCTGCTGGTACTCTATGACATAGAAAAGGGTACAGACAACACAAAATGTATTTTTGTAGTCATGGGGTAAGAATAATAATGGAAAGACTGAAAATACATGTATAATATCTTCTAGCTTTGAATGCTTCTGTTTTCCTTTCTCCTTCTTAAATGATATATTTAAGAGATTTTTTTTAATAGTAAATTAAAGGAAATAAAGCATTTTATCACATCCAAGTGCACATTATATGAGTGAAGCCCACAGCTGTTAAATCCACACCAGGAACGTCTACCGCTTGAACTAGCTATCTTACTGTCTTATGTCTGGCTATGATGAAATCACTCCTGTGAATGGTTAGGCTCACACAGACAACTTCAAATTAGCTTTCACCTACTTAGGTCAGCTACTGATAAGAACGTATAAAGCTGTAAAACTCTTACAAAAGCTGAGTAAACACTTCAGATGTTAGCACCTGATAACTTGCATTAGTATGATCCAGACCACTTGGACCTAAACTTTAAATGCTTAATGATCCAGTCCTCCCCAAGAAATGATTATGCTCATTTTATAAACAACACAGAGAGATAGCTGACTGTGATGGGCTCCACAGAAGGCTATCTATAACTTGTGTCCCGTCCCATTCAGTTGCACAAGAATTTCAAGCACTGCTTGATAACAGGGATTATAGAACACATAAAATTAATATATGCAGAAAAAAAAAAAAAAAAAAAAAAAAAGTAATTCCCCTTAGCTAGCCATACAGTATAACTATTAACAAGAAAATGAAAGAATTATTTTTCTTGCCAGCAGGCACTATTTTTTTTTTTTGACTCACTATCAAAAAAGAAAAAAAGAACTCTTGTAATGGAACACAGTTCATGAGCCAAAACATATTCCCATTCCCTATATTCACTGCAGATGTCCATAAGGATATTTATTTTTTCATTATTATTATTAATTCTACTCACTGTGCAAATGGAAATTTTCAGAGACTTGTAACTTGAGTGGGCAGTTTTAGGACAATGATACCATTACAGATAGCTACCTTGGTAAATTCAATTTCCTTTTTGAAGTGTAAAGAAGAGTTACTGAAAGATTGTCTAGAGAAGAACATTAAAGATAGAAAAAAAAAGAAAAAGAAAAAAAGAAAAAAAAAAAAACAACGCTGAAGTGAAGAGAGGTTATGATAAATCTCTGAGAAACAGTGGTGGGTAATGCATTTTTCATTTTGTTCTTTCTAGGTGCTTTGAAACCATGAAGGTAACTGGTATCAAGGAAGGACTGCACTATTACATGTAAATGTCATTTGGCTGCAGGACCATCCCAGAGTAACAATGTAGGGGAAGTAACAATGGCTGGTCTATGGCTGTGGAAACCAGCAAAGCTATAGTTTGTCACTGCCAGGTAGTGATTCCACAAATGTCTGGTGACGGAAACTTATAATGAACCGTGATCAAGATTATGAATGAAATTGGCTGAAACCGCAGAGACAGAAACAGCTCACTGCACTTTCCTTAGAAATCTGGATCAAAATGAACCTAACAATTCAGTGAAGCCTGAATATACACTAAAAAGTATCAAAGTTTCTTGTCCCAAAGATGAAACAAACATACCATTCCTACTTTTTTCACTAACATTTTAAGAAAAATTATATATTAGTAAATGAAAGTTGAAGATTACCTTCAAAATTCCCCACAAATACCACGTGAAATGAACAAATCTTTCTTGGTGAAGTGGATCATTTTAATATGATACATTATTCATCAAAAGTGTGAGACCACTGGATTGCTTGGCTCTACTCAAAGATGAGCTTGAAATGTCTCAGAGCATCTGGACAAGAACTCCATCTCTACAAGTATAGTTGTACTTGCAGTTGTGCTTCATATCAGTGTAGGTCTTCTTGCAGGAAAAAAGAGTAAGCTTGGACAACATATATCTTTATCTTGTTAGAGTTGAATCACTACTAGAAGATAGAATTTTGTTCATAGCTTCCTTCCTAGAACTTTTATTGTTATAACATTACATTTTTTTTTTTAATGCATAAAATATGTCTTAAAATCATATAATAATACAAGAATCATGTAATAACAAACCTTATATTAGAGTTTTTGAATCTTCTGTCCAGCTGAGATTTCCTGAAGGAATGCATTTCTCTGTTCCAACAATCTAACCAGGAATAATAGAACTCCTGCTTATGTTTTCTCCATAGAGCTCTACTGAGCTATGATGTGGTTATGTGGTTTTCCCTATAATTGCTCAAAGAAAGAACATCCCATTCTTCACTCTTTTCTGAAGGACCACCAATAGATTGTGTTATATGGAATTTAAAAATGCAGTTATGCCACATATCACAGCACATTCCTGGAATTCCCATATTGACCATGGATTGAAGACTGACCTCCATTTAGTACAAGCTATTTGTTTGAACTCCCTAGAAACCTACATCTGAGGTCCTGGATTAATTTTTCACAAGAAAGAAGATACATTTTTATTTGTACACGCTCATCTCTTAGTTCCTCTGTTCTAATATATTTTGCTTTTTTTTTTTCTCTTGGCTTCAGCAAACCTCCAATACCCAGCCTCCCCACCATACCTTTCTTCTCACTCTACTTGCTTCCACACTTTCCATAGACATTCCCATATGGAATCCCATATGGATTTGCTCTAAAACCTATCCCTTCAATCTACTTCTTTAAGAAGCTCTCAGATTACAAACCTCACTAGAGAACTGCAGAGATGAACTATCTTCACCTTCCTTCTTGAGAAGAAAACCCAAAACAATAACAAAAAAATCAATTAATACCATAGCAAAAACAGGGCTCATGAAATTCAGTGTACATTGGTCTTTCTGTCACTGATGTCTTTAGAAAGATGTGAAGATGTGCTCACAAAATCCAAGAGGTCCTGCACATACCTATCAAGTACTAAAGACTTTCTGGAACTAAAATGTCCCACAAATAATGAGAAAAAATAATTATAGTGCAATATGACATCAACAAATTAGTATTCTTCTCTATATTGTGCAGCCATTTGGCTGAAAATGAAAATTGAAGACTTTAAGTTTGGTTCATGACAATTACTAATTCTCTTTATTTCATAAAAACCCATTATTTGAAGGACCTTGATGTTTTCAGTGTCATATAAACATAACTGGTCTATGTTGTAATTAAACTTTGATCAAATTTTTAATGGGATCTCAGAGGAAAACAGTATTTGACTAACAGAGGCATTCTTCTGCATGTATTAATCAAGCTAATTCTTATTGAACTGCTTGAATTTCTTACAATAACTACTCTTCCCCATTGTTAATTAGCAGAGCATGGAAATAGTAGAATCTGCTTTAATATTTTCCATCAAGAATATCCTGAAACTTTTGATTTTAACTCTCAACACCTATTCACTTTTTATCAAAACATCACTTCCAGCTTTTCATGAGGTACTTTACTTAAAAACACCATATCCTTTTATTCAAAAATAGTCCAATACAATATAAAAGTATTTACTTATGGCATTAAGCACTTGAATCACTTGCACCAGCTGTCACTTACAAATCTTCATTCAATAGCACTTTCACGAGTATTGCTGTTTTGTCAGCGTTTTCGTTGGTAATCTGGAAGCAGATCTGAAATCACCAGCGGCAGTATTTTTTGAATGATACAAATATTGGAACAAACCCTCAGTCAGGTTAGTCAGACGGAATATGGTAAACAAAGTGTGACTCATTGGTAAAGTGAGTCTACTTTAAAAAGAAAGCAAAACAAACAGAATGCACAGAAACCTGTAGGAATGAGGAATCAAGGGGTACAAGAATACCTGTTGCTCAGGTTCACATTTTTAGAAGGAAGCTGAAAATTGCTACAGTCCAGAGAGAAGCTAATAATAAAATCTTTTGCTTGGATATGACACAGATCCTTTACACTAAAATCTTAGTGTTCCATCTCTATAGGTTATAATCTAGTTCTCAAAACTGAGATGTGATTTCATGTCAGTAGATCGGTAACCTTACATAAAGAAAATGGGAATTATAAAGGTCTTTTAGACACAGCTTAAAAGGTATAACAAGTTATGTCCTGGGAGCACTAACAAGCCACATTCAAATGAGAAGTTAGGCAACTTTTTAACCAGGGAGTATGATTGACCACTGGGGGGGGGGGGGGGGGGGGGGGGGGGGAAGAAAAAAAAATAAAAAATAAATTAGTTGCCTCTTGTAGAGATTGTAAGATCACACACCTTAGATAGTGACAAAAATAAGTTCAGCTCTAAGGTGGAAATAAGAGAAGAAAGCTCAATACTTGTTAGTCAATCACAGTCTCAATGTGGTACTGATGTGAAAAAAAGGGAAACACTACCCTAGAATGTATCTGCTCAATCATTTCTAGTAAGGATGGGGGGAGTATTAGTATGGCACTAGTAATACATTGCTAAGACATCACTTCAATTATTATGTGTAATTATGAACGCTTGTGTTCAAAAAAGATTAACTTAGGCTGAAGCAGCTGCGGAGAAGGACTACCAGCATGATGAGAAGAATGTAAAATATATCATAAAAGAAGACAGAAAAGGCTTGTCTTGTTTAGAGAGAGGATGACTGCTATTGCTATATATAACAGGGTTGTAAAGGAGCTGTTTAAGCCAAAGGACTATCGTGGTATAAGAACAAAGGGTAGAAACTGGACTTGAATAAATTTACTGTAATTTAGATCCTTCTTAATCACTAGGCAAATGAAGCATTGAAACATTTTTGCAATAGGAATTTGGGAGATAAAAACACTAACCAGCTTTAAGACAGAGCTTAAATCCACAGACATTCAAGCTTCAGCATCATTGTTACGGTTCTTGTGGCACCAGGGGACCAGAACCAAACCGCAAGGTCCCCATCTGGGGACAGTTCTCTGTCCACAAATACTCACCATGTGGGTCTTGTATTAAAAGGGGACAATCTTTCCCAAGCTGCAGGGTCTGCTGAAACAAGCATCAAACTTAAATCTTGATCAAGCCCTGAAGTTAGTATCTTTTCAACTTACCACCTCTCCAGGAAAGAAAATGCTGGCTCTTCTTAGAGCCAGCATAGTTTTCAGGGTTTCTATTAATGTTAAAAATCCACTTTTAGAATCTTCTAAATTCTATTTTTTTTTTTTTTTTTTCAAAATAAAGCTCAAATTCCACAGAAAATATCACAGTTAAATGGACACATACCAAAGACCATATATAGCTATGCAGCTTTTAGATCAGGCTGCCAATAATTAAATAAATAAATAAATAATATCTAGATATCAAATTATTTTTCACTATTTACCTTGTACTTCATGGAAACAGCAAGTACTGCTCAGCCACAGAAAGACAAGTTATCATTTATTAATAGCATTTCAACTTAATATTATCTTATTCCATTAAATAAATGTTGCTGCATGTACCTTTCTCGTTGCATGTAAAGTGGTGAAGCTGTGCTTTGCTATAATAGCAATCTAAATGCAGTATCTTTTCCTCCCCAAATCGTTCTGTTTTTTTTTGTTTGTTTGTTTGTTTGTTTAAATAGGTCATTTCATTACATTGGCTTCCGGAAACACTTCAGAATTATTATTTGTCCTCAGGGCACAACATTTACAAAATCTATTTATAAAGACTCTAAGGTATTTTCCCTTGATTAGAATAATTTTTAAACTATGTACAGCTTCCTATGCTTCTATTGGTTTTTGTTTTCTTGCATGTCATGACTGCTGTAATTAAAGTGATAGTTTCTCCCTTTCTTACTCTGAAAACTGTACCAGAACAAAACTGCAAGTAAAATGGCATAGAATTTAATGTTTAAGTGCAATTTCTTCACAGTGTAAAATCATTATTTATTTATTTATTTTAAACAAGGCACTTCTGTTCACATGGCTTCTAAGAACATGTAAAACCATGCCTACAATTGTTTCCCCTGAAAACATCCACTTGATGATATCCAGTTTTTATCAATACCTTTCATCTTTTTTCTCTGTTGCAACTGTTTGCTTTTAAAAGGTGGTTAGTTTTGTGGGTTTTTATTTTGTTTTGTTTTGTTTTGTTTTTCTGACAAATAAAGTAGAGCTAATACTGTATTTTTTATTTTATTAGTAAAATGAGGTGGATTTTTTTGTCATTTAAAATAGGCAATGAAAATAAAGACAAAGTAGAACGTTGTGCTAGACACTAATTCATGAAAGTAAACAACAGTTGAATGAGTTTTTAACTCATTTTGATATAAGGGTGGGATTTTTAAAATAAAAGGCATTGTTTTTTGAAGCCATTTATATTTCATTTCATTCATTTCATTTCATTCATTAAAAAAAAAAAAATATATGGAACAAAAGGCTCAAAATAAAGCACATAGCAAGATTACAATAGGTATGACTCAAGAACCTGGGCGCTCTCGTAACTCATCGGCAGATGTCTCCATTGGAAATTGCAAATGAATTCAGTTCAAAATTAAAATGCTTTTGGAGTCATTCACTAGGGACTGGAATTCAGCCTTTAAATACACATGGGAAACCATCAAATGTGAGTCAATAAAACAACGCATGAAAAGCCACTCATCCTGGCGAGACTCTTCTACACCAGCTTTTGAGAAAGCACTTCAGAGGGTTTGCAATAGCACAAATTCCACAGCCAGCATAAAAACAGATTGTGTTAGCAATAACCTTTCCTCCTTTTTCTTATCCTGTACCAGCAAGATGATGTTAAATAGAATAGCACTTAATAAATTAATTTACTTATTAAATAAAAAAGTTTCTACCTGTAGTTTTAAAGCTATACTTTAACCATAGATGCACTTCAGCTGCTTCCAAGGCTGAACTGTGAAGTGGTTTGTTACCATAACCAGACAATGTCCTGAGTCTCTGAAGCAGAAAAGCCAGGGTGGGGACTCGGCTCCAGACCGAGACAATGTAGACGTGCTTGCACAGGAGTCTCAGCTCCCTGCAGCTGGTAGAGGTCTGGCCACCCAAGCTCATGGAGCCCAAGGCATGGGACATCCCTCTGCCTTAGGGCACTCTAATCCCCTATGCTTTACCAGCTGTACTTACCGCACAGTAATGTCCAATGCCATCTCAGATGTTTAAGACATTGGGCAGAGGACAGATGTGACACAAGACATACTAGGGAGCCATCCATTAAGGTATGGGTGGGTGGATGAATATCCCTTGGCTTCCACTAAGTATAATGGAGACTACAGTGAAGATGAGTGCTCTGAGATGTGTGAATGTACATCCTAGCCCAGCTGGCATTTTAAATCTCTCTAAAGTGACATTTTTGCTTGGGACTGTAATTAGGCAGTGTCCACCTTCTTAAAGATAAAGGTAGAAAGGAAGAGAAGAGGAATTCATACAAGTCTCAACAGTTTCTTCTGCAAATAGTTTCTCTCAAAAGACAAAATCCTGGATTTCCTTCTTACATGTAAAATTCTGTACTTCAATGATTGCTTTACACTCAACTAAATCTAAGTTGGAACTATACCAAAATTCCTGAAGACATTTTCATAAATACACAGTATCAGTCTCCATATTTTACTGACAAATGTTGATATTACAAAGCTCAGTCATACAAAATGGCAAGGAAAATTAACCAGTTATAGCACTTTGTAAACATTTTACTTTAAGGACAACCACCACAGTCCATTGCTTCTGTCTGGTTTGTAAATTTATGCTTTGGATATTAATTGCAGTAAGTTTGCTAGAAGGGAGTCCTCTGCTATGGGCCAGAGATACTCTGCCACTGACTTACCTGTATTAAACTTTTAATGTTCTCATAATCTATTCAAAGTAGACACATTTTTTTTCCCCAGACTGTTGTCCATTTACAACAAATTTTACACATCTCTTCTTACGACAGTTAAGATCTTAAATCTAGTTTTCTGGGAAATAGCACAATAATTTCTTTTTCTTTAATTTAAAATGTTTCATATGCTATTAAATCAAAATCCTCTGTAACAAAATATTTGACCTTATGAAATCCTTCAGTCTCTGTGAGTCAATCTGTTCTATCCTGCTGAGTTCACTCAATCTAGCTAACTTTTTTAAGCACATGAAGAGATTACAACTTCATACTTGAATGAAACTATCCAGTGCAACCTTATTGCTTCTGTAGTTAATCAGCTCACTGCCACACAGCTCCATTTGCCCAGAACAACAAGGACTTGCCCTACCAAGCACAGCTACATCTCCCTTTGGATTTGTTTTTTCCACAGAATTGTCCACATGGCTAGTCTAAGAATGAACAATATGTCTGACACCATCTTAGAATAGTCTATAGTTGGCCTTGTAGCATTTGCACTCCCAATGCTTCATCTGTTTTACATTCTTACATTGTTCTATCAAATAAAGAAGCAACTGTGACACGACTTCTAGGGGTTTCTGATGCTCACAAAAATATGGGAGGTTCCTGTCACTTAACTTTGGATTTCTATTGTATTGAGATTCACAGCTGACCTACTCACCTTAGTTCCTTCTAAAATCAGTGGCAAGAAACAGTGACTTAGAGACAAATCACCTGTCTAGCTTAGATGGCAACTGCAGAGTAAGATGACTAATGTCCCCATAGTGCCTGTTTCTGTCCCCAGAGCAGAAAGGAAGCCAAGGGGGACCAGCTCAGCTGCTTGCCACAACCCTTTTTCATAACTGAATATGACAGATGTCTTTCAAAATTCCTCTGGATGAATAGCAGCTAATGTCAGAAAATTGGACCTTCAGAAGTACGTTTCATGTCAGTGTCAGTCCTTGGAAAATGGGGCACTTGAAGGCACGTCTGTGTGTGAATGCCTCAGCTTCCAGCCAGTCACCCAAATTCCCCACACAGAAAAAATTAAGTACCTAAAATTAATGGAGGAATTCCATCTATAGATAAAATACAGAAGAAAATCCTAAAATTTCCTGGGTTTAAAAATGTAAAATAGCAATAACTAAGTCCCCCAGAAATATTTCTCAAGATAAAAAGTGCAACAGTTCTTGAATCCTGCATATACTGCTCAGTTACAGTTTTTGAGCAGAGAACAAATAAACATTCCACACTAAGCAAAAAGTACTTTAGATTATCACACTTATTTGCAAATTCTTCAGTGCGAATCTGAATTTCATATTCATGCTAACTCTTTAGCCAAACTTCAATTAGAAACTTGTATATACTTTTATAGTCTCATTGAAAACTGCAGCTAAAGCAGCTTTACTTTGTGGAACATCCCAGTTTACTTTGGTTGAACTCTGACAGATTATGACTGAAGACTTTTTCAAGAGTTCACTACATCTTAGCCTTCCTTAAGCAAATGTTATGACAAAGCTGCCTGTGTGAGTGAATTACGACTACTGACTGGTCACTAGTTCCTGTGATATTACTTATTACACACTCAGTGATAAATTAAAGTACTTAACAAGAAAAAGTCATATCCAAGACATTTATCATGGAATTTAAAGATAGTAAAGTTTCATTTGCAGAGAGAAAATAATGAGTTTGGTGAGCAAGCAGATGGAATATTTCAACAAATCCACTATTCACATCAAAATGAAGAATTTACTTAATTTTTTAAAAAATTAAGACTAGCAGAATAAAACAGCTTTTAAATTTATTTATTTTTTAATCTAGACCTTATTAATGTTCATATTCTTCATCTTAACAGATAATGCTGTCAGTATTTATTGATTCAGTCTTCTGATAATTACATCATCCTTTCAGCATGTCAGAGAACGTCAAGGTGACTGTGATGACATGAGACTGGTGTACGACTCTAATGTCATAATATATTTGTGTCAGTTTTTTGTCCACAAACAGACATGTAACAACTCTCAAATTTGATCTTAGAAGAGCAAAATACTGACTTTATTAATAATCTGCTATGTAAAAATGCTCATTACTTGCTGTAATGCTGCCAAAGTAACATTGTCAAGTAATTATTTAAATAGTTTTATTTAAATAAAGTAGAACTCAGTATTTACACAAGTGCTGTATCTTTCCAGAACACCGTTGGGTCTTTCAATATTCAACTATTTAATTTGATTTTATCAGTGAAAAAAATTCTCACACAGCTGCAAAACATCTTTACTTTCCTTTACAGATGTCTGATACTATATTTGTTTATCACCTGGATTTCTTCTGAATGTTTGTTTCCTTCAAGAGTTCAACCAGCTCAAGCTTGGCTTTATGAAGACAAATGCTTTGGTTATAACCTGCCTTTGATTTTAATAATTACATTATTTTTCCTAAGGTTTGAAATGAGGCCAGGATTACAGCATATTGATTCATCTGACAAATGTAAAAAAATAAAATAAAAATCCTACTTTGTGGGTTTTAATGAAGTCATCTTGAAGTCATCTTGAAGTTACAAAGCATATTTTCTTTTCACAAGTATTCATATGACAGGAGTGTAGCAGTTCATAAAATATAATTAAACTCAGTCATTAGATAAACTAATAAAATATAAACAGATTTTGTTAGTAAGAAAAACAAACAACAAACAACAACATTTTTTTCTCCTTTTCTTTCAGTAGCTTTATAGAATAAGGTGCAAAGACATACCTGGATTGGCATGAGCACACTGTAATGATGGATTTTATTCAGTAATAAAATCCAGCTGGGCAGAACTGAGGAACACCCATGTCTCAGGGAATAAGAAACTCATGTGAGGGACTGCACTTCTTCTTTCTGGCAGTTTTGTAGTAAGGACTATTGGATTGAACTCACTTTAGGACAGAGTTGGACTCCTGCAAGGTAATATTTCCATATGTGAAGATTTCATAATTTTCACCTCAATCTATCCTCAAATTTTCTAACCTCTACAACATACTGTAACAGTACTGTGTTAGTAAACACCTTTTTTTATGGTGTGGCACAAGCTGTGAGTGAGACTTCGTGCCCATTCAAGGGCATAATGTTTCATTTCATCTGCAAGTTTGCAGATTACACAGAAGTTGGAGGACTCTCTGACAAGCCAGAGAGATGTGCTGCCATTCAGAGGGACCTCAATAAGCTCGAGAGGTAGTCTGATAGGAACCTCATCAAGTTCAACAAGAAGTGCAGGGTCCTGTACCTGGGGAGGAACAACCCAAGGCACCAGAACATGCTGGAGCCACCCAGCTGGAAACAGCTCTGCAGAACAGGACCTGGTAAGCCTGATGGACACCAAGATGAATGTGAGGCAGCAATGTGCCCTTGCTGCTAAGAAGGCTGCAAGGCATTCTTGGCTGCATTAGGAAAAGTATTGCCAAAAGGTTTAGGAAGTGATGCTTTCTCTCTACTCAGACTTGGTGAGAACACAGATGGAGTGCTGGGTCCAGTTCTGGGCCCCCTATTGCAGGAGGAACATGGACAGAGTCCAGCACGAAGATGATGAAGGGACTGGAGCACCTCTCCTATGATGGAAGCTGAGGGAGCTGGGGCTGTTCAGTCTGCAAAAGAGGAGATTCAGGGGGATCTCATCAGTGTCTATGAATACCTAAAGGGAAGGGGAGAAGAGGATGGAGCCAGGCTCTTTTCAGTGGTGCCCAGTGCCAGAACAAGAGGCAATGGACACAACCTGGGAGGTGCTGCCTGAACAGCAGGAGTACTTCTGTGCCATGTGGGTGACTGAGCACTGGCACAGGCTGCCCAGAGAGGCTGTGGGGTCTCCTCCTTGGAGACCTTCAGAAGCTGCCTGGACGTGGTCCTGGGCAGACTGATCTGGGTGTCCCTGCTTGGCCAAGGGTTGGACAGGAAGAATGCCAGAGGGCCCTTCATGCTTCAGCCATTCTGTGATTGTGTGGTTCTGCGACAACCCTTTCCTCTCTCCACCTGCCAACACTGCAGCTATGGCTGAGTGGGAGCAGCTCTGGGTGCTTTTGCCCTTTTCTCTGTGCAACAAGTGGTCAGAGAGCTGACCCTGCTCCCAGGGCATGGCACAGCAGCAAGGCCTTAGTACTCTTCTCTATTCAATGTATTTGCGTCTGATAAAAATGCAGATGTACCAAACATTTCCTACAGTAAGCAGTTCCCTTTCATTGGTATATTCTTAAAATTGGATTATACTTTTTACGAGATCTGGAACAGATTTTTATTGTGAACTATCTGTGAAAACATACAAACGATTATCAGTCATAACACTGATAACAGACAAGCAAACAGTGAAATAACTGGTACGACAGGTGATGATCAGGAGCTTAACATAGGGCTTTTGAGCTCCATTTTCCTATAAGTCTAATCAGCTCCACTTCCAAATATAACAAATTGGCAGATATGGAGGAAGCAGTCTGATCACAACATTTGTTTGCCATAATATGCCAGAAATTAGTTTACAAACTTGTCTTCAAAATTACAATAATAACCGTTTCCCAATATCATTTCACATTTGCAAGAGGCTTCAATGCATCTTAATTGATGAAGTCCAAGAGCCCCATAATTTCATCTTGAATATGTGATCGCTTCCCGATAAACACAAAATGCAGGGAAAATAATAGGCCTGGCACGACAGGAGAGTTCGGGAGAGGGGACTCTGACTGATTGTAGCAACACAACACATGACAATCAGGTATCACAGAAACGGGCACAAGACAAGAAATTATGCCGGCAGGCATGTTAGCAGTGTGAAGTTCTTGCAGCCACAGGAATATTTGCTTAATATATTCTGAGACATACCCATACAGAATGCAGTTTTTAGATGACCCTAGATTTCTAGATGATAGCTTTTTTTCCTCTTGTTTATCAAAGATATTCCTCTGTTGCTAAGAATTGCCATGCAACTTCAGCCTGTCAATCCAGCTGAATGTACCTCTCAAAACATGATGACAACATCTTTTATAAGGGAAAGTATTTTGTTATTGTTGTCACAGTCAATGAAGGCTTAATTTGTTTTTCCTTGACTTTTATGCACTATTATCTGTATTATAATAACAGTCATGTACAGTTAAAGATTGGGTTGTATTGTGCCAGTTCTGTATTGTACAGAATAATAAAGAAGAAAGTCCTTGCTTTAGAAATCATTCTCTAACTGGTGAACAAATAAGGCAAATATTAGAGTTAACAAAATAAAATAACAACAAAAGACAATTGGGTCACAAATAGACATTTCCTTAATCAATGCCAAACAGGAATGATTTTCTTATAAGCACAGAGAAGATGGATTTTGAGGTAAGATTCAATAAGAACAAAAAACTGAGCAAATCCACACACTTCCTCCCAAAGACAGGTCACTGTGGAGAATTACCCCAAAAGCTACATCACCATTGCTTCCTTTCTGGCTACTTCCTTTTTGCCTCCTGGCATGGAAAAGTGGGCTGGTCAAAGTCTCAGACTTTATGTGTGTGTTAATTACAAGCTAATACGCAAGAAAATGACCAGACCAACTCCATGTGTCTGGTTGCCACACATTTCCTTCTTCCATCTGTCTTGGGTTTGTTTGTTTGTTTGTTTGTTTGTTTTCTGAACTGAGTGCAGTGTAGGAGAATCTGATGTATCGGGTTCTAGTAGCTGTGGTGGGGGTCCTTGCCTATCTCAGCCATGGCAGTGCTTAGGGGGAAGATCAGAAAATCTCCACAACCGAGCAATTACAGGCTTACGAACTAGTCCAAGAGACTTAAGAGTTTCTGGGACCACTCATGAGAGCAGACAAGCTGATTCAATCTCTAAGATTCAGAGGCCTAAAGGGAACCTCACTGGGTTTTAGGTGGGATTTAAATGGTTGGATCTGTGTAGCGCTGCTGTGCTTTACCTTTGTCCCACACCTAGAAACTCTACAAATTTGTCACTTGCACCAGATTTTCCCACATGGTTACTACTCAAGTCTATCTCATTTTCCAGGTGCCAAGTCTGACATATAGGATCTGACACGTGGAATGAACTGGAACTTCTCAACATACAAATTGCTGTACAGTACTGGGTGTCTCTAAAAGCCAGATCACAGCTCTCTTAAGGTGGATGCCAAACTTACAGGATACTGCTTGATCTTAATCATTTGTTTTATTTTCCGATTGGTAAATGGAGATAAAACCACAAGTGTCACTGTACGTTTCCTTTTGTTTTTACATAAAAATAAAGATTTGGAATGTGCTGGTTAATGGCATTCAAAATGCAGCAATTGAAGGTGGTATTTGAAAATTGAGTGAAATAAGGAGAATGAGAAAGAAATACATACGTAAAAATGTGTACATGTGTACACATATATAAATTACTCCACATTACTAAAAAGACCTATAATTTGCACATTTTGAAAAATATTACTTACTGCTTTCAATAGCTATTAGTACAGATTAAAAATCACCAACCTGTCACAATGAATATTTTAATCTCTTAATATATTTTTTATGAAATCCATACCTTATTGGGATCAGATTCCTCTCAGGGATATGAACCAGCCAAAAAAAATGATAACTTCACAAAGTTTTACATCAGTTTTTTACTACATGCCTTATATTAAAAATTGAAATTCAATAATAATAATAATAATAAAATCACATTAAAATTCTATGATGCTGTAAGGTTTTCCCTTACCATTTTCTAGCCATCCCAGGGAAGAAAACCACATGTATATAAGACCTGAAAAACCATCACTACAGAATAAACATTCTTGCTAAATTAGACCAGAATGGGCCTCAACACATCAATTAGCACTTTACTTTTGGCTATGTAGAACTGCTTCTAAAGGGATTTTCTTGTTTGAAAACTACAGGGGCCCTTTTACAAGCACTACCACACTGTAAAATTTTCCTCTGTTTCCACCACAGTGACCACCTATCCTTCCATCTGTAAAACATTAATTGTTGCTTGTAGTGTTGAACTGCCATCTGCACCCGCTATTCAAAACTAACAAATACAAAAAATATTACACATGCCCCACATTTACGTAGGCTCATTCTACTTTTCAACCTTGGCCACCTTGACAACACCATTACTAATAGGCTCTATAGGTATATTTGTAAGGTTAAAAGCTTGAATTATTGTACTGTCATCATTATAATTCACCAAAGATGTTTGAAATAAATCATGGAGCAGATGCCATCATTCACTTTTATGTATGTTAAATTGCAGTGTAACTCAGGGCTTTTCAGCAGATTAGGCAAAATTGGATTTTGATGTCCAAGACCCAGGGCTGATAAGCTGTTTCTGCCCCAGCAGGCAGTTGGGTTAAAGCTGACAAGTACAAGAGCACTTGAAGAAATGGGTGAAGGTGTTCAAGGTGATGCGGCTGGATTGCACTACACCCAAACGAGGCCAATTTAAGTATTTTCAGCATTTCTTGTTCCTCCACCCTCGGGTCACTGTCTGCCTCAGCCATGTAAGTGTGGGGAATCTTCCTTCTCAGCAGGTGGACACAGTTCCCTGTTGGGTCAGCAACAGTTAATATCTTTGCCACTTGAATGAATAAAGCTTAAGCCCTTTGTCTAAGACACATACGATAGTCTTTTTTTTTTTTTTTTTGTAGAAATGGTCAACTTTTGGCCATAAATACATTTAAGTGGTAATTAAACAAACATCTTGACAGACAAACTTTGAAAGTTTTGTGGTTGCTATAGCTTTGTTACATGTATTTGGCAGAGGGGAGTATCTTAAAATTAAACTCAAATGTAAACTTTCTTGACCAATGTCAGTTTGGCACCAACTCACTATTTAATTGACTGTTAACAAATTCTCCAAGATATGACTGCTATACAGATATTTTATCTTCCTGTTAATTGGTAATTATGCATTGGCAGGAAAAACAGTGTTTCTTTCCAATTATTCCAGAACTCAGTGATTATTTAAACTTTGCTAATTAGCAGCGGAGGATTGGTACAACTTCTGGGCAAATTGTATTTGATAATCCCTATTAAAATATACATGGCAGTAGTTGACTTGTAACAAACTAGAAAAAAAAAAAAAGTGGCAGTTCAAAGGGTATTAGATACAGCACAAGGCAAATGGGGGCCTATTAAAATTTCCCCAACTGTTCTAATGAGAATGCCGAGGGTCATTTCTTCCTAGTTTACCATCTGTTTGGTTTCTGGCAAATATCTCTGGTGTGAAGGGAGGGTCCTGGAGCCCATTTGGCTTGTCACAAAGTAAACCAGGGATCCACAGCAATTTCAGTAAGTTATAGAACTGCACTTCAAGAGCAGTCGTATATACATAGCTGAAAACTTTTTCTCAAGAGCTGGCATTTGCTGATTATTCCTTACTTTTTAAGGCTGTGAGCAAGCATGGAGAGGCAAAGACTGAGCGGGAGGGAGCAGCTTTGTAGGCTCACCTAACAATAAAAATCCAACAGTTGGCCTTTTTCCATCTTAAAATGTCAGCGGGGGATATTTTCTTTTATCTGTCACAATCTGCAAGCAAAACATTGCCCCAGAACCAACAGTGTTTAAGCACGAAATGATGCCAAAACTGAGCCTCTGGAGGCTTCAAACCACATGCCCAGTGCAGGAGCAGGGGGAGCACGTGGGCTCCTCTGACGTCTCCAGTGCTCAGTCTGGACCAAGGTACCACCTGCACAACCAGAGCACATCCCACTGTACCTTCTTGGAGATGGCACTCTGGTGCCCGTCTACTACTTGGGCACCTTCTTTGCCCTTCTTCCTCCAGGGATGAGATCAGAAGCACCATCAATGACTCCCACCTGCAGTAACCCTGCCCTAAGACTACAAGTGACCTGCAAACCTGATCACAAAGATCCTTCAGCCATAAATTTAAAGGGGTTTTGGTTTTAGTCTGGAATGAAAATATGCATGTAATCAAAACATTGAGCAGGGGATTATGCGAAGACTGTCTTAATTCTGTCAAAAGGGAATAGAGTAATTTAAAAGAGCATAAGACAGAATGTAATGCCAAGAAATTATTTCTGATGATTGCTCTTTCCAGGCATTTTTCTAGGAAATTTATTACTCACCATACTTTAAGTAATATTTGTAACTATTTATTTTATTTTATTTTATTTTATTTTATTTTATTTTATTTTATTTTATTTTATTTTATTTTATTTTATTTTATTTTATTTTTTAAATCTCAGAGACTCAATGTATTACTTACAGGAATGGCGACAACTTTCATAATATACAAACAAAGAACTGCAAAACGGGAAAACTTCACAATGATCTTTGAAAGGATGATCTTTCATATACTCTTTTAAAAGATGACCTATTTTGTTTGATGACTATTTTGTTTGTTTGTTTGTTTTGTTTTCTAGAATATGCAATTCCCCTGTTCAGGCACTAAAACGTTTCCAGATAACATCACTCTCATAGTCTCTTACAAAGTAGCTCACAGAGACCTAAAATAGTAGCTCACAAGATCTAAAATTCACCAGGAGTTTATAACCTCACTGTAGAAAGGAGACATCTGTTTTAAAAGATAGTAACTTACAAGTTGTATAAACCTACACAGAAAACATACCCCAATTTTTTTTTTAGTCGATTAGGCTGGTAGTGACACTTCCCAGTGCAGGGAGAGCTTTGGATCCACTGTCTCTACCATAAATAACAGAACCTATATACTTTCTAAAGGGCCTTTTAAATTTAGGTTAAAAGGCTAAAGTATATGTGAGCATTATCATAAAATTGCTTGTTTATTCTGTGCTCATTAAAATATAAACATTAGTGTAATGATTAACTATGATTTTACAGAAAATTAGATAATTTTTTTTAGTGTAACTGTGGCTTATATTTTCTGTAATGAGGACAGACTCAGGTTCTCAGCACACAGTGCTCCTTATCGCTGCTAAGGGATTATGCTCTAATCTTCTCCTTTAATTGCATAAATGATATTGCATTTCTTGCTTTCAAGTCCATATAGTTGTGGAGGAGCTGAACTGCTTTCTCATACTTATGACTATGTATCAGTCCCCCTACCACTCCCCAGCACCACTGAACCTCAATTTCATTTGGAAGCCATCGTTCCATTCAAACCCCATCACTGCATTTGAAGGTTCCAAATGTGTTTTGTGGTACTAATCAATGCCGCTCTTTTATTATATTTTTGGAAGAAGTCTAGCAGTGAGAGCCCCCAAATGACCATATGGACATCCTGGCCATGTGGGAGAGTAGCCCTAGTGGGCTGATAAACCCCAGAGTGCAACTAGCAAATGCCACAAGATGTAGAAAAGAAACAAACAGCAGCAAGGGCTCTCAGAGTCAAAAGCAAGAGAAAAGCAAGGACACACAGGGATGGAGAGATCCTTCATGAGTCCAAAGTGTGCCGAGAGAGAGAGACGGGGTGTTAATGATATGGCTTGAAAAAGAGGGAGACGACAAGCAAGAATGAAGCTTTAAGGGCAATACTGAAGGAAGTGGAAAGGAGTCTCAGATACACATCCCACAGGTTCAGACATGAGAGTGGAAACAATACTGGAGAGATGCAATTCAGGATATCTGTTGCTTCAAAGGGATCTTACAAAGAAAACAACACTGTCTAAAAGTTAGATTTGGGGACAATTTCTTTTCTAGGGACCATCACAATTTGTTTGATGAGGTTTCCACTATACATTTATGCTTTATCCCTGTTCTAATTTCAGATTTACAGATTTAGTTTTACTTTAGCTGAATCCAGACAATGGTTCAGCCTGGGACAAAAGATGAATAAATAAGATGACTATTAATTTTATTCCCAAAAGCTGACTCATATCTCCCTCCAGGAGTTGTTAAAAAGTTTTCCAAATAAATATTTCAGCAAGTTTCATGTTGGTATAATCCCACAGGAAAACAAACAAACAAACAAACAAAAAACATGAACTATTTCTTTGGCTGCACAATATATACTAAAAAGAAAGAATTCATAACCCTTGTAATTAAACCTGCTAGTACTATCATTTTAT
The DNA here is from genome assembly GCF_965140915.1 of Aythya marila. Classification (NCBI taxonomy): domain Eukaryota; kingdom Metazoa; phylum Chordata; class Aves; order Anseriformes; family Anatidae; genus Aythya; species Aythya marila. The sequence continues at coordinate 194,004,107 of NC_139042.1, read as the reverse complement.
CTGTTTTCTTCAAAGTTCTTGACATGGTTAACTAACTGCGGTAACTGACAGTGATTGTGTGTCTATCAAGTGATTTCCTAAATTAGGTAATTAAAAGACAATTGTAGCCACAATATAGTAACTTATGGCACAAAAGACAGGTTTGTGTATGTTGGGAAGAATTCATAGAGTTGGGGCAGACTAGAAGATTATGATAATCTAGCATGACCTCCTGTGTAATGCAGACAAGAGTATTTCAGTGGTAATATTACAAGGGAGGAAAAATATTCTTCCCTGCTCTGTAAGTAACTACTATCAACCGAATTTCAGAATATTGTTATGCTTGTTTTTTTAAAGAACCATCTTTGTCTACCCACCCACTCTATGCTAAAACCACACAAATCTTTGATTTGTCTCTAAACCTTACACAGTTCTCAACATTTAAAAAAAGATTAATTCCAGCAAGCTGAATCTACTGTGAACATCCCAATCACTTGCTGGAAAGGAGGAGCAGCTTCTTTGCTAATTAGAAATGATGACACAACAGATGGATCCAGGCTTTCTTGAAAAAGTGCTTTAAGTTTTCTTCAGAAAATGAAACAATTCCATTTCTACCTGCTAAGATATTAAATTATACATTACATACTGTAGAGACTACTCTTTCTTTCAACAGCAGACTGTAAATTTAAAATTACTGTTAACTTTTAAAGTACCAAATAGTTTTAAGTGCAGATCAGTCACATGTTAAATGCTTTATGGAAGAGTCCAGCTCTTACTGAAGAGTGGAGAAAGAAGTTTGTGTAATTTTCCATGGTGGGAGCCATCAGTCCCATGCCTGACTGCTTGCACACCACTTTGTCTTTCAGACTTACCCAGCCCATAGTCTTGTATTTTCTTTTGGAACATGTGGAACTGGTTTATTTGTTGGTTATCTTACCAGCAATGGAATGGTCAAAGCAACACCTCCAGAGCTATACAGTGACCTTCAGCAAACTGAAACAGGCTATGTCTTTTTTCCTGTCACTCATCTCAAGGTAGCATAAGGTCTGTCAAAGTGAGAAACCCTGTAACAGCCCCTCTCCACAAATAGAGATACAAATTCGGGAAAAAATGCAGGCCTACTCTGGTAAATGCACAAAGTTATTTAGGTTCTTAAAATATTTTACTTGCATTCAATTCTTAAATTATTTAAGTGTGATTAAACATGGCACACATGTCTTGCCTGGTGAGTTTTCAGCACAAAGTGAAGATCTCCCCAGTGACATGAACTAAAGACCTATTTTCTGGAAAGATAGGCTTCCCAGCTGTTTGGTCCCCCAGAAATTTCCCACCATTAAGTGTTTTCCTCCTCTTTTACCCTGACAGATCTCACTCAGAGTGGTGGGCAATGAGAAAGAACAGCATTGCTTCTTCCAGAAAAAAAGCATCTTTTTGTTCATTTTATCTTACTCAGTTTGAGGTTAATCACTGGTGCTATTCACAGGAGTAGAGCTATTCTCAAGGTATTCCTCAACTCACATTTTTAAATAATGTGTTATTTATAACATGAGCTCACTTACATTACACTATTTCATTTATGACCAAGTATACCACTGCTGTATGACGCTCGCAGGCCCAAGAAAGTTTCATATGCATTATGACAGAGTTAATTAAAAGAAAACATGATCACCACCAGGTATCACCATGGTATCATAGAGATAATATTTTGGTTTTTGGAAGATTATTTGTAAAAATATAAAAAATACTGCCTTATAACAACCTGATGAACATATAGTGGTAAATTACTTGCAGAAATGTGGAAGGTAGTTTTCAAAAGTGCTTGTCCTTAATGCAGTTGGCTTCGCTTCTGCCACTGAATGCAACGGCAGAACCTGAAGCATATAAAAGTTTCACAAAAACCTTTCCTACTGCTTGTACTACAACTCTGTTTTTTCCCACATGGAAAATAATTGGTTATATAAAATACATTGGCCAGTATTCCAGTTTTAAGGAAGATACTATTGTTAAGTGGATTGAAAAAGTAGGTTGACATTAAGTTCAAAGGAATCAGCTTTTTAGTCCAAGAAGAATTAAATGTTTGGAGTTAAATGTTTCAGTTTATACCAAAAGTCACCCAATTTATAAAAGGCTGCTCTGCCCAGATCAGCTGCTGAGGTTTTTCTTCTTTTAAAATTCGTATAATTCGGTATACCAAAAATCAGTATACAGGGCTGACCAAAGACAGAGAAAGTGGAGGAAGGAATGCAAGCTGCCTAAAAACTGCCACTGCCTTATCTCATTGACTCCCACTGACTTTCATGTGTTGTTGATTACTGAGTCTAACTCATAGTGTAAATAACCATGTTGTTATTGATGTTCTCTCACCAAGCACTGGACCGAGTATTAATTAGCCTGGGTTGCAGAACATGAATTACACCAGACTTACCAAATCCAAAAGCACTGGAACCACCAACACTCTGGGAAGCCTGAACACTGGTAGAGGTGTATAGGCCAGTCACCAGTAAGCCATCAAAGAAGGTACTTGTTGAAATAGTCACTGAAATGAGAGAAATAAAATGTGTAATTATTTACAAGCAGTATTTAAAACCCTACACACATTCTGTGAACAGACTTGCCATTGAACTAGATCCCAGCTACACCTTCTGTACAACAAATTTGGCTAATTCCCCAATACTTATAACACTTCAGCGACTTTAAATTGGCTTTCCCATGTAATTTTCCCAAACAACTTGCTCAGCATTCAAGCTGTGAGTGCCAAGTTTCAGTATGCACTTTTGCAACTTCCTCAGGGTTTACTTAAAGAAAATTGACTGTTTTACAAGTAAACAACTTGTGTTTATTGGTGTTTGAGTCAGCTTCTATTCCTAAATGAATCATAAGTCATGTACCAGCAATCATCTACAGCAGGCACCAGACAGAAACTGAGTACTACAACAGGATCTGAAATGAACATGTGAATAGCGGTGGTGGCTATCTCTACTTGGGAAGCTTCCTTTGTTAGCGGTACAAAACTAAGCTATACCATAGAAACTAAATGCATGAATTAATAAAACATAGCACTGGAATATATGGCTTGTAAGTAATTGTCAATACATTAGAATATAGTAAAAGCAATGAAATAACCAGGATTGTTTTGATATTGTTCTTTTGGGATTTAGAGTGCTATTGTTCTTTTGGGATTTAGAGTGCTATGTTACAGTTATCATATGTATTATAGTATTGTACACTTAAGTTATATGAGATATGTAATCTGTCATTACAGATTACATAAATTTAAATAACTCATTAATATATTTTTAAGAGATTCTTAGATATTAACAGTAAAGTAATCATCCAAATAACTTCTACAAGTAGCAATAGAATCTAGGTATTCTTTGTTAAAACTGACTGTTCACAATACCTATTTACTTCTTATAAACACTAATTCTCACATTTTTATTTTGGCATCCTTCAGATTGTATCCCTCTACACACGTTAACAGCTTCAGTGGTTCTGTCTTGGAAGGACCTAAATTATTCAGTGATAGGTTTTTCCCATTATATAAATGCAATATCCTTTATAGCCAGAATGACTTCTCTGACTTCTCTTCAGCAGCACGCAACCTTCCTTGCTTCATAATATCCTATCCATATACCTCTGAAAAATACCATATACCTCTAAAAAAAAAGTAGTTAGCTTTACAATTAGGTAAATTTTATTCTCTTTCTCCCCTGAACTTTTTCATCCTTTTCAATGTTATTTGTTGCAAATCTTTACCTATATTTATTTAAATGTGGACAAAACTACAAACTACATTGCAAATCTATGTCCTACTAAATAGGATATATATATATATATATATTTTAACTGCATAAATTAACAAGGGCAAAGAACCTGAAAGGAGATCAAAACAAAAACACAAAAACATTTCCCTGCTGAAGAAGAGTCCAATAATTTGTAGTTTGGTATACTGAGTTACCACCCTGGTTCTGCTTTTATACTTTAATCCCTTAACACACAGAGATCAGTACTTAACAAGATTGCTGATAAAGTCTGACCTCTCTTTACTTCATGTTCCTCCTCCCCAAATTCTTTTATCTTGCTGGAACGTCATGACTGGCCAAGGAACTGAACAGTGCTGTGAGGTAACTCCAAGTACATTTACTGGTGAGGTACATGCAGCGATGTAACATTAATTTTTATTTTTTAAATCCAAACAGTCATTTAATGTGTCATTCAGGCTACATTGGCTAAAACTTACTAAGAAATATCTAAAGAACATGCAAACATTGACAGTGGCTTAATTTGCTCTGAGGGGCAATATATACCATATTTAATTTATTCTTCAACACTTAGTATTTAATTAACTTCCTTTCTTTGATTATTTGATAGTATACTCAATATACTGCATCCAAATTTTCTGCTCCCAAGACTCCAAATCTCTGTGTTTTACAATAGACATTTCCCCTGAATGCAGACTGCAGGTTCAGAGCCATATACTCAATTTTTAAGAAGTGGCCACTTCTAAGATATGTCTTAAAAGAACAGCAAAAGGGCCTAGACTTTTAGAAAATAAAAGAAGTATTATAGAGGGAAGGAGAAAATCAAACAAGCAAATAATGAGTTCTTCTTCTTTTGATGATGAAGTGGTGAATAACACAGAACCTTTTCTTCCCTTTGTGCTTTTATAGCAACAAAAAGGCAAAACATATGTTGAAAAAATATGCCTATGCGTTATTTTTGAAGACTTGGCAAAACAGTCAGTGAAAAGCATTCATAGAAGGGCACTGGGCTAGTACTTCACTGCCATTTTGTTTCCCTGTGGGGAAGCATCTTATTCTGTACTGAATAGGATATAATGCAAAACCCTACTGTGAACAGGTGACCAGTTTCTCTCTGGGAAAGAAGTGATATTTTACAATGCCCTGTATTTGATTTTGGACATATTTGTGTGATTGTCAACCCTCATTTTACATGAGCATGTAATAGGTCAATTTTTATTGTTGAAAAATTTCCAACACAGTATGGCTCCCTCATTAAGCCTCTGGGAAACTGCACAACGCCTCTAGCACGTTTTTTAAAAACAGAGCACTAGGCTGTTATTATACACGTGTCATACATTTCAGAATAATTTCATAGTTCTTCAAGAGGAAAAAAATTAATCATGACATTCTCAGTGATGACTTTTTTCTCTATCCAGTGGTGAAATATATCAGATTCCCATAAAATGAAAGAAAAGACACACCATGCCAAGTGCTAAAGACCAAGACCAGCAACAGGACCATGGCTTTATTTTGGGCTAGGGCTTGTTCCTGAGGGCTCTCAGCTTCCCCTTCCAAGATCAACAAAAATATTCTTCTGAGATTCCCTCCATCAGGCTTTGTTTCTGCCTCTACCTTGGCTCATGCTGTGTGCAGTTGATGCCAAATATCTGGCTCTTCAAGAGCACGGAATGATGCTGAGGCCCACCTGGACCACAGACAACACCTGGAGGGGCACAGCTGCACCAGGCACCCGGCACTTGGTGGCAAGGGGGGCCTGGTGCAGACCCAGCACCCACCTTGTAGCACCTGGTGGGCCACACAGCTTCCACAACACCAAACGGGACTCCTGAAACAATTGCATGAAGTAGCACTTTGAAAGGGGATGGCAGAAAGGAGAATGAGGATTCCCTGTGCCATCCTCCACAACACCCTCCTTAGGAAGAGAATTTGGGTGAGCACAGATGTGAGGAGCCCTCCCCAACCCCGAGGACTGCCCAGGTGAGCAACAGGGACATCAGCATTTCCACCCCATCCTGGCTGCTGCCCTGGGGCGAGTGGAGAGCCCTGGCTCATTTCTCTCACCCAATGGTCTTGGAAGGGGAAGGCAGCTTGCGAGAGAGCAGGGTGCCCATGACACAGACATATGTAGGGAGCCCTTGGCTGCCCCGAAATAACCCAGTGACAAGAACTGAGAATATCTTTCTGGGAATGGCATACTCAAGGCTCTGATCATTTGCATACTGCAAATATTAGAGGCAATGTTGGTAACTGCTACTTTAACAGTTGCCCAATATTTCCCATTGTAAGCCTCTATTTTCAGATCCTTAGATCTTTGCCAAGTTTTACTCTCTTGGTTGTTTTTTTTTTTTTTTTTTTTTTTTTTTAATTATTTTATTTTTCATGATAAGTGTGTGCTTCACGCTGATTGAATTATTTGAAGAAGAAAATTCATTCAAACACTTCATTCATTTCCGAGATGAGGTTAGAGGGAAAGATTGCATTGCCCCAGCAAAAATTTTCCAGTGTTCTTCACTTTCATCAGTTCCTTCGCTCCAAAGGAACTGAAATTTCAAAAGGGTATGGCTTTGGTGTAAGAGATATCCTCCAAGCTTGGACAAATTATAAACACATGGAAAAATTCAGAGTTCACACACGTTCAATGAAGGCATTTTCATTTTTAGCATCTAAATATTTCTGGAGATTCTGTCCTCTCTTAACACTCTCAGAGTGCTTGGTGATTTGGGTACTGACTCAGAGCTTGTTGAAAAAAATTCTGTGAAATATATTTCGGTCTGGTTACCCTGCTTTGTAGGAGCAGAAGTGCTTGGTGGAGATTTCAGTTCCAATGATCTTTTTTACCTGGGAAGTTTCTCAGTGTTTTAAAGCAGAAAGTGATGTCAGCTGGTTGGAAAGAAAGGGCAAAAATGAGGGATCTTAAACAAAAGTCTAAGCCTTGTGAAAAAAAAAAATAAATAAATCAATTCAGCAGAATATCATTTCTCAAAAAGCTCAAAAATGTGCAAAATGTCACAAGAATTAAGTTACCCCTAAAGTTGGACCAGCACCATCCCAATAACTTAATGTCAGGAGACATAAAAGCAAATCTTTTTTTCAGGATCTCACAGGAGAACAGTGAGTGAGGTGGGTTGGGGGAGGTAGTGACACTGGGATAAATGCAGTGAATAGGAGAAGAGAGACTTTTTGGAGAAGAACTGGGGAGTGATGGACAAGAAGAGACAATGGCCAGGCAAAGCAGCAGTGAGAAGGTGATGGAAAAGAGGAAATTGCATCTGTAGAAGTGGGCTGGGAATACTGGAGATGTTTAGTACAAGGGATTCAAACAGGACAGGCTCCCCAGGGCAGTGGGCACAGCAGTGGGCCTGCTGGAGTTCAGGAAGTGTTTCAACAACGCTCTTAGACACATGGTCTGATTTTTGGGTGGTTTTGTGTGGAACCAAGAGTTGAACTTGATGATACTTGTGGGTCCCTTCCAGCTCAAGGTATTCTATGATTCTAGAAAAATTTCAGGTCTCAAATTATGCGGATAGGAACATATGGGTTAGGTGGAAAAATTCAGTTTCTTTTGCAAAAACATCCACAAAAACAGCAGTATATCAAGGGAAACAACACAGAAATATCCACCAGTGCCACCTTGCCCTACTCTTTTTTCTGTACAATGGTTGCTGTCATACAACTTTTTTCAGACAATAGCATTTCTGGAAATCGTGAGGCGTGAGGCCCACACCTCAATTTTCCACACACAGACACACACACTCACAATCGTAGAAAACTGCTGAATGCAACTCCCTGAATTCTAAGCACATGCACGCTGCTGTGCTCTCCTAGAGTAATCACAGAGACCAGCCATGCGGGCAGGCTGGCCTGATCCTCCAGGGAGTGGTGAGGTGCTACTTCATTGAGAGCCAGGGGGATGAGGCAGCCAGAGATGCCTCACGCTTCACACAGCAGGTTTCTGCCAAGCCCTGGCCTTGGTGCCTCCTGTGGGACAAGGAGCAGTGGCACCTCCAGCAATGCCGGGGGCTGACACATCTTGAGGAGGAAGCAGGTCAGGAGGAAGAAGGCTGGCAAAGCTGCTGATGCATGTGTACCACAGGTGGAGGTAGCAGCGTAACAGCAGGCTTTGAACTGCAGTCATTTTCAGATATTTCTGAGAAGCTTGGCCTATGAACATCATGTTCAATGCCTTTTCAGTGTTACATGCTACACATGACATTTACTGCCATAGAAATCTATTAATCTGTTTAAGTACTTGCATAAAATTTGCCTTATGTTCTCCTGAGGGACCAATTTACTCTCCTAAAATGTAGCTGTGTTATGATTGATACTCAAAATGCTTAAAATACAGACAATGTATCTAAGCTCTAAAGACATAAAAACTGCTTGATGGACAAAGCAGATCATCCCAGGAGATACATGGCACTGACGGGTCTTACTGAATGTTTGTTCTTTAGCATCGGCTAAATGTCAGTAAGAGGGCTGATACATGCAGAAATTCTACTGAACTTGCAGCTGCTATTGTTGACAGTAAGTTTAAAAAGGACTAGATATAGAGATGCAGATATGACGTGGGAAACAGCAGGAGTGGAGACTTAACAGAGTTCAAGAAAGTATTAATAAAGACAAGAATCTTTGAAGCCCCATAACTGTTTATGTAAGTCAAGTCACATAGCCTCAGTGTAAAACTGCAGTTTTCTAGACCATGAAGAAAACAGAAAAGAAGTTTGAAATGAGAAATGGGATCACTGCAGACAGCAAACCTCTGAAAATGAGACTTTCTTGCATTAAAGCAAGGACAGGCAGTTTTTAAGGTTCTTCTAAAGGTCAAAGCCAGTTCCTTATAATACTGCAATACTGCATCACAGCACACCTGGGCCATGGTTGGAAACTTTCCTCTTAGACAATAAATTACTTATACTGAGGCCATTCTTTCCTTCTTTTTCTTTTTTTTTTTTTTTTCCTTGACTCCCCAAAAAATATATCAGTTGTGCAATGGCACCAGTCAGAGAGGCTGCTCTTCCTCTACAATGCCACGACTTTCACAGGCAACTACAAAAGAAATGGAGACTGACAGCAAATCCAGCAAAGTCTGTCAATGTCACACTGTGTTTAGCACCAAGCAGAGATTAACACTCCCTAAAGCATTCAGCAGTGGGAATGCAATCTGGAGACAGTGTACATGGGATTACCCCAGCTCGCACGCTTGCATGCAAACACACTGACTCACTTTTTCACCTCAAAAGATGAAGAACAACCAACTCATGAGCAAATTGGAAGATTCACCTAGGAGACCAGCAGAGACACTCCATCCTCCAAATCTCATTTTCTACTCCCTCATCTGCAGATATCACGTGTGGTTCAACCCTATCGATGACATTCCTATAGGATCCAGGCAGACAACATGCCAGGAGAATGAATGACAACGGGGACACCAAAGCTAACACACCTTCTCCAGTCACCACTCCCAAAAAATATCTCTCTGTCAAGCATTTAGAGTAAGTCACAGCCATTGTCACACTTCCTTAAAAACACCTGGTATAGCGTGTGCTACCACCTCATGCCAGGATTGTCACCTACTGCTGCATGTTCTCCTTGCAGATGAGAAAAGCACCAGCTCGTTGCAGTAAGCAGAGTGGAGACATCTCTGCCATGAACACATTCCCACCACAGCACCAGGACTGGCCCATGGTCAGGCAGTAGGGCTGCCCCTGGCATGGGAGCAGCAGCCCAGTGGGCACAGTGTGCTCTGGCTGGAGTGTGTGCTGCTGGCTCCCTGCCTCTTGCCACCTCTGGGCAATTCCACATCAACACAAGCCTCTTGAAAGCCTGCACTGTGCCCCCTCTGTTCTGAATTTTGCCTTTCTGGTTTGCTCACCATGGGTCTGAAAGTAAATACGAGATACCAAACACAGGCTCAAGTGTAAACCCATCCCACAATGTAGAGGGCATAAAAACTACCAAGCCCATTCCTTAAAATACCAGACCCCTCTCTGAAATGTCAACTACAGATGAAGTGGCTAGGAAGAAGACAATAAGCTCTGATGCCTTATTCAAAAGCACACTGTTTAGACACCGCCATGACAAGTAATCTATAAATACACAGGTAGTTTTAGTGGTATTCATTCAAAAGAATGTGTGGATAAATACATTTGTAAATTAATAGTGGAGCATCCATTGTTATGTGAATTCAGAAAGTGTATACACTTAATTGCACACAGAACTGTATTAGTAGAAAAGGAGAAATTTTGAAGAAAGAGTGACAGATATGTTGACATCATACTAACCTTTACTTCACAGAAATACTTTTATTTTGAAAGAAAGCAAAATCTAGGAACTCACAATTATGCAACAATTTCAAATACAAATGCCAGACAGATACCTAAGAGCTGTGTGAGTCACAGATCTATACCTCATCCAGCAAAAACAAAAGCAGAATAAAGCCATGGGATTCTTACTCATACTGGTTTTGATTTTCACCAGGGAGGAGGGGAATGCAAAAAAGAAAGTTATTTTGCCATGGTTAATACACAAGCGTAGGTGAGGGATGGCATTCTTACAAATGAAAATGTTCTCACTTAAGTGGTTTTCCAAGCCCCTACCAACATAGTAAGCTCACACCAGTGAACTTTCCTTGAAGGTGGACTAATGGCATGTTGAACTGCACTATCACTAACCTGCGATGCCTTCGTCAACAGCTACACTTACCAATAGGTTTTGGGAGGAGGGAAGAAAATTGCACAGGTTTTGGACTTTATCCTAGACAGCTTATACTCAAACTAAGTATTGCTTTGCATTATGTTACTGGTTTCAATGGTTCTGCCCAGTGCTCCATCAAATCTCTTTGTCTCGATTCCTTTCCTAAATTGGTAATAAGCAACAGAGAACTGAAAATAGATTGCAGATGTGTGGCAAGATGTCAGTAACATGATATACAGAGACATCATTTGTCAATGATGCAAGGAGAAGCCTATCAGCCTTGTGAAAGAACTATTTGCAGAGACACTACTTATAACATCTTTTTGAAAGTTCCTAACAAGACAGTTCTAATGACATCAGCAGAAATATAAGCAGAGCTTATTCTTATATGCCTAAACTACGAAGGATTGGTCATTTTTTTAAAACAGCTGAGATGCTACAGAGACTGCATCTCACTAAAAGTGAAGAGTTCAATGGCTAGGCCTGTGAAGAGCCTTACAAAATCAGACACAGGAGCCTGATTTCTCATGCATCAAAATCCCTAACTTAAATTTGTGTTACAATAGGTATTAAAGATCTATTTCTGACCATAGCCAGAGCTACCAGGCTGAGCAGCAAGGTAATTCATTCATCTGTCATGAAAAAAGCAAACACAGTGCCATAGTCCAGAGACCTGACAGAGGAGGGATCAGACTGGCCACTGCCATAGCAGCCTGCTTTCTAACCAGCAAATGAGCAATTAAGGCTCTCATCTAGGTGAGAGGATTCAAGCCTGGATTTCCCACCTGAATATCCTAAAATATTTTAAACTTCACTGTTTGTGTGGCTCAGCCACTGACCCTCAGCTGCAAGCATTGCATTTTGTATGGGAAAACTGAATATTGACTGGCACAGAGAAAGGCTTGCTCTTTATTCCCACATTTGGGACTGCTTTCTTGGAAGGAAGAGATTGAGATTTCAGTCAGTGGACCAGTGAATATGTGCTACTGCTATATAAAGCTCCTGATAACATCACATCTATTTATGTCACCCCATTTAGCCTGTAAATCTCACCCTAATGTAAATGTCTAAAACAGGCCAGATGAATCACACTTGAGAAATGCCTGTTCCTCTCCAACGACTGCAAAAGGAGCCTCGTCTGTAAAGCTCAGCTACAGATGTCATCAATGAAGATGTCCAAACTGAGATGAATCCCACCCAGAGCCACACATAGAGAGTAACTTATTTACCCAATGTCTATTTCAATGTCCAAGTATTGCCCACATGAGTAGGAGCTGAGCAGCATGAGTTGGAATGAAACATCCCAGCACCCAGAGCTCACCCGAGGACACTACAGTCAATGACTATCTTTATCTTCTTTCCTGTACAATTCCAAATATACCAGTAATGCTTAGCAACTTAGCAAGCACTGTTGTAGTACTGAGAAGCTCCAAAGCACATCAAATGCCTGTTACTCCATCTGATAACTCACAGAGCCCTAAACAGCATTAATGAAGTCTGAGCAGTAAAAACAGTAATCTGGATGTGAAACAAAAACCATTTCACAAAAACATACATCAGCTGTGACTTTAAAAAATGGTGTCTGGCAGAAGTTACCAACAGTCAAAATTCAACTACTGAATGATACTGCATCCCCTAGCCAAAACAAGAACAATTGTCTCAATACTATTCACTGTAGCAACTACTGAGGATGGCCACTTATAATTTTAGTTTGTGAAATACAAAACAAAACATATTATTTGTAAAAATGCATCTCTGTGAAAAAAAAACTATTGTTAATAAAAGTTAGTATCATAGCATAAGAGCCAGCCACATACATTTTAACAGTATGTACATGGTGGTTAGACTTAAACAATTGTGATAGATATTTCACAAGCCATAATATATTATTTCTCTTATCCAAAGCACTGTGAGTGGCTGGGAGGAGTGCCAGGGTCATTCCTAGACCTCACTATCTCCCAGGGGTGAGCCTGGCCTGAGGCTGAGCATGAGCTGCTCCCAGGGGAGGGGTGGATGGAGGCACTGCATCATCCCTGCCACTGGTCATCCCATGCACCCTGTGACCACCCTGCCAGCAGCCTCTGTGGAGCTGAAAATGAAAAAAAGATTCATTTCCCTCAAATTATGAAAACAGCATGATAATTTTAAAATATGTTTGTTTTTAAAATATTATCCTTTACCAAAGGCTTTCCAACTTTCAACCTAAAACTATTTTTCCAGTGGAATTAAGGGAACAGAAGGACAATTCCTCACTGATGGAGTAATGGACACCTAATGATGTCCATGGGAATAGTAACACAAGATTTCAAATGATGCTGGTGTAGGCAAACACCAATGAAATATCCTAATCAAGATAAATCTTGTGGAGATGAAAATACCTTGTGCATAACAAATAACTATGTTGGAACAGTATTGTGCCTTTATTCAGCAACCACCAATCTCCTTACTGAATTTTGAATTCACATTTTGTCATGATTTGATGAAATGTGCCAACGTAAGGTTTCTCTTAAAAAGATTAAACATTATTGTGATTATCTTTTTTTTATTATTTATTTTATTTTACTCTAAGCTTGAGAATATTGACCTCTGTTTTGAAGTCTAACCTTATTTTTCATGCCTTTCAAGTTTATGTGAGGTTGCCTGTTTGATACTCACACATGAAAATTTCATATTGTTGGCTGTTCTCTCAATAAATTATTAAAAAGGTCTGAATATTACTGCAGTGTTCAGATTTTCAGAAGAGTTTAGTAAATCCCTTTATTCTAGTGTCCTCAAAAGAGAAACAACTACTCAAAACACAACTAACATTTGAATTCAAAAAAAAAATAAAACAAAGGCTTGCTTGGAAGAAAGTGAGTATTCTTTGCTTTGGGAATTTATTATAACTTGGTATCTAAAAATTTGCAAGAATTTTTGTCTGAATTTTAGCTAAGGAGACATACCAACAAAAACAAAGCTGTTGAACAAGTTCACCTCAGGCTGAAAGAATACAAATCCTCTTATAGACACATTAATTATGATAAGCAAATATAGTGAAGGGCATGAGTTTGAGTGATTCTGGCTAATTAGGAAATATCCTCAAACTAAAATATACACATGCAGTCTTCTTTCATACTCATCTGTAATATAAAATATAGCCCTAGATAAATATAAGACAATAGCTCTATCCTTTCCTAAGCACCCTGAAAGAAATTCTGTATAGATTGTCTTCTCCAATTATATGTTTTTATAGATTTAAAAATAGTAGAACAGCTTCTTCATTGCCTTAGGACTTTTTTAACTTACTCCGGAAGCATACTGGCATGTTAGAAACAGCCTGCTTAAGGCCCTCTTGCTACTCTTAAAGTGTGTAAATGATATTTATCCAAGTCTTAATATACTACAAAATTATAATGGCTCTTTATAATATTTAATACCTGTTGTCTAGTATCAGTGCAAATGTGACAGTGATTGCAAATCTACTAGAACACTTTTGACAAGTTTCAAATTCATCCAACACTAGTTTTTGGAAAACACTCCAAAGAGCAGAAGTTCGGAATTGCAGAGCATCTTTAGCTGATGTGACGTACAAAAGCTGGGATGCTAAAATTCACTTCAGCTTCAGGTTCCTTTGAGGCACCCTGAGGAAAACACAGAAAGGTAGCAAGTATAATGCAGGCCATGTGGCAAGCTCTGCCCTGGTGGACTGGCAGGCAAGGGCCAGGGGACACCCTGCAGTATCACAAAAGGCACTACATATGTATTTAGGGAACTGAATTGTCTCACTGGGCTGGCCAAAAGTCCCATCCAGCCTAGTTGTCCTGACCTCAGCCAGCTGCATATGCTTTGGAAGGAATACAAGAACCTGGACAAACAGAGAACTAGCCCTGCGTCCTTTCCACATGTGCTCCCACCCATAGGTATGCTGTCTTGCAACATGTAATAGTTGCCAAGGAACTGTTGAATATTCCATTTAAATAACTATATTCGTACTTTTACAGCTTCAGGTGGCAAATATCTCCATGGTTAGTAATTCATTTCCATGCATCACACAACTAAAAAAATGGACCTGGGGATATTGGTGAATAGCTGGCTGAATATGAGGCATTGGTGTTCTCAGGTGACCAAGAAGGCCACCAGCATCCTGGCTTGTATCAGAAATAGTGTGGCCAGCAGGACCAGGGTAGTGTTTGTCCCCAGGTACTCAGCTCTGGTGAGGCTGCACCTCGAGTATTGTGTTCAGTGTTGGGCCCCTCACTACCAGAAGGACATCAAGGTGCTGGAGCTTGTCCAGGGAAGGGCAGTGAATCTGGAAAAGGGTCTACAGAACAAGTCTTTGAGAAGTGGCTGAGGGAACTGGTGTTGCTTAGCCTGGAGAAAAGGAGGCTCAGTGGGGACCTCACTGTACTGTACAATTACCTCAAAGGAGTCTGTAGTAAGGTGGGTGTCGGTGTCTTCTTCCAAGCACCAAGTGATAAAATGAGGGGAAAAGGCCTTATCTTACACCAGGGTAGGTTTAGGTTGGATATTGGGAAAAATTTATTCACTGAGAGAGCTGAGGCATTGGAACAGGCTGCCCAGGGAAGTGGTTGAGTCACCATCCCTGAAGGTCTTCAAAAGGCATGCAGATGTGGTGCTGAGGGACATGGTTTAATGGTGGACTTGACAATGCTATATTGAAGGTTGAACTAGATGATCTTAGAGGTCTTTTCCAACCTAAATGATTCTATGATTCTATCAGATGTTTTCCCTTTATTTTTTAAGGTCTCTGTTCTTTACATTTTTCCAGTAAGAACAAAATGTTTTTTAATATTAGCATTTAACATTTATCTTAATAGACCAATGAACTTTAACAGATCTTCCACATCTTCCTTAACCATCTCTTTTCCCAACTTGATTAAACTCACTTCATTACATTCCCATTACACAAGAAGCTGTCCCCTCTCTCATCATGTAATTTTACTTTGGGTTTTCCAGGCAGAGGGAAACAGATATGCCCATACCATCAAAATCTAGGAGTATCATTGCATTGCACACAAAGTGGTGAAATGATGCTGGTTGGTTTTGTCTTTATTTCTTTGCTCATAATTCCTAAGGTTTGATATGACTTTATTTTATTTTATTTTTTTTAATCTTGTGCTCAGTACTGAGGTGGTATGTTTGGACATCCACTTCCAAGATCCCATCCAAAATGTTTATCATTAATTTTCTCTGTGCCCTCCCCATTTTAACAGTATCAGTGAGCCTTATATTTGGCTGCCCTGGAGAGTGTGGTATATAATGTTTGTACCTTGCTACTAAAGCCCCACAATCACTTTGACCATGTTTAACTTCATCAGGCCATGACAATGACAGTTCTTTCTCATCAGCCTCATTCCTCCCTCCCCACACTGGATTCCTTGCGTGAAATAATTCAAGCGAAAGCTGGCATACTGTTATAATTAGATTGTCAACAAGAGTGAGCGATAATGTTTCTGACTCCATTTATCTTTAATTTATGTGTGCTTATCTTCCTTAAAACAGAGTAAAGACTGAATCATACTGAGATTTGCTGAGAACCATGAGCAGAAGGAGTGGGACCAAAATATATGATGCTGATTATGGGAACAGGACACAAGAGTTTAAAAATGTGATTTAATTTTGTATGTATGATTCATGAAACAAAATAATTCTGTTTAAGCTCAGTCCTCCATTTAGTAGGTGCAGAATGTTATTTGAGGAGGACAAATAAAAGTTGGACAACACCATCTCCCCCTATAAAATGGAACAACACTATAAAATAGCCTAGAGGTTGATTGACATTTTAAGTTAAAGTAGACACACTGGAGCAAATGGGGATTCATAAGGGAAAAGCTATAGTGTGGCTTATACTAAATATACAGTGGTATTTATACTGAATTTTGGCGTACGAATGATGACTGGACTGTGACAAATGGTTATATAATCCTTTGACTGTATATGGCACATTAATATTGTGAGGTCTAACAAATTAAAAATATTTATTTCTAAAAGTTCAAGCCAGAGCAATGTTGAAAAGAATCTAAAAAATAACAAAAGATCATCAGTCCCCTTGACACTTAAGAACATATCTAAATGAAAATTGGGTCAAAGTAATGGAAATAATGTGCTTAAGAAAAAAAATGCCTAAAATAAGAGCACTACTAAAGCTCAGTGGCATCTGTTTCTCTTATCTTTATGGATATTTGGCTTAATGGGTCAGAGGCAGAGATGAACACAGTAATACAATACATATGTTTATCCTTCACAATATAAGTCTTTACAGTGTTGTTTGCAAAGGCTGGGCATGCCAAGTAATTGACGACTACCCCACAAATGGTAGGATTGTAGGTTTGTCATTTTATGGTGGGTGGCTTGTTCTTTGTGTTAGGTTTGTTATAATGGTCAACTACTAAACAAGAAAGACCAAGGACTAGAGCAGCAGGACTGTGGCAGGCTGTGATTAAGAAACATTTGGCAGGGCTCTGGGGGAAAAAATCCACAAAGTGCCTTTTCTCCACTTTGCTTGGACAAAGGATTGGATCTGAAGATAAAAGAGGTCCCTTCCAGACTCCTGTTTCTAGACACTTTGTAACAGGTGTTTTACCACCTTTAAATACTCACAAAAACCTGACCTTGGCACTCTGAAAGAGCAACCAAGTCAAGCCATGCACACACCAAAAAAAATAAAGTTCAGCACAATGATTTCTGTTGGATTAATTTGTCAATATTATTTATTTTTAGACACTTTTTATACACAGCAAATTTCCAAACGGTCACTTTAAATTCTTAAAAAAAAATAAGGGGGAAGAAAAACAAAGTAACAGGATGGTTCTTGTCCCTGCTGTACACAACCATCCCAGATAATACCTGTACAAATTCCCCGAGCCATTAACAGATTTTTAACTAATCAGTTCATGTCCTCTTTCCATGCTGAAATTCTTTCTGCTCCAAACATCCCAGTGAAAGAGATAAGTATTCACAGCCATGTCCCTGCTATGACTCATATCTTGTTAGAACAGAAACATGTTCTTGGCTCTGTGGAAAAAAAAATCCCACAGCCGCCTGGTTTGGTCTGCTGCAAGCCTGCAGCTCCCCGCGTTGTGCGCTGTTGTGTCACTGAGATCTTTGTGTCCCACAGGAGACAATTACTAAGAAGCACCTCCAGAATAAGTGATGCTCTGCATATTATTACAGGACAGCAAGGGCTAAAACCGTAAATATGCCAACCCTAGCATTTCAACATAGCCTTGATATGTTCTCATGCAAGAAATCAGCAGAGCAACTTAATGCCATAGTGATATTGCTCAGAGCAGGCTCACCTTAGTGGGAGACATGAGTCAGTGAGTTTGAATGGAGCTATGACATACCTTGTATTTAAGGGCTTTGGGGTTGGAAGGGTTTGGTATAAGACGTGCTCTTTGACAGTAGAGGGTTTGAGTATGGTTGGCTGCAACAAATGTGGTGAATGGGTGGGATATCACATGGCATCTTCTGTTACTATGTTGACCAGTGCTTATCTGAGATTAAAAACTTCATTCTTTCATCCCAATTTGATAAGGATCCATAAGCTCAGCTATGCCGTGGGAAAGTCAGCTACCTGGCAAACTAAGATGTATGACTACTGCAGCCACTCTCCTAGAGGAGAGGTAGTTAGTAACAGGAAGCACTGAATTGCCAAAATAACTTGTACTGGTCTCCTAAACAAGGAGACGAGCTAGCCAAGAGCCACAAGAGCTAACAGAGTTGTGCCAGAAAATCCTTGAAGAGCTTTTTACCTTCCTAGATTGTCTTCTTCAGTTAGCCACTAAAATTTCTATAAGTAAAACAAAACTAATAGGATTAAATAAGAGGCACCATTCTTCAGAAGTGACAAAGTTAATCGAGTGTATCTGATGCAAACATCACTGATGGATAAATGCAACATAGTACTGGGAATACACTTACATCCACAGATCCTAACTGGTTGTTCCATGTCCCATTATGTGACAGCTCTTTGGTCCACTGAATAAAATGAGTGAGCAAATAAGCTCCCAGGGAGCTTCCCATAATAACACCAGTGCTAATGCAGACTTACTAGCTGGTTCACATCTTAGCTAAATGTTGACATTCTTTTTCAAAACCCCCATTCCAGTATGAAAATAAAGAAAGACATCACAAGAAGCATCCCCTTGGATTATTAAGGTCCAGGCAGAAGCATCACCAATATGTTGTGATGGGTTTAAACCCCAATATCCCTTCCCACAAAACAACTAAGAGGAAAAAATACCCTGTTTTGACTTCACCAGCAGATACCCATACTTGGAAGCAAATTCCAACCAACTGGTCAGAAGAAATGTGCCTGAATATGGAAGAGAAACGACTACCTTGTGTAAAACCAGAGAAACCTACTTATGTGAAGACTATACTCTAGTTTTACTACAGATGCCTGAGTTTGGACCATTAGAGAAGTTGTGTTTTGGGAAAAAAATGGCAGAAGTCTCTGGGATATCTTCAATGCATCCTTCTAATTCAATAACTAAAGCAGACAGAATAGTCATATCACGTCATATATTTAAAAGAGCTATTCATAGTTGAATTAGGTACATATAAGTAGACTGCATCTCAAAAATCACATATTCAATACTTTCTTCCACTTCTGTCTTTGAAATTCTATGGTTGATTCAAGCAACAACTCTGGCATCTGTCTAATCTTCACAGTGTTGCACAAGGAAGAAGGAGAGTCATATAAGTAGAGGTTGGTATAGAAACAGATATCTGGATATGGTGTGGTCTATACCATACAAGCACAATAGGTAATAGATAGAAGTCAACAAGAGTGCACAGAAATATTAAAACAAACAAACAAACAAACAAACAAAAGAACACATATTCTAGTAATCTACCCCAACGACAAATGTACATCCTTCTGCTTAAGCTTCCTAAGAAACTTGGACTTTGAACTTTTGCTAAATAAGACTCATCTATATCTATTAGCAATAATTATGTAAATGCTAATATTATTTCAACATTTATTTTTGATAAGGAAATTTTAAATACTGAAGCATTTTTAAAAGACTGAAATATTTAGAAATTCATAAGTGATGAAAAGTTTTTGCTATGCGTTTTTTTCTGTCCTCAAAAATGAAATACTTTGATCTACTCAAGTGTCATTTCATCTTGTAATTGAAAATTCCAGTTCATTTTGTTGAACTGATACAAAGACTTCAGTTTTATTTACATAGGCATTTAACTGTCCTTTCCAAACACTTTGCACTGAGTGCCTCTCTCTCACACTTTACAGTCTAGTTAATAGGTCCAAACTACTGAAAGAGTAAAAGCAGCAAGATCCTAACCAGAGCTTTTGTGATACCATATGCCAAAACAAGATAATGTTTAATCTTGAGACTTCAAAAAACAAAATATATTTAATTATTTTACTTAAATGCACTTTTTTTTAAAAAAAAAAAATCAGTCAAATTCTCCCTTTGAAAAAGATTTGATTTCCAAATTAAAAAAAAAAAAAAAAAAAAAGTAAGAAAAAGGATTTTTTCCAATAAAAGTTTTAATTCTGCAAAAGCTGCATTTTCTAATATAAATCATTCCTGCTGGAACTGTTTTTATTCCATTTCTTAGAGGGCAAAGGTACACTTTACCTCTACTGTACTGTAATAACTCTTTACAAAATGTCTTTTCTCTTTCATATCTGACATTTTTCCTTATTGCCAACACTGAAATAAGCATGACTAAACACAGTTTTCCTGAGAGCCCACATGCAAAAGTAGCTCAGGCAATGTACTCATTTTGCTGTTTATATTATCCTGTTGAAAACCATGAGGACTTGGCACTTTCTCAAGTCCAGAAGAATAAAGTCAAAATGAAAGTGAGCTGCAGTGTTGCTGAGCAACATCACTGAGCAGACTGGCTTAGAGCTGCAGGACTTACCTCAGAGCTCAAGATGCAGTCTCCCTCCAAAACCCCTGGCAAAATATTATGTCACATGTTTTACAACATTCTTTAGATTTCCACTTTCTCACCCAAGGACTACTTAATCATAGACTAGAATCATTTAGGTTGGAAAAGACCTCTATGAACATCAAGTCCAACCACTAACCTAGCACTGCCAAGTCCAACACTAAACCGTGTCCCTAAGCGCTACATCTACATCTCTTTTAAATACCTTTTTTAATACCTTCACAACCCTTTCATTGAGGAAATTGTTCCTAATATCCAACCTAAACCTCCCCTGCCACAAATTGAGGCCATCTCCTCTTGCCCTACAGAGACAAGGGTGTGAACCTTGTCCCTTGTCCTTAGCATAAGATAGAGAGCATGCAACTTCTTATCTTTTACATTCCCATACAGTTCTCCAATGGTAAAGAGAAATACATGCTACAAAGCTACATTACATCTAACTGCTTCAGAAAGTAAGACAGCAAAAAATTCCAAGAATGTAATTAAAGCTAAGAATCTTGGTGTTTATGGATGCCGACTAGCCTACCAACCTGTAGCATTTTTTGAGCTCATTCTCTTCTCTGCTAAGCTTCAAGTTTGCTTTTTGCAGCAACCAGAACTATGCACTGTGCAGGAGAGAGGCACTATTAAAAACAGAAGAAAGATGAAGAAGAAAAAAAACCTGCATCAAAGCAAGATTTCTACCTTGGACTACAGCAAATTGCTCAGCTAGCCTGTTATTATACTCGAGGCATTCTCAGACAGCTGGGCCTCATTATAGACAACGGAGCTTTAGCCATTAACTTCAGAGAGAGCAGGATAAAGCACTAAATGCAATGAAGATCATTTAAAGCATGTTAAGCAAGAAAATGAAATGGTATGGAGCATTGCTAATGCTGTATGCTAAGCATGCTTCCTGTTGAGTGCTGAAAGATCTTGTACGCATTGGGACAGACCCTCCTACAGGTTTTTGCTTTTCTTCCAGCCTGGTGGGACACTGCTCTGGCAGGGCCTTGCCTTGCTATGGCAGAACAAATAGCTAAATGGTGAGCTCCAACTCTCCTTCCTCATTGCACCAGTCACAGTGAAGGAAGCATTTCTAGGCAGAACATCACTGTAGAAAGGAGCTTTGGAAGAAAGAATAAAATAAGGCTTGACGTCAGGAGGGGGTTCTTCACAGAGAGGGTGGTTGCACACTGGAACAGGCTCCCCAGGGAAGTGGTCACTGCACCGAGCCTGTCTGAATTTAAGAAGAGATTGGACTGTGCACTTAGTCACATGGTCTGAACTTTTGGGTAGACCTGTGCGGTGTCAAGAGTTGGACTTGATGATCCTTAAGGGTCTCTTCCAACTCAGGATATTCTATGATTCTATGATTCTATGATTCTATAAAACAAAATAAATAAAATAAAATAAAATAAAATAAAATAAAATAAAATAAAATAAAATAAAATAAAATAAAATAAAATAAAATAAAATAAAATACACACCAACAAACAGAACATGTAGCCTAGAGTTTGTATAAGATCTACTAATCTGTTTGCTCTGAGTTTTAACAGAAAAGAAAACTGGAAGATAAATAGTATGGACATTGGTGAGAGGTAGAGGTGGGATGAGATCTGGCTTAGAGCTAACTTTGAATGGATCTATTGCCTTCACATCTTTACATTCTATACACTATGGAGAAACTCATGAGGCTGGCTGAGCTGCTGCATTACAGAAGAGAAGTCTCTGGGGTGGCACATGGAACTGTACAACACAGAACGCTGCCAACAGAGAGCAAAGCATTGGGAAGCAGTTAACAACACCAGGCACTTGTAGGCCATGAAGGCCAAGGATGCTCAAGCCCAGGACCAGCAAAAGGGGAGCATCTTCTGTGCATTCCCCTGTTGACTCCCACTGCTGTTCATTCTGCCAAAGAACAAACCAGCCAGGTGGAAACTTCTACAGAAACTAAGTAGTAAACAATTTACAGCTTTATAAAGTGAAGTCCAACCTGGTTGATGAGTCTTTCAGCCCCACCAGCTGGCAACACTGTACTTTGGATACATTTCCCTGGTCTCTGGACATGGGAAACCTTTTTTGTTTGTGATCACAGACTGTTCTCACGTACGAGTTTTGTGGAACACAGTAGGAGAGTTTTTCTAATCTACCAAAAACTAGAGGCATACGCAAACTTCACGAAGAACAACTTTTTAGAAAGTTCTGGACTTTTTCAAAGTCTTAAAGAAAGAATCTTTCTCCACTGTCATTTGTTTGGCTTGCTTACCACTACAGCTATTTTTCAGAATCTATTTGGGGTTCATCAGCCACATAGCAACAGGCCTGTCAGTGTCAGGTCTATCTTACCTTCCCCAAAGATACTAACACTTGTTCTTGAACTGTTTTAATTTAATTTGCTCATTGTGAAATAACGCAACTTCAAGCTAGTACAAGTTAAACCTGAGCCTAACTCCAGGACTGGCTTAGTCCCAGTCCTTCCTCAAAGTATTTTTGCATTTCTATGGACATACATAAATCTTGGAAAGACAAAATTTCAACTTTCAGTCTCCTGACTTTGTGAAAATTTCAACATGAGAGCTTTTTTTTTTTTTTTTTTTTTGCAAAAGGTACTCTTAAAAAGACCTTTGACAGCTATGCTAAGACTTGAAATGATTAGTTCTGAAGTAGGCTTTATGAAAGAATGAACAATAACAGCGGAAGGTCCAGGCATTAATATTAACCTGTAATAAAAGGAACGATGTTTAAACCATTCCTAGAAATAAAAGATGAGTACCTGGTCCTGCAGTGCTGGAAGAACCACATAGCTTAAATTATATCCAATCAGGCAAAATGCAGATATTAAATATTTATGAGCAGCTCTGATATATTCTGAATTAATCAGTTCTGCACATTTAAAAGTTTTAATATTTAATGCCACTACCTCAACAGTCCTGCAGAAATATTAAACTTCTGTACAGTCTTTTAAAAGGAATAACAAGAGCTTTTAACACACATAACATCTGAATTGTGGTTGTAAGTTTTGTGCTGGGCTGCGTTTTGTGGAGAACCAAGATTATAATATATTGAAATGTAACTGGAATTCTCAACACTTTCACCACATATGAAACAGGAATAAGGACAGTAATAATGAAAATAACAGTTATTAAGCCAGGGGTAAGTACATCTGGAATCTGATTAAGTCTCCTAGGCATGATGGATTACTCATGAAGGCTTACTAATATCATACTTTCATAAAATCACTCAGATGAGTATAAATGGCATGCTAAAGGCATCTTAGATATTGCACAGTATTAGTGTTAGTGTGTTAGTATAGTAAATCTTCTCCAAAACACCAGCTGTGGTAAGCAAAAATATGTACAGATATTTATCCATCCACAAATTCCCTCACTGTAAAAAGCAAACACGATATCTGGCTACATTTCTAGCAATAATGGTAATTTTAAAAACAATAAAAGAATTGTTCTAGCTATTCACCAGTGGTTTTAAAAACAAAGTGCTTAGAAACATTTAAATTGAAAATGTGGAAATGAAAATCCTCTTTAGAAAAGGCTGAGATATATAAGATGCTGATTCCGTTAATAAGATCCATGTTTTGATTATAAACATATTTTTGAGATTCTCTATTTCCAATTAATAAAATAAAAATTCATTAGAAAATCCCTAGATAAAAGAGAAGGAGGAAAAAAATGTTGAAGTTGTTCAGAAATTGCAGGACATCAAAAAGTGTATAGCTTGGGTTAGCAATATATACTCATTTTCATATCACTTTGGACTAACCTGTAACATGGTGAGAAAGAGAAACTCTGACCTGTACCCAAAGAGATATAAAATCACTTTGAAAAATAGATTATAGGGTTACAAACCACAGGAACACCAGCCACCTGGATGCTGAACTGGATCAATGACAAGATTTCTCCAACAGCAAACATCCAACACATTTTTCTTCCCTGACCACATATGTAGTTCCCCCAGCATGGAAAAGTCAGTGTGTTCCAAATGAGCGATGGAATAATTTTTAGAGGGTTGCCCATGAGCACAGACCAACTTAAATCAATTAAAAATCACGTATAAAGGGTGCAAAGATAAACAGAAAAAACATTCCAAAGCTTCTAGAACCCACAGGTTTGTTTGTTTGTTCATGTGTTTTTTTTTGTTTGTTTGTTTTGTTTTGTTTTGTTTTGCTTTGTTTTTAGGGAAAAAAAAATCTCTATATATGAATATCGTTTTATTTCATCTAGGTACAAATTCTTTTGGACAATGGTATTCACATCTACAGGTGGTACAATACAAGGCCCCCACATAAACCCTGGAGAAGACACCAGTCTGAGTGTGTCAGGCACAGCCCAGCAGTGGGAGGAGAGGGGAAGAAAGAGTTATTCTGTATTAGAGAAGGCCTGAAGAAATTTATTTTCTTGGTGTATAGAACAAAAGCATGGGGTCAAAACCTAAACTATTAGGGAACAAAACTTGTGTCTGCACAGGTGAACTTGAACTTTCAAATCAGTATCAGAAAAAGGAAGTTTTTCAGTATGTAAAGTGGACTACAAATGAAAGAACAATGGAAAATGGCTCTAACATCACTATATTTTTTCATCAGACACAAGAAAAAGGATGGAAAGAAAACCAAAGAGACCCTTTAATTTGCTGCATATGTTGCTGACAATGCTGGGGAGATAACTTTGTCCCCTTGAAATGTGGGGAAAAAAAGGATTTGACTGGAACTAAGAGGAATTTGAGAAAAATATTCATCCAGTTAAGAAAGGCACCATCTAATAGCTGGGTCAGATTTAATAATGGCAAAACAAACAAACAACCCCCCTGCAGCAATAAAAGCCAAATGTATTAAAAATGAAGTGCATTGAGATGTAGCTCTTCAAGATCAGCAAGCAATTGCTTGTTGTGAGCAATGGTCTTTTGCCTCCACGGGCGAAAACACAAAGGTAAAAGGAGAATGGCAAGCCTCTTTTAAGGCCAGGACCTCAGGGGAATTGTAGCTGCTACAATTTCTGTGCACTTAAGGCAGCGGTCTGGCCATTTGTAAACTATTCTGAAAAGCTACAGATTAAAAAAAAAAAAAAAAAGATGGGAACTGTAGCTGCAAAAGTGAAACAGCGGACACAGAAAATGCTAGTGTGGAAAAACTCTAAGACCACTCCTACAATTGTTCCAGCCCAGTGGTCTTATCTTTCAGCAAAAAGAAGCAGATAGTTCTTTGTGAGAAATCAGGATTCACTTTTCAAGCCAATAATTATATGTAAGAAATAATATTGCAGCTGGTGACACCACACTGATAAGCAGTAGAGGGGAAGTATGGAAAAGTAGCTTTTCTGTGAAGCAGAGAATGCTAAAAAGAAGTCATTTTCAAGGCTTCCTTCCTCTTAACACAGGTAAGTACTCTGCATATCATAGCGGGTTCAGTGTGCCTTCCCCTCACAGGCCTGAAGAATGGTTAACGTCTAGTGCAAGTAGCTACAAAGACAAGGAAAGCACAGCTTCCACAATTACACATTTCCTCAGCAATTTGCATTGACAAGTGTTGATTTACACCTGCCATGTGGGGGGCAGCACAAGCAGCCTTCCTTGGCCAGTTCAATTTACCCAGATGATATTCTAAAATAGGGACTGGGAGAGATTAAATTAAGGGAGAATGGGAAATGAATGGTGTGTACATTTATAAGTTAATATGCAAATAAATACCACACATGTAGCACAATAAAGACATACCTATGTCTTTCAAGTGACTTACACATATCTAAGCTTCTTTCTTGCAAATCAAATTCCTTCAAACTTATCACGGATCTAATCACAAAAGTGAAGAAACCTGCAGGTGCCCATGGGCAATCTATGAGTTACACACATTCAAGACTGAGTTTAAAACCGATCAAGTTGAAAATACTGATTTGGAACCTGGTTTTCTTCCAGCAAGTGACAATTTTTTTCACAAGAACCAGTAATTAAAAAACAGCCATGCACAAGTCTGCCAAACATCTGCAAAACATTTTAATGAAAGCAAACTTTTAAAAAACATTGATCAAAAAAGGTAAGATTATTGGAAAGTTTTAAGCAAACTCAAAGGGCTATTTGAAATGAAATTGTCTTCTCAGCTATAGCTAGAGCACTGCCTAGATCCTTCTGTGCTATGGGGGGTCAAGGGAATAATACCAGTAGCATAATTGTAAAGCATATTGGAAAGGCAGGTGCTGCTGTTCATTGTTATGCTAAAAAACTCCTCACAATCTTCTATAGCAATTGCAGCTGTCTTTCTTTTACCAATGTATAATAATTATCCATCTGATTAGCAAATGTAACCACCTGCAGTCAACTGGTTTACCAGTTGAGCTACTTCTAAGGATGAAATGCCTTTAAAATCAGACAAGTTAATGTTTTTCATTATATTGCTAGAACTAAAATGCACTTTAAAAGTTTCATGTATATGTTGATGGAAAAAATATTTCAGATGGTGTGGAATTATTTTCACTCTGATAAAAGTGCTCAGAAAATGATTCTCCAAAAAGTAAGAAAGTGTCCTTAAATGGCCTGAATGAGTCTTAAAATAAAGGTAGCTCAGTCTCTACTCTATGAAGGACAATTATTAAAACCACATTTTTTTTATTACTGAGTATATCCATCACAATACATTCAACCCAGGCACCTCAGAGAATGCATTTAAATACATACAGACATTCTGTTTGGCCAGGTTCTGTACCTGTCTCTCTCTCTGTCTCTCCTGATGATCACAGTATTGCTTCTTATAAAAAAGCTGTTCTTCTCCTGTATTCCTCACCCACCTTACAGTGGCTGTAAAACTCTTTTCAGCCACTTGCCTGGGGCCATTTGACAGCTGAGTAAAGTATTATTAGTTTTTTCATTAAAATAAGTCATCATGGCAAAGGACAGGGAGGGTAGATTTTATTTCTGAGCTAGCAAGTTTTCATGGCAATTTTGATAGAGTGACCTTGCTCTTCTATTGTCTCTTACCTGACAACTGAATACTTGGTAATATTGGCAAATTATGTCAGTGTCCTCTCATGAGAAGCACCAGTATCACAAAAGTGTAAAGTTCCACTTTTGGACACAGACTTTCATCAAGGTTCATAGCATCTTTCTATGTGTATTAATTGGCTTGGAGGTAGTTTGTAGATCACATGATTTTCTCCCTGTTTCCTTGTCCTAACTTACCTTTCTGTATGTCCCATCAGAACAGATTCACATTTGAAATCTGCTGGTTTTTTTTACCCACCTAAGATGAATTCAAAGACATGCAGATGTGGTGCTTGTTTAGTGGTAGACATGGAAGAGCTAGGTTAATGGTTGGACTTGATGACCTTTGAAGTCTTTTCCAACCTAAATGATTCTGTGATTGTAGTTTCCTTTTAAATCTGAACATTACTTTTTTTCTATGTGTACTCAGCTCCCCTTCATTTAAGAGAAGGCAGATAAACCAGGAACACCCCATGCTGGACACATCTGGCTTCCATACAGAAAGCAGCCTAACACATTACTTAGTACAGATATTTCCCTGACTGATCCCATTAGCTGATTTCAACTAAATATGACAAAAGGGTAAACATCTAAAAACTACTGCATTTCCATTAATCCTCTCAAAAATCACTGACATGGGACAGACATGAGGACCCATTCAATCCCCAGGTGGAGAAGACTGACACAGCCACATCAGTAGACACCAGAGAATCCACATCCGTGTTCCAGCTGCAGGAAAAGCACTGTTCATAACTTGCACCATAATAGATGAGAAATAATCCCAGTTCAAGACATAAAGCCACATGTAGTGAAGCTCATAATGCCTGAGATTGAAGTGATTTTTCTTTCTGTTAGTAAAGGACAACCTTTTGCTATAATTAGTAGCTTCTTTTATTTATTTTTATATGTCTATATATATAAATATATATATTTGGAAGTACAGATGGCCTCACAAACGGGGCTGGCAAGTTTCATTTTTTACCATGTTTCACATTGTGATAAAATACATCAATTTATTGTCAACAGAAACCTTCAAAGAATTCCTCCAGTCCAGCATGCGCAGGGCACACCAGTAACTGAGATGTTAGAAGAGATCTCCTCTTAGTGTAAGCAGTGCTTTTGGAAAGTGAAGGGGCTTCATTGTAACAACCCAAAACCTAAGACATAATAACACCAATTTATTTTACCTTCACATAACCACTTAAGAACTCGCTATCCTATGCAGTTACGACAACCATACATGAAACTATCAAAGCAAGCATGGACTATACTTTCAAAGTAATAAGAATAATACTGTGATTAGAAGCAGATAAAACTCATATATTTTCTCAAGGAGAGAGGGACAGGAGTAAAAGAAAAAAGCAGGTGTGGGAAAGTGCCTTGTGTTGCAAAAGGGCACCTGGAGCAGGTAAGACCCATACAGGTCTTGAATGTACATGTATGTTGACACTTACACTCCACTCCGGAGCAGAGGAATTATTCTGATGTAAATGTCATCTGATTCTCATCCCACTTGGGACAGAATCATTTAAGGAAATTCTATGAGATTCACATAATATTAATCTGCTTTTCTCCTCCTTCAGATGGGAGGAAGAACTCCAAGCAGCAGGGGAGGTCTCAGAAGAAAACTCAAAAAAGCTTTTTCATGTAAACGGAAGGTTCCTGGCTGTATGTGAATATAAAGAAAACAAGACCCCCCTGGGGACTCGCTCCCAGATTCACACTGCCAGCTGTGTCAGATCAGACACCGCTGGTACTGTGCCCATCACTGGATGAAATCCCTTCTTAGCTCATGATCTGACAAGGAAGAGTAAGCACCTGGTACTATGGCAGAAGACTTGTGCCCCTTTCTTACATCGAGATGCTTTGCTGTTTTCTTGTTCATTGAGTTCTAGATCATATCCCATTCCTATAAAACCTCCATCCTACAAGGCACATTAGGAGGCACCCCACAGACTGCAGTGCATTTGAAAGAAAAGCACAGAGACTTACTTAGTGAAATAAAGCTTTTGAGAATTTATTTTATTTACTCTTTATATTCAAATTCTGCCACAATAGGCACAATTTCTGGGTGCAGAAATAAACACTGTAGCATGTCTTACTACACAGGGTTTGTCTCACTGGCTTTGGCTTAATTTCTTCAACTTATAAATGGAGGTATAATGTGCACTATTTTCATTTTGTATTGGCAATAAAGTCTCTACAGGCTTAAGGTGAGTTCATTTTCTTCTGCTTGACTTTGTAATGTTTCTAAGGCACCTGAATTTCATCATATTGCACCTCTTTCTGCACTAAACTTGACATTGTAAAATAGACTCCATGTCCTTATGAAACGTCTGAGACAGGAAAATCTCTTTGAGGTGAATGTAGAACTACTGTCATTACAGATGACAGTATGTCTTATGGAAGCTGAGTTTAAGGTGCACTCAGTAATCATTGTCAGACCAAAATACAACAGTAGTTAGAAATGGCTTTACACAAGAAGAGGCCTTATACAAACTCTTTTGCTGTATTAAAAGGTGTGAGAAACCAGGGACATTTGTAAACTGTTTGCTAACTTCAGAGGTGTATATTTCTGATTCTTCACCTAGAAATTTTTAGAATCTGATTTTTCAATGATTTTGAGCATCGGGAATCCCATTAACTTCATCTGTACTTCTCTGTGCTAGAAAGCCCTGAATGTGGCATCAGCGCACACAGTGAGAATCTAAAATTATGCAAATGTTATGCAAAGAAGCTCTCTACCTCCCCAACCCAATCAGAAATCCCAGTGCTAGCTTTCAGCATTTAACTATATTAAACACACCCACAAAGTCCTCATCCCACATTTGCTATTTCCAGCAGTCCAGTGGTGACAGAGGTGTGGAACAGCAGGCGGAGGCTGTGCTTCCAAGCAGGTGCCTCCCCTCCTCATAGGAGCCTCTTGACATTCTTTACCGTTGCATGCTCTTTCTATAACAAGACTATTTTAACAATAGAAAAAGACCTTTGAAGTTTAATGGATGATATTTAACTTAATATAATACTGCGTATATTAATTTCAGCAATGTTAGATAAATTTGATGCAAGGTTATTTCATCGATGAACATTTGCCATCCAGAATGTAATTATAAATGTATGGAAATGTACATTTATGCCATTAACATTAGCTTGTCCCTGTACCATGGACAAATATATACATAATCATCCCATAACAACTCACAGCAAAATACGATAATTTTTTTTTTTCTGGAATTTTTATGGTTTAAGTTCTGTGGAATTCTGTTCCTGTCATGCTCATTGACCCAAGTTGTTCCAGTAAACCCCATACTTGTTTAAATAACTATCACAAAGTCATACTTAAAATCCAGTAAGAGATAAAATTTGCAAAGACATTTTTGAACGGGGAATTTGGATTTTTTTTTTTCAGTTAATAATTTTGGGGTGTTCTTTAAAGGAAAATGAAGAGTAGGTGAGTAGACACTAAGCACCTAATTTTCTTGATACCTTTTCCAAGCTGTCCTCTCTTTGAACCAACATATTCCTCTTTTCCTGCTTTCTCTTCTCAACCTAAGAACTTTCACACCTCCCCCGGGAGGCAGGCAGGATAGCGTGTGAGCACCTCTGCACCCACGTGAGTCCCCAGCATCAGCCTGAGTGGAAGTAGAGGTATATTAAAGAGCAATTTGCCAACTGCTCACCCGTTTGCTCTGAAACACCTTCTGAAGACATTCTTAAATACTTTTATAGAACTGTTATTTGAAATGTATCTCCTCTTTGCACTCAGCCCTCATTGAGAATAAGTTGACATGTCATTTGGAGGTTTGCATCAACCATTTTTGGCTGATTGGTTTCAAATCCTCTAATCAGCTTACTGTCCAAATAATTGAGCCGTGTGTTGGAGAAGGCCCTTTGAGGCACAAGCGAAGACTTCATCACTGCAGGCGCTGCAGGGAAATGTGAGCTGGCATTTCCAGGGCCACGGTCTGCCTGCCCCAAACCCCTACTCTCTGCTGCATATATAGCTAATGGAATCAGACTGACTCTATTTTTCTA
Source organism: Aythya marila (assembly GCF_965140915.1). Taxonomy (NCBI): domain Eukaryota; kingdom Metazoa; phylum Chordata; class Aves; order Anseriformes; family Anatidae; genus Aythya; species Aythya marila. Next base: position 193,972,743 of record NC_139042.1, on the reverse strand, counting down.
AAAAATACTGATTTAACATACTTGTAGGTTTGAAGCTAAGCCTTAGTTATGCATTTTTCTTCTGCTTTATCTAAAATTGTAACACTGAATTCCTCTCACTGGCCACTGTACAAAACAACAGAAGACACACTGTGATCCTCAGAGAGGGTGCCTAGCTCAAAGCGATATAAAAAGCAAGGAAGAATATATATTAGTGTGGGCTAGTGTGGCATAATACAAGTGCAGAGAGAGGGTTTGTACTTGCACAGGCAGCCCACAGTGGGATTTAAAATAAGGGTGGCATGCTGTGGGGCGACTTCATCCCATGCTGTCCTTGCTTGAAGAGAACAAATTAATATCCATAAGGGCAATATGGCTGCCACCTTCAGGGCTCCCTTTCTGGGCATACAGCCTGGTGCAGAGCCTCTGCAGGAGGGCCAAATGCCAGTTTTCATCAGCAAACAGGCACCAACAAAGTTTGCCCGCTCCCCGAGCTTCTACCTCCCCTTGCTGCACTGTCCAGGACGGCTGCCCCCTCCTTCCTCTCACAGCCTTCCCTTCCCTCCAACAGCTAACGGAGAAATGGCTTAGGAGCTTTGCTTTCTTCTGTCACAAACTACCATGCCCTGTTTTTTATATCTTCCCTTTATTATCTTCCTTCTATTATCTTCCCTATTTCCTAGTTCTCTGTAATTACGTACTGGGACATCAAACGGTGAAGCAGGGACTGCTTTTGAAGGCTTTTATAATTAGCTTTTCTATTGTGTCCTCTAATACCTCCTCTGGCTTTAGACTTACTTTTTTTCTGTTCACAACCTCCTGAACATATGGTGGTAAATATGCAGCATGCTGTGAGCTTCACCTGGAGTCTACTTACAATATATCTGCAATGTAAATAACAGACTTCATGTCAGTCAATTAATCACACACCAGTGGTTGGCAGAGGGCAGGCAGATTGCAGGAAGAGAAATTGGTAAGTGGTGTCTTGATCAGCATTGTACTTATTGGACTATAAAAGTATTAAACATTACCTAAGCCAGAGTGCTTCTGTGGTATCACTGCTTTTGCCTAAAACCACTCCTTACAATTGCATTAGACCCTGAGTTTGCTTGATACCATAAAGATTTGTCTAAAGGCCAAGGACCACTTTGACAAAATTTCACCCACTGGAGTCACAATCCCATTTGTATCCACAGAGAATATGACCCAAATATAAATTTCATACAAAAAATAAATTAAGTGTAAAGTGATCCCAGGATGATATGCAAATTTAAATATTGCCACTCAGGTGTTTCTTTGTTTGTGTGTGTGTGAAACTAATGCAAATTAATTACTTTACATACGTGTTTTATTATTTTTATTGTGACAATGCATATGAGCAAGACAAACTACTTTGTTTATTTGATTCACTTTATTTAACTCAAGGGATTCATATGCATATCATCAATTATAGTCACAAATTGTTTTGTGTGTTAAAAAAAAAAAAAAGCACTCTCTTCTTCAACAGAACTTTTCTAATTTGAAGATCTCAAAGGATTTTCTGTGCTACATTAAAATTCTTATAATTCCCACAAAGGACAAGCGAAAATATAGAAATAAATCATCTAATTTTTAAATGCACTGTTGCATAGCACACCACACCACTAGATCAGCCTTTGGCTTAAAAGCCATTGACTTCTGATGGTTGGTACCTAATGACTTCCATCAAGCTTTCAGGTATTTGCTGTCTTTACAACCTGTAACTTTATCTTAGATTTGATTGAAATTAACCAATACATTCAAAAGGGAAGAGAACAGGCAGTGTAGTTGGAATACCTTCGAAAAGAGCTCGTTCACCTAAATTTGCTTCAGGGGAAAATACATTTATTTTCAAGCATAAGCATGCAGAAAATGCAACCACACCACAGAAATGTGAAGAACATTTATTTAGCATATCGATCTTACTACAATGTCCTACTCTGCCAATGGGAACAGCAGTAAAGCGGCAGAAGCAATAAGCACATACATAGACATTTTAATATTATGGACATTATAATGCAGTGGACCTAATCACATAAATAAAGGGAAGTTTAGGTTCTAAAGTATAGCAGCTCTTGAAGATGTGTGCAAGCTAGCAAGGTTAATTTCTTTAATAGATTTTAGAGGATGTGGCTTTAAAGAATTTTGATGGGTAGAACAAAAAGCATAAACAGCCCCAGGAGAGGCCAAGGAGCACCACCCAGCTTTTGGGGGAAGATGGGAGGCAATTTTAGAGCATCTTAGCTCAGGTCAGACCCAACCTCCTCTCCAAGAGCCACTGTCAGCCCAAGCAGCAAGCAGCACCAGTGGAAGCACCAGCAGTGGACACGCTACTGATGGCCAACCAAGCTTGGGAACAGCCGGCACCCAAGTTGTCCTGAGAAAACATTGGGCAGAAAACTCAGCACCCCAATTCCCTGGGCATCTATATCTCCTTGATTTTCCCTCCTAACTGTAGGCATATAACTATTAACACACTGCAGTTTTGAAGCCTGAATGGTATGGTGCACCATTGGCATGGCTGCAGGCTGGAGCACAGTAAGACCATGTCCAGGCCACGTGGGGAACAGGGTTGAGGGTTAGTTAAGACCAGCTCCTTTTGGGACAGACCAGCCATTTCAAATACTTCAGTCCAGCATCCCTCACTGGATTCAATTAAAGCACTTTTTTTCCTCCATCCAGGGCTTGTCCAGGGAGCGAGACTTGAGTGGGAAAAAAAGACAAGCCCTGAGGCAGAATATCTGATAATATTTCTAATTTAATCTATAATCATAATGATTTTGCTCTTAAAAGATCGAGGAGGTAAGATGGTGTTGTGATTAAGGTGCAGAATATCTAATGTGAGAGGTGCATGAAAAGAAATCAAGGAGTGCTATCCATCAGGAAGATAACTGGAAAAAGATCAGGTTTTCCCCCATCCTCACTATAAATCTTTCACTGAGGAGAACGAATGGGATATAAAGAACAAGAATTTCAAAAAAAAAAAAAAAAAAAAGAAAAAGGAGACGTGTTAAACACTACCTAACAAGCTTCATGACATGAGCACAAAAGTCTTAAATTCAATGTCATAAATTCAATACCATCAAAAGATTCAGCTACTACGTCCTTAGAGATGGCACTGTGTAAGTCAAGCACAATATTAAAAGACACTAAAATCTTTAATATATGTTAAATATTTTAAATTCATAGATCCAATTCATAGAAATATCACAGAAGCATCATCAGCCGTTTTTCCTTTCTGTCACATCTTTTAATAGATGTGCCGCATTTTCTACAATTAAAAGATGGCCCAAATAATTTACAGAAAATGGATAATCCACAAAACTGCCCTTGTGGACGTGATTGTATCTAATCATTATGCCTGCTCCAACAAACACACCCAAATATACTAAAATTAATACCTGTATATGTTTAAATTACCACTTGGAAAGAGATTAGATTTCAAGCACCTCATCTATCCCCAGAGGCAGCATGCATTGATTACTCCTTACAGGTATTTTCATGGGGAAAATACCTTGTTCAGAAGTACTGAATAACATGATATTGCTGTATATAAAACCTTTCCTTTTGGTTTTATATTTAGGGCACATAAGCCTTTAGTTTCTGTTTAAATGTTCTAATCTTCTTAACGGTATAATCAAGCCTCTAATATGTAATATTGTAAGTTTATATTTAGAAGGAATAACCATCACGTTAGTGGTGATGGACATATCTCTCCATTCATCTAACTGAATTACCCTAGATAAATCCCTTTTCCCAATTCATTTTTGCAAGAACAGCAAGCAGCTTTATTTTATTTAAAAGCAAATCGTACAGTTGCAAGATATTTATAGTTAGTATGTAAAAATCCTGCTGTAATTTTGAGAAATGCTTTTCTTCCTCCATGTCTTGTAGATTTTTGGATGACACAGGATTTTGCAGGCTACAAATTCAACAAAAGGTATTCGCATCCTGAACAAGTCACAGAAACTTAAATTATGTCTGTATCCTTCAACAGCATTGTGTTCTTGGAAAGTAAAAATGAGCTTCACTTCCTTTAAGGAAGTTTATATTTAGGTATATCACAGGGATCCTTTTTCTGTAAGTGGAATTGGGAGTTCTCCCAGCGATTCCTAATTTCCCCACATGGTATTAACAGTTAAGTGACACTTAAAAGGCTCCCTCACCAATACAAAAACTAAGCCAGAACTAAGCCACAGGAATGGACTCTTCCTGGGAAATACTGAAGGGAGATTTTCCAGATACCAGGCGGTTGGGCTGTGTTTTGGCATGTGATAGGAATTACGGTAGGCCTTGCCATCACAGAGTCAGTCAGCATAATAAATAGTTACTAAGTACCCAGGATCCCGAAATATATATTAAAATCTCTGCCACCCCACTCACATATATTTCCTTGTTTGCCTCTTCTTCCTATTCTGAAGAGAACACTAAATCATTAGTCACCCAACACGTGTAACTATTTATCCCAGCAGCGATCAGATTGCCTTCAACAGAAAGACTGAAGAAGCAACAAAGCATCCAGATATGTGACAAAGGGTATCATGGAATATGCTCTTAAATGTGTAACTAAAAGAAAGCTCAAGCAGCTTATTATCCTGCTGTTATACTTTCATCATATGTAAAAATTTCCATATTGTTCTGGAGGAACACAGGAATGTGTTCCTCAATGTGGTTTTATCATTCATTCTTACTTTGCCCCTGCTGTAAATACCTATAGAAGGTACCAGCAAGTTACACCCAAAAGTAAAAAGGCCATCACATTCTGGTCTAGCTAATTACAAAGGCACTGATCTCTTTTTATACTAAAGTACAGTGCTCTTGACATTAGGGGAAAAAAAAAAAGGCACAAAAAAAGATGATTCCCCTCTGATTTACATTCATTACAAGTACTTCGCATGATGAACACCACAAACGCATGTTAAATTCAGCAGAAGAGATGAGAACCAAAGTGATGTACAGCTGGAACTTAATCCAGATCTTTTGACCAGGTTTCTTACTGATACATCCATCTAGCAGTCTGGGGGGAGGGTCAATAGCTGGAAGTTGTCAATCCAGCTGTGTTCTGTGAACAATGAGATCAGCTTTTTCCAAAAGAGACAGAAGAGGAGAAGAATCAAACCTCACTAAAATCTTCATGTTGTGCATCTTTAAACCAGGGCCCAGTCCCTTTTCACTCAATCTGTAGATACCATACCTATGTTAGTGAAGTCCTCTTTATCCAGACAGACAGGATATGAGCTAAACCACCCCAGCACAAAAGGAACTTGTATTTGATATGAGATTTGTGTTAGAAATATTTCCTTCTGGAGCTATGTCCAATATTATTCTCTGCAATGTCTCTGAAATATGTCAACACCCTTTCCCTAATCCAGGCTTTCTTCTAATTCCACTACCTTGCCTAGGCTTCCTGGGGGCAGACTCAATAAATTGTTGTTTTTATGCCTTGCTTAACAGAGTTAGCTTAAAACTTTAAATATTATATTATTTTTATATATTATATATATATATTACTTATATATATTATATATTATTTATTATATTATATAAATATTATATTATTTTTCAGCATTGAAGGGGCCAAACTAACTTGCCTGGAATGGGGTAAAACCAGAGCTGCTATTCTAAAAGCCATGCATTTTCCACAGAAAATCGGGAGTGTCCCTGTTTCATTTGCCATGGACAACTGCAGGGAAGGAAAAATTTCCATACAGGTTGTGGAGGTTGGGGGTGGTACAGGTAGTGAAATAGAATCAGAGACTGGATAAGCACTAGTGAAAACACAATGTTGTGCTACACCATGTGCACTGAGCTTGTGCGTTTCTTTCAGGACCCTGCCTACTCCCTCAGGCCGGCTCATTCCTTCTGCATCCACCTCTTGGCACCAGAAACCAGGGGTCAGCCTCACCGTGAGGCAGCACTGCCCCGGCAGAGACAGAAACTGCAATCCACGTGTTCGTTTAGAGGAATAGATTCATAAATTTTTCCAACATGTCAGACATAATGTCTGATTTTTATTTGTCAGGGATTTGACCAGTCTAAAGGTGTGATGTACTGTGCTTAATAGTTACTATATGAGTGCTGCGTGTTATGAAAAATCAACATGCTCTAGAGAAACTGTCTGTCTTTCTGTCTGTCTGCCTATCTATCTATCTATCTATCTATCTATCTATCTTTCCTATTTCTGACTGCTTGCAGCTAGAGAATACTTGGTAAGTGCAACAAGTGCAAGCTTTGCGAATCTGGAATGAAAGGCTAATAGATGTGGCACAAGTCACTAATGAGTACGCAGCAGTGTTTCTTAGCAGTCAGTGATGTCCATTCAGGAAAAATATTGCACTGCAATTAATTTTTCAATGTGTGTTTTGTTGTTGGTGGTGTTTTTTTGTTTTGTTTTGTTTTATTTTGTTTTGTTTTTTCCCCAGAAGGAAATTGCTGCACATACCAGAAGAATTTGTTCTCTTAATATCACCAGCTGGGAAAAGGGGTCCTGGGGGGACTTGTACATTGGATTTTTAGATAAAGACCCAAAAGAACAGTAACTAGTGTATAGCACACCAGCATCTTGTCTCAAAGACAGTTTAGAGGTTTTTGTTTTGTTGTTGTTTTTAAAAAAAAAAAAAAAAAAAAAAAAAAAAACGATTTGTACTAAGAAAACAGCCAGATGCCATAGCACTGGCTTTCTCTCAGTGATGAATGGTGTGAAAGCTCCCTAACATCTGCTACCACTTGATGAAACAAAACTTCCTTCTCTTTTTGTAGAAAGGTCCACAGAGGCTTATTGGAGTAATCTGGGCTGCCAGAGGCTGGGGAGAGACCTGGCCAAGCCCCCATCTTTTCATCTCCTCTGGCTGAGGCAAACTCCACAACCATCACAGCCCCATTACAATTCTGTAATTTTCACTCCATGTTGACAACATGCTGAAGGAAAAGCACAGCGATGAAGAACATTGGGGATGATTTCTCTTAATGAGATAAACCTGCATCTCTTGATGCCAATTTCTAAGTCTGCTCTGAACAGTTTGCTTCTATTTGAGGCGAGCAGCTCTGTAAATATCATTCTGGGAGGGGGGGGGGGGAAATATATAGATATATAAAAATAAAAGAAAGATAATTTTAGAGAAATTAAGACCTATTTATCTAGTGAAATAGATGCCAATTCTATAGATGCATTATAACAGGTTTTCAAGTTTGGAAGCAGAAATGTCCTCTAAATGTAGACATCCAGAAGGAGAAAAGTGATAGATCTCCTCTAAGGCTTTTTTACTGAAAGACTGAATTGGGGGAAAAAATTCTGGTGAGGAAAAAAACTGAACAATGACTAGATGTAAAGGAAAATGTGGTCAATGTATACATCAGAAGGCACATAGCAACCGCAGGTATCATTATAGAAAACACGAGTTTGTTACCTTGGTAATGGCAGTATTGCTACCAGCTGCACTTCAGTGCCTTAAAGAGCAAATTATTATTCTGTAATTTATTTTGGGAACAAATGCAAGGGGAGTCGTGAGGGTTACTTATTTGAATCAGGTCTGTTCAGTGGCCGGAAATTAAATGGTCAACTTGTCAGAAGTAGAATTGTTTGATTTTTGGTTCAGTGACCAAAATGAAAAGAAAAAGAAAGAAAAAGAGATCAGCTTGGGTTAACATAAAAGAAGAAGTACTGAGGGGCTTAACACAAAAAAATAAATTAAAATATCAGTTAGGTCAATATGAAAATCTTCAATGAACCCAAAAAAATGGGATAAAGAATTTTGTTCAAGCAGAAAAGTCTCATTTCATTTTCTGATTATGTGGTTAACTTTTTTTTTTCTTTTCTTTTTCATAGTCAGTTTTTCAATTAAGATACTTTTCCAAAACAGAATTCAAAACTTTGTATTGAAAATGTCAACAAAGTATTTCAAATGCTTCACTTTCCCTCCATTTTCCCGTACAACGTATACCAAATTTTACACTGTTACACAATCAGTTTTCATCCTCCTCAAAATGAAATTTTAAATTACTTTATTACTCATTACAAACACAGCAATTCTAGATGAACCAATTATAAAGTTCTGTGTCTCACACCAGAATACTATCAACTTGAAAACCCATCTGATGGGATATCAGTCATCAACAAGTCAACTATAATAATTGGAAAGCATAAAAATATTTTCCAGAGGTTTTTGATCTTTGTGCCATCCAGAGTGATGTTAAGGCTACAGTCTTTTGGGGCCAGAGTCAGAGCAATTGGTCTACAAAAATGTTTGTCTTTGGAGTTTAACCAGAAGTCCCTTATTTCAAACATACTAGGAAGAGTTTTTTACAGCACTTGATAGCAGGGAATCTTTAATTTTAAGACCTGGCACCCCACAAATGAGCCTGCTTGCTGCAGTACATGGCTGGGCAGCTCTTTGTTAGACCCAGATCTTTGTCTGGGTCAGTGGTGCTGTTTGGTTTCTTTCTGCAGTTTGTGGTATTGATAATCATTTCACCCCATGTCCAGATGAATGTGTCTAATTCTGGAAGGAGGCTTGTTTCCTCTACCAGCATATTTCCCCTGTGAGACAGGAACATTGGAAGGTTATTCTAGCCTGGAAACCACAGCTTTTTCTAGCCAGAAAGATAAATTTTATCTATATTTCTTGTTCTTTCCTATCTATTGTATTGTCCTGGAGAGCAGTGGGAAAAGTGGAACCAAGTGGCAGTGACCTCGCCAAGCCCAGTGACGTGATGAATGACTTCTCACATCCCGGGGCCTGACACAGGGAGAGGTCGCAGAGGGTTGTGCTGCTGTTTTTGGATGTTAAAAGGCCAATCACCTGCTCATCACTTGCATTTATCATGCAGAGAGAGCTCACAGGGGCAGGACCCATACGGCAAACCTGTGAACTAGTCCTCTTCAAGAGCATGGCCAACGTACACAGGAAAAATGGCTTTCAACCTGAGCCAGCTAATCATGTCCTTGCTAACTCACTGATGAATATGCTACCAGAAGTTTTTGAAACTTATAGTGCAGGGTAAAGCCTGCACCTGAAGAGAGATGGATTTGTTGCCTGCTGTCACGCCGGGCTCTCGCAGGCAACAGACTTGGGCTGGAAAGCTCCATTGATTTCACCCCCTGAGGAGACACTTGTGAAGCTCTCACAACCAATATTAATATCAAAGTGTCTAGACAGAAGCTGGGAACAGCCTGCTTTGTTCCCAGGTCCCCACCAGGATGAAGAAATATGGCAATAAGGACTTTACAAAGACCTCAGGAAAACAGCTACTGCTTTTCAATAAAAGTCACTGGAAGCAGATGAGTTTCTCATCTGCTCCTCTACAACTTCTGCAGACCCCTCAAGTCCAGCTCTTCCAGACACCTCCTACTTTCCAGGCTCCAGTGTTATTGCAGAGAGCATTGCCTACAGCATCTAGTGAAGGAACACTACCAGGCAAGTCACGGACATCTTGATTCCCTGGGAAGATGAAGGATCCCAAAGGGGAGGAGGGAGAGAAGCCAAGGGTCCCAGTGTCTCCATGGAGGTCGCTACCTGCACATAAATCCCACATACCAGGCTCCCAAAATGGAATGTCCCCTGTGGATGGGACCTGAGCACGGTGGAGGGAGACCTGGGAGAAGGTCCCTTTGGCATGCCTCTGAGGGATTTCTACCTCTGTAATGCCATTACCTCGACACAGCCCACACCATGCTGACCTTGTGGTCCACCCTAAGGATGTAATTTTCCAGGTCTGACCCCAGGGAAGGGTGAACAGAAAAGGCAGCAGGCTTTGCAAGAAGGAATCACCTAAGAACTTGGGAAGGTCTTTTCCACAAGCAATCTATTCTTGGACTTTGGTCAATGGTAAAAGTTGCATTGTAAGAGCGTGCACTATGTTTATACCAGTGGCCAGTCACAACTGGGAACAAAAAAAAAAAAAAAACATGAATGACACAAATATTCCAGACACACATTTCCACTCTATGCACCTTTTATGCCCGATGAAAAGGCAGGAAATGCTAACACAAAGAAAGGAAGCATGTTAAAAAGACTGAAACTTTCATCAGAGACTATTGAAATTCTCACACCAAGGACTGGTCGGAAAGGTTCCTTGTTCTCAGAGGTAAGACAGTGCCACTTCCTTCCCTCTTCACGCAGAAAACATTCATGGCAAATCTAAACCACAGCTGTAGGGCATGAGACACACACAGCTAATAGAGCTTGGATTTGAATACATCTCAGTTGTATCGTCAGGTCTGTCATCAGGTGGAAAATCATACCTCGATCAGTCAATGTGCAAATACTGCGTTATTGCACTTATTAAAGGGCAAGAGTATTTCAAAAGCAGTGGTCTTTAAAAACTCAGATCAACAGAACAATGAGGAAAATTAGAAGTGTTGACAGCCTACAGTCTCACCTGTGTTCTACCTGAGGAAGCAACACAGTTTTGGTGGAATAGTCAATGCAAAAACATTAGAGAGTTGCACTGCATGCCGGTGTGACACAGCAGTCTATTCACAAGTTGTTTACTGGTCAACCTAGGTCTGAAGTAGAAGGCTTATATCTATCTATCTATATATGCACACAGGAACATAGTATCTTGATACATATCTATATATAAAATTACAACTTTTAGTTATTTATAAGAAAAATAACTTAAAAAAAAAAAATCTACCTAAAAGCTGTTACCATGGACAGGTTTCAACAATTCCATTGATACGTGTTCAAAAATATGTTCTTTAAACTCAAAAAGAAGAAAACACATGCAATACCCTCACTGAGGGAGCACTTTTGCATCCTTTCACCACTGTGGGAGTCCTTTTGTCCAGGGGGATGTGCTGTGGGGACAGCTCAGGCAGTGAGGAAGAGCAATTTCTAACGCACGCAGACATGCTGAGCGCACCCAGCCCCATGCAGACCAGTAACTCCAACCATATCATTTCTGTCCTACAGTCAGATGCCACCTGCCAAATGTGGGTCAGGCTGGCACGCTGTGCTGACCATGATTTCTGTTATTTGGGGCAATCAACGCTCCTTTGCAGGGGGGAGCAACCCCCTGATGGGGGGAGAAAGGATTTAAGCAGAGATTACATCTCTCTTACAAATTTGCAAGAAAGGGTTCATGGAAGCCTTTGTGGACTTCCTACCTCCTTTTATAAATCCCATGTCTGACCGTATCTGTGGCTGAGCCATCTGCTGACTGCTTATTTGGCCCAGGAATGAGAATGATGACAGCTGAACTCATTACATTTTAACTTCTTCCCTAGCGAAACATCATGACCCTGTCTACCTTTTTCTTTCAAGGTTCTGGTCAAGAGATCTTCAAAGCAGAATTTTTTAAAATTTGCAAACATACATCACACGAACTCTGGGACCAAACAAGAGCTTCAGAAGTAGAGATAATCTGTTAGCCAAGGTAAAGATATAAGAAAATTCACTCAAAACCACAATAAGTAAGGCTCAGATCTGATACACTCAAACCGCAGACCACGTAAAGAACAAACCAAAATACTTAGACATCTGTTGTGCTTTTGTGAACTTTGGTTTATGCACAAAAATCCCAACCACAACGTAGCATAGCCAGAACAAGTTCTGCGGGCACTGGTGGATGAGGACTTTGTGTAAATGCTGGCCCCAGAAGAAAATGTCAATGTGCTATGAAACGTTTATGTCGCTGCAGGATGCTGCTAAAGACCTGACAGGAAAGAAGAGTCATGAAGATCAAGGGTATCCCCCACTCTTAATAAATCTCTTGCCATTGTTACTTATTGCCATTGTCATGTTTTTAATTTAAATGTCCTTTAAGAGTTACAGAATAAATCCCAGGAGCTAATTGGACTCCCATGAGCAAAACTTTCTACATGTTCCTGCAATTTAAAACAAAAAAAAAATATGCCTGTCTCCATTCTTCCAAATATCTGAGCAGAGTATAAGTAGATGAGAAAAATGCTTTTGAGAGAATATCCTGCAGAAGATTCAAAATCTGACATAGTTCTCAGAACGATGCTGGAAAACATGGATAAAAATCTGCTCTTCTCCTACCCATGCACCATCATTAACATCACATTCTCTGCACTTTTAACTTCTGCTCTCTCACAAAAACCTCTCTACACTATGGCATAACTGACAGAAAAGATGTCATCACCAAGTCTCAGCAACTCTCTTATAACCCTGTTTCTCCATACCTCAAGCAGTATCACTTCTTACTCCCCAGTTATTTTTTCTCTTACCCCCTCCTTCATCTCAGATTCCAACACAGGTTTTTTATTTTTTATTAATCTGAACAATCAGAATCAACAATAAAAATATCCAGCAGATCAGCCTGGTACCAAAAATGTAAGTAACCCTAATGAAAACAGGTACCAAGTCACAATCTCTATTTAAATACAGTGGCTAAGTAACAAAGGTGGACTTGGCCAGACTTTGAACAACTTTTTTATCAGTGCTGAAAGAGTGCATAACTACCACTTAAAATAGTTGAAAACATTTTTTTACAACCTATCAAAGCAATGGTTCCAGACAATATACAGTATATCTAAGAATAGTAACAGTCATTGATGGAAACTGATAACATATGGGGACTGAAGGTTAATCAGTTCTGGGAAAAAAAAAAAAAAAAAAGGAACAATGGAGAGTGAAATAGAAACTCAAGTCTCAATAAAGGAAACTATTTTAAGGGTAGAATTATGAGTTTTAACAGCAATCATGGGAAGCCAGTTCAAAGTTGTTCCTAAAAGTTCTAAATATGAAACCTTGGGAAAAGGGCACTGTTTGGAGTGACAACAAAGCCTTTTTTTTTTTTTTTTTTTTTTTTGAGGGATAAGAAAAAATAATGTGTAAAGGATCCCCCCCTCCTTTTTTTTTTTTTTTTTTTTAATACTACAAATCTGAGCGTTCATTTTTTAAGTTTCTGGGATTAAGGATAGTGAAGATTCAATGTTCAGTCATGCTTTATTTTCTTTATGCAATTCCAATGTACTTATCTGCCTGCAAATCATAGGACACACTCCCAGCACTGTAGGCAAACTGACATGAACGATCAAAATTGACCGCAGATTGGAAATAAACCCAAAACTTGCATAAAAATTTTCAATTTGTACTTTTTTTTTTTTTTTTTTTTTAATCTTGAAGAAATTGTATTCTGCTTTGTAGATTACCGTGGAAAACCCAGGGGAGAAAGAAAATAGGAGCACTACTATTTAACAGCAAATCTCCGAGCAAGCCTCGCAGCCCAGCTCTTAAGCACACTTGGCTTGAAGGAAGCTGAGCAGGTGCCTATGTTAAACAAGTGCACACTTTGTCAGTTTGGATTTGAGCAAGTGCATAAGTGCTTTGCCAGCTCAAGGACTTAATTAAATTTAATATAAGCTAATTCAAGGAATAAAAGTCTGCCAAAGGTAATAAAACTGTTTACCAATTTATCAAATCAGCCCTGTATACAAAAGAGTGTATTTATGTGTGAAGTAGTTCTGTTCCTATTCAATCAGTCAATGCGTTTTTAAATATTTACTGATTGCAGGAATAGGGCCAAACTGGGAGCCCTTTTAAGGGCTGGGGATGAAGTACTGAACACCAAAGTATCCAATTTACCTATGCAAAGTAGGGAATATCATTGCCTTAATTTTAATTGTGAAGTTCAGAGGCATGGAGAAATAAAGTGCTGGATCCAGTGTGTCGGATAAATCACTTGCAGAAGCCCTGGTGCTTGCCTGATGCCCCATCTTCCCCAGCAGAGCCCTTTCCTCTCCCAGGGCGCAGGCAGCACAAGGGACAGTTGGGCAGATAGAAGTGAGCCAGTGTCACAGCTCTGCTGGCTGCACGGTGGCTTCACTCCCACCCTGAGGACCCAAAGGAGCGTGTAAACTAATCAGCAGAAAGTTGTTAGCTGTTTTTTTGTTTGTTTGTTTGTTTTTTCGGGTGGGTGGATGGATGGGTGGGTGGTTTTTTTGTTTGTTTCTTTGTCACTATTTCTTCTCTTCCAGCCCTTGACATATGGCTTCACCCCATTCACTCATCTTTGAATTTGATGCTTCTGGGTGCTGCTGTCCCCTGCCACTGGGACTGCGGAGCAGAGACAGAGTGCAAACCAGAGCCTCCCTGGACCTTGTAAAGAGTCAGAGCACTGTGTCTCAATGTCCCCTCTGCACAGGTGAATTTACATTTACACATTTACAAATCTGCCTTTGCCCTGTGCTTCTGTACTGCATTCAAAACTCCACCTCTCTGTTTGCACAAGACCACCTTTAAAGTTTGATTTTTAAATGATAAATGCTGCCGTGCGCACTGGCACTTGCCATTATCATTAAACTGAGCTACATAAAAGCCCAGATTGCTTCAAATTATTTCTTCAGGTCGCAAACTTCTTTTCCTCGTGCTGTATTTAACACTGAGAATTTTTTAATTTTGAAATACTCAAACGAGATATTTCAAAATATCTAACTAAGGGCGCTTGGCTGAAGGATATGTCTATTGCGCCGAGCACAGCAAGCAAGGGGTGCTTCTTGCCTTGCTTTGGCACACTTAGGTGTTTAATCGATGCACAGAATAGGAGAAAAAAAAAAAAATATATATATATATATATATAGCGTTGCAAGCTATGAGCAGGGAGTGAGGCTGGCTCACGTCGGGGCATAGCTTCAACTTGTAGGCGCAAGTTAGCTGCCAAGTTCAGCCTCTGCACTTTCTTCTGGGCACGCACGACCCGGCATCATCATCATCATCTTCATCAACACCATCACCACCACCACCATCAGCAGCAGCAGCAGCAGCTCCCGCACCGCTCGGGACACCCCGCGACAGCCGGGAGCGGATGAAAAAGGAGCCGAGGAGGTGGCTCCGATGCAAACCAGCGGTGGGAAACCCTCCCCTGCCCACCTGCAGGAGCCGGCGCTCCTCGGGGCCGTCTCACCACCAAACCCCGCTCACCGCCACCGCCGCCCGCAGTCCCAGCGGGAGCCTCCCCGCAGCGGCACCGCGCCCCCCCCCAGCCCCCCGGGTCCCCCAGGGGGCTCCTCGCTTGCAAACCGCTGCAAAAAGCGTTGTTCAGGAGCCTGAGCCGCGCTGCAAAACCTCCAGAGTCTGGCATTGTCAAGAAGGAAATTCTAGCCTCTTTTTTTTTTTTTTTTTTTTTCTTCCCACCCCCCACCCCAGCAGAATTAAGGCTCAGCAGGTTGAATGCAAGTGAAGCGGTCCGAGGGCGTGTTACGGGCTGGAAGATGCGGGGCTCCAAAGAAAAAACCGAGCATGATGTAATTGATGTGTGCGGGGAGTTAAAAAGGGCACCAGTACTTTAAAAGCCAAAGTTTCGCATGGATTTAGGAAGAAGTGCGTTGTTAAAGGCTATGCAAAGGGAAAAACTTCAGGTCTTGTGCAAATGAACGTTTGGTGTTGGTGCTCTGTGCACCAACAAAAAGAAACCCGTCGGAGCGGCCACGTAACTCTGAAGTCCTGCGATTTACTTAGGACTTCAGTTCTGGGCTGGAATATGTCACAGTCGGGAGTTTTACTCCAGCTTTAACCAGGGGCTAGCACACGGCATCTTTTTCCGAGCGAGGCGCCTGAAATACAGATCTACGTTTCTTTTTCCTGACTTCTGAATGCTCACCGCAAGTTCGCGCTCATTGTGCAGCGCCGCAAACCCTAAAGCAGGCGCAGGGGGGAAGAAGGAGCAGGACTGCACCTCGGAGCACTCTCCCCTGAACCAAACCCCTTTGCCACAAAGTTTTCCGCACGGAGAGGTGGCGAGAAAGCTGCGAGCGGCGCAGCCCCCTGCTCGCCCACGCGGGGCTGCCCGGGGGGAGCATCCTTGCGCCTCCAGCCGCGCACACCCCACGGACCCTCCTCTCCCGCTCCAGGCTGCTTGCAAAAAGCCACCTGGATATATATATATTTTTTGTTATCCTCCCCCTAAACTCGTGTCCGCAGCCGGGACGCCGCCCCTCCCACCCCTATCCCACAGTGGGGGGCTTCCCCACCACCTACCGTGGTACTCGTGGCCGGGCACGTAGGCGGCGGGGTTGCCGGCGATGTGGAGGGCGATGAGCACCTCGCCCTGCTCGCCGTCCCCCTCCAGCTCGCCGTGGTGGGTGCAGAGGAAGAAGAAGGGCGAGAAGCGGGCCCGGGGGGGGGCGGCAGCCCGGCCGGCCGCCAGCAGGGTGCCCAGGGCGGCCAGCAGCAGGCAGGGCCAGCCCCCGGGGACCCCCCGCCGCCGCTCCATGCTGCTGCCGCCGGCGCCGCTCGGGCATCCAGGGCGCGGCGGGGCCACCGCGCTGCTCCGCGCCGCTCCGCGGGGACGGCACGGGACGGACGGCACGGGACGGCACGGGAGAAGGTGGGACGGGACGGCACGGGACGGGACGGGGTGGGATGGACGGGGTGGCCCCGCGGCTGTCCGCGGCCGAGGGCGGCCCCTCCGCGCCCGCCGAAGGCTGCGCTTGCCTCGCTGTCCCCGCCTGCCGCTGCCGGGGTGCGGGGCACGGAGCTGGGAGCGAGAGGGCTGGGAATAATTTATTTCCCCCGGTGGCGGGGTGGGAGGGAGGGGAAGGTCCCTCCTCCTCCTCCACCTCCTCGCCTGACGGAGCCTCACGGAGCGCGGCGGGGCCGGGGCTGAGGTAAAAGTGAGCGGGGAGGGGGCGGCCGGGGCTGTGGGAGCTCATTGTGTATGCGGCGCTTTTCTCTCTCTCTCTTTCCCCTCTCTTTGTATGTTCGAGCCTACTTGAGTTTCTTTTTTTCTTTTTTTTTCTCTCTCCTCTCCTTTTGTAGGAGTTGGCTCTTTTGAAGCGGTGCGAGGCACGCCCTGCCGCCACGGGGACTTGACGGGAGTCGGAAACACAAGCACACCGGCCCCAAACGCGGACCCGACAATAGCAGCGATGTGGGAAGCCTCCCAGAGGAGGCTGCCCGCTCCCAGAAAAGCGTCCAAGCCTTCCAGGGAAAGCAAACTGGACGGATCTCCCTGTCTTGATGCAGATTTCCCTCCTCCCCAGGCTGGTTGAGGCAGCAACGTGGGGTCAGGCACAGACTGGTGGCAGAGAAAAACAGGTTACAAAAAGGGGGGAGGAGGGAGAAACTTGCAAAAAAAAAAAAAAAAAAGCCTCCTCTATCATTACAGGCAGAGACACTTTCAAAGCACACAAAGCGCATG